>NC_081566.1:33659421-33959421 GCF_022355385.1 Mustela nigripes | reverse complement strand
GTTCCTGTCCCCTGTCCTCTGGTTTACACCTAAATGGCGGCGGCGGTGTGTGGTGGCATCTCCTGGCGCTGGCTACAAATGTCACTGAAGGCCGAGAGGTCTCTTTGAACTCAGAAAGGGCACAAAGCTCTCCACTGACACCAGAGGGTCCTCGTGTCACTCGGCCTCCTCTGTCACCACCAATCTGCTCGGCTCTGCTTTGAGGGGTGCCAGCATCTGGGGATGTGGGGTCAGCCCGTGGACCCGGAAGGTTCTGGGAACAGGGGCAGCTCAGGCCTCGGCCTCGGCATGGCGGTGAGAGAGAGCTCTGCAGCGGGCAGGGCGCGGCAGGAGTCCCCTTACCGAGCTGTTCTGGCACTGGACACTGGAGCTGTTGAAGCGCAGGGCAGGCACGCGGTGGACGGCGCCCTGGATGTTGAGGACACACTCATAGCCTCGCTGGCCGGACTGTGGCTGGGGCAGGTTTCGAGCCTTCAGAGTGATGGGCTTTACCTCTCCGACCGGTATCAGAATCTCCTCTGTGGGCACCAGCTGGGGACAGTCCTGGGGGAGCAAGCGGAGAGACGCCATCTGTCCCGACTCGCACTTTCCTATGCGTCTCAGCTGGGGTAGGGGGCAGGACCCGGGTGCCCAGCCAGACCTCCTTGTACCCAGGTGGGCTGCCCACGAGAAGGATGTACCTCATTTAAGGGGCACTGGGGAGTCAGCAGGGGAAATGAAATCTCTCTCTTAGCTCCCGGGGCTTTGATATTGTCATCCCCAGTCCACACGCTGTCCCAGATCTGGTGTGCGTGCTACAATTTAGGAATTCATTTCCAAGCACCAGTGTGGCAGGCTGTGGATTTTATCTCCTGCCACACAGGATAAAAGAAGCCCCCGCGCGTCCCCGTCCCCAGCCTGGACTGCCTGCCTCTCGGTTTCATCCCCTCCCCAGCTCCTGTCCACCCCCCCTTGCACCGTCCGGCCGGAGGCATTCTGTTATCAACAGTGTCAGCTTCTCCGCTCCGGCTGAGTCGGCCTTTCCAGAAGGGGGATCAGCGCTCCAGGCAACGCTCTAAACACTTGCTCTGGCTTTTTATCTCATTTCATTACCAGGCCCTGCGTGAATGCCATGTTGCTTCGGAAAACAAAACCGAGAAAAGAAAGTCTTGGTGGGGAGGGGCTGTGGGAAGGACCGTGCGAGCCCAAGGAAGTGAGAGAGCCGGACTGATTTTCCGGACTTCTCTTCCTAGATGTTTCTTCTCTCCCAGGGGTCACCTTGCCATCTTCCCGCAGCTCTGATCTCCTGCCCACACTCTCCCTCGTGGGGAAGACAGAGCCCAGCAGCCTCTGGCAGGGAGGATGGTAAGGGCCAGCCACCTCCATGGGCGGTCACTTCCTGTCTCCTGGGACCAACAAGGGAAATTCTTGATGGGGTGGGGGGGGGGGGGCTGGCACTTAGTGCTCTGGGGCCAGAGCCGCTGCACTTCCTGTGAGGTGTGGGACAGTCTTGAACAAGGAGAATGGTCCCCAGCCCAGTGCTAAAAGCGCTCCTGGTAAGAAGCCGTTGGTGACACAGGTGGCATTGAACAATGGACAGCTTTAGAGGCAGAATTCGGAAGAGACGTAGGGGAACCACAGCTGGGGCTGAGGCAGTTGCTTCTCTCCTCAGGCCTCAGGTACAAGCCCTCACTAGTTGGCCTCTGCCTCCTCACCCTGGGGGCTCTTGTGCACCGCTCTAGCCATCTGGGATTTCAGATGAGTTGTGAGGGGCGGTGTCCCCAGCTCTTGGGCCTTTGGTCCTTTGGAGATCCTTTTCTCTCTACTGGAAACACTCACTGGTACCTCCTACCACTCTTCGACATCCTGGCTCCTGCCTCAGCCACTCTGTAGCCTGAATGCCTCATAACTAGCCTTCAAATTCAGCTCTGCAGCTCCTTTTCTGGAAAGCTGTCTCTGACCCTTTCCCCGCCCTGGCCTTCAGGATGGGTTACAGACGTTCTCCCGTGATCGCATTTAGCCCTCAGGATTGCAGTTTCTTGTTGGCTCACTGCCCTCGCTGCTGTGAGAGCCTGACGTCTCATTCACCTCAGGGTCCCCGGTCTCTATCCCAGTTCCTGACATGCAGTGGGCACTTGGTCATGGCTTGTGGGAGGGTAAACAGAAAATGAGAAAATGAAGCAACACATGAAAAGATCGCTAACTTTCTTTCCACTTCCGGCTTTCTACATTCTTCAGAGCATGAGGGTCGAGCCCTGCCTTGTGAGCACCAGGAAGCTCGAGGAGTTTGATTTCCAAAGCTGTGGTTGGAAATGGTCACTACTTCTGGAGTCGCGTGATTACTCAGTTGGGCCTGTCCACATCTAGTAAGAATCCTGAGAATTTATGAAACTCTGGATAAATTTTCCACTGAAACTTATTGAGCAGGACCTGGAGGAATGTCTGGGGTCACTGGTGCCCTCTGTCGCCTGTAGGCTAGCTGCATGTGATGACCCCCAGCAGACAAGGTCTCTACAAGAGACAGGATCATAAGGCAACCCCAGAGCAGATGGGTCCCTGCTTAGAAGCCAGTCACTCAAGCTGCCAACTCATAAATACACTCCTTCCTGCACGCTTCCTCTCATGACCTGAGGGCACGCTTGACAGAGTCTTTCATATATTTATAGCCAAGAAAAAAAATGAACACCACTTTAGGGAAACCCAGACATCCCCTGGAAAAGGAGATACTATTTCCTGTTAGGGGCTAAAAAATCCCCATTGTGTCTAATAAATTAAAATTTTAATTTAGACTAGAAATAAGACTGAGGTATAATGAGGGTGTGTGTGTGCATGTGTGTGTGTGTGTGTGTGTGTCTGAGACAGAATAAATTTTCAGACACAGAACTAGTTGATACATTGTAAGTGATGACTAGTTGTTTTTCATCTCTAACGAGCTCAGAGAACAAATTCAAGTTTTAGCAGCACAATCTTCAAGATGTGTTTCTGGAATTATGATGTTTTGTGTCAGTAAACAAGATTGTAGAACGCTTTTAACTTCGGCAAATTTACATATCAAATATATTTTATATATATTTATTATATTACATATTATTTACATATCATACACACACACACACGTGTATACATCCTTATCTTTTTGTCTAGGTTAAGTTGGGTCCAACCCGGAGGTTAGAGAATCATAAGAAGACACTTGAAAAGTACTCCTTTTTTTTTTTTTTTTTTTTGTTTTGTTTTTTTCTTAAGGGATTCTAAAATTTTAGAAAAGAGTCCCACCGTCTGCTGTTTCAAGACCTGCGGGAACCAAATTTAAAGACAATGATTGGGGCGGCTGGGTGGCTCAGTGGGTTAAGCCTCTGCCTTTGGCTCAGGTCATGGTCTCAGGGTCCTGGGATGGAGCCCCGCATCCTCTCTCTGCCTGCTTCTCTGCCTACTTGCAATCTCTCTCTCTGTGTCAAATAAATAAAATCTTAAAAAAAAAAAAGACAATGATTAGGGGCTTCCCAAATGCCTTAACAGGTTTTAAGATTGCCTCAGTACAGACAGATGTTTTATCCTCTGCTTGTTTTTTCGTGGGGGTGGGTTTTTTTGTTTGTTTTTGTTTTTGTTTTTGTTTTTTGCAATTTCAGGCCACGAGGAGTAAGATTCTTTCTTTTATTCTCTAGGGTAAAGGAAGAAGGAGTTGGGGGTCAGGTACACTGCCTTCTTCTTGGGAAGCAGGTGAGGATCTAAAAGTCTGGGGTTGTGAGTGTGGCGCAGGTGAATAATACATTAAGGAGGAAGCAGCAAGCTTCCTGGGCAGCAGCGGGAGGAGTGAAGGCTGAGGGCAGGTGCAGGAGAGCCAGCAGCCTGGAGCACTGCTAAGTCGTGGGAACTTCAGTGCCTCAGGGCCTTGAGGAAGGCCATTGGGTTTCATCAGATAGAATGAGGCCACTTGCAACTCCATTGTTTCTGTGAGCTTGCACGCGCTAGCATGCACATGCGCGCTTGCGCACACACACACACACACACAGTTGCTGTCTGTCCTAAGAAAGAAAGTGCAAATAACCACGCTATGCTGCTATGCTTTCCCCGCAGAATGTTAAGACGGCTATCAGTGTTAAAATGCCCATTGCTACTGCTTTTCTCCCTGTCTTTAGGTCATCTTAACTCCTCTCTCTGTCTCCAGGCCAACTTGGCAGCAGGATCACCTCCTTGGCAGCAATCTGAGTTTCTGTCCAGAGGAACAGATGTCCTATCTGGGAACATCCCAGGGGCGGGGGTGGGCTGGGGAGGAGGAGCCCCGGCTCCGGGGAAGGCAGAACCCTGGCGTGGGAACCCTGCGCTGCTCAGGACCGCGTCGCCCACTCTGTTTAGCTGTGCTGCTCAGCACGGAGGCCCCTTCGGCCCTCCGAAACGACATCTCCCATGTGGAAATGGCATTATCTTCACCCACTGGACTTCAAAGAGAGAGAGCAGCTAGTATCCTGGGAAGCTAATCGGATTTATTTGGTTCTATCTTTCCCCTGGGACAGGGCGTAAAGAAGATATTTATGTATCTACATCTCACTAGGCCTGGTTTAGCCGTGGAGGGAGATGAGCTTTTAGAGCCGAAAGTCATACACAGTAAGCCATACATAGCCCCGCGCACGGCCGCTTGCTAACACCATGTCCCAGCTTGATCCGGCCCAGGGAGGCAGAGACTCGGGGGGTGGGGGTGGGAGGCATCAGAGATCCCTTATGCTCTGCACCGTGGAAAGGTCTGGCTCATAACCTGAAAAGAGCTCAAGAGATGGTTCAGTTGAAATTCAGTTTCCTCATCTATAAAATGGGCCCAGAAATACCCGACAGGCTTAGAAGGCTTAGAAGGCTTCTTGCGTGTGTGTGTGTGTGTGCATGTGTGTGTATGTGCTTGCGTGTGAACCCAGGATTAGAGGACATCAGCTTACCCACAGTCAGCCTGGGGACATTTACTCTGTGTCATGCTTTCTGCATGTATCTGATGATCCTAAGGAAATTGCTTAAATTACCTAAACCCCTGTTTACTCATCTATAATAGTATTCATTTCATAGAGTGGACTAAATGACTGTGTGTGTGTGTGTATATATATATATACATATATATATATATGTATATATATATAGTATTGCATATATAATAATCACTCAATAAATGTTCACTACTGGTGCGGCTGGGTGGCTCAGACTCAAGTGGGTTAAGCCTCTGCCTTCAGCTCAGGACCCTGAGGTCCTGAGATCAAGGCCCTGCACTGGGCTCTCTGCTCCACAGGGAGCCCGCTTCCCCTCCATCTCTCTGCCTGCCTCTCTGCCTACTTGTGAGCTCTCTCTGTCAAATAAATAAAATCTTAAAAAAAGTTCACTACCAATATTTTTATTTTGAATTAGGTACTTTCTTATCAAGCCTAAGCATATGGACTTGGTTCATCACACCCCTGGGAAGAAGCAGGAAAATCTACCTCACAGGCTGGTTGGTCAGTATCTGCATGTGGGCCTACTAACCCAGCTTCCACGGGCAGCCTCCCCAACCGGAGAGATGGACTGGTACCAGTCCCTGCACACCCCAAACCCTCACGACCAAGGAGCATAAAGCCAAATTGGGATCCGGCCGGCAAGTGTGGCTGTGGCCATGGAGACCAGCAAGCTGACTGGCTCTGATTTTCTGCAGAAAGCATACTGTACTCAGCTCTTTTGGATGCCTGAGTTCTCTGTTGCCTTGGGCAAAAAACCTAAATTTTTAGCATCTTGGTTGCTACATATGTCAAATATGAATTATGTGAAACTGCAGGTCTGTTTCCAAAATCAATTGAGATGCCACATGTCCATGACTCTCAATCCTTAGACTCATTTGGAATGGGACCCAGGAATTTGGAATTTTTAAAAAAGATTTCATTTAATTTATTTGAGAGACAGATATCACAGAGGCAGAGGGAGAGGGAGAAGCAGACTCGCTGCTGATCTGGGAGCCCCATGCGGGGCTCGATCCAAGGACCCTGGGATTGTGACTAGAGCCAGAGGCGGATGCTTAACCAACTGGGCCACCCAGGTGCCCCAAGAATTTGAATTTCTAACAAGTACCCAGGTGATACTGATGCTGCTGGTCCTCCTACCCTGACACATGGTTTGAGAACTCTTGTCACATGTGAGAAATTACAAATGTGTGCTATGTTAATGTTCCGTATACATCAAAGGAACTCATCAGTTATACATTGTTTTGAGGAAGCAGACATAAAATTTTGGTTCAGAGTTAGGGGGCCCTTACTGGACGTACAATAGAAATACTCCTGGATCCTAAAAGAAGCACCTAAGGGATTGCCAGTGCCCAGAAAAACCTAAAGACATCGGTGCAGACCCCTAATATAGCAAGGAAAACCCCACCCAAGCTGGACGTGTGCACTTTTGCTGTTGCCCACATTTTCAGAAATCGGACTCCGCAGAGGCAGAGCTTTGGACGGAGAAGAGCAGAGCCTGGGAACTCTTTGCTGGGAAGGGAAGAGTGAATGACCATGGCCAAGAGCTTGCTGGGAACCTGAACCTGTTTTCTTTCCTGGGCGAAGTTAGGAGCCGGACACAGACCAGGCTTCCACCCCTGGCCTCCAGAGTGTCAATCCTGGGGCCCGCGCCGGGGGCCTGTGCTTATCAGCAGTGAGAAAACGGCGGTCTGGCCCAGTTCCACTCGGGAGAGGCAGAGGCGACGCTGTGAGGGAGGGACAGAGAGTACCTCTCTGCCCCAAGCAACAGACATTCAGGAAAGAAAGTGAAACTAACTGGGGGTAAGAAGCCTTTGGGGTTCCCCCCAGGGCTCCTTTGGTATTCATCTAATCCCAAGTGGCCGGGTGGCAACAGCTTTTCTGTGGCCCTGCTCCCTGGAACATTCCAGTCTCTCCCCCATGACTGTGAGGGAACCGTGTTCCAGTGACTTCTAAAGGGCACGAGGGAGGCCGGCATGTTTCCAATTAGCCTTCTGGCCTCCACAGCCCTGCAGAGTTTATTTGTCTCGCTCTGCACGCCCCTCCTCCTGCCCTCTCTCCAGCGGCAGGCCCCTTCCAGGCTTGGCTTTGGGTTTCCTGCTGCCGGAGGGGGAGCCCCTGGGAGAAAATGAAGCAGCTGTTCCTTCTTGTCTAGATCTGCACTCCCCTCTTGTCTCTGTGCGTTTTGTGGTTGGCCTGGCTTCATTTTACTAAAAAACTTAAAAGTTGAGGAGGGGCCCACGTGAAGGTCAGTTTCTGAGACCTTTCAGCACCATCTTCTCACGCCGGCCTTTGCCTCCGAGCAGCCCTGTCTGTGGCTTCTGCTGTTCCTGGTCTGCCTCACTGCCCTTCGCCATTCTCCCGCGGACTCCCTGGCTGGGTGAACCACCCTCCACGCTGTACCCGTGGCCCTTGGGTCCTTTCCTTTGAGTAAGAAGACTGACCTGAAAGCAGTGCCACGCGCTTGCAGCAGAATCCCAGGGTTGGGATTAATTTCCAATGTCCACTCAGACCAGGGCAGCTCTTTCAGGCCAGCTATATCCAAGCACACCAACTGGCTGCAGGGGAATCTTTCTCTGGAAGGTTTTCAAGGCACTACATAACTGGTTCCATCACGCTGGGGCACCTGTCTTAAACACCACCAGTGGGCACCATCTATGTTTCTCTCTTTCAAGATGGGCACATCCCATGTTTCTGGCTGAACGTAACATGTATTATTTCAGAAACTCAGCAGAATTCAAGGCCATGGGTGTGTGTTTGAGAAACAGTTCAAGGCCTACTATATTCTTACTTAATTTTTTTTTTTTTAACCTTTGGAGGTGTAATTGGCAAATGAAATTCTAAGATATTTAAAGAATGTATCATGATGATTTGAGATATACTTTCTTATGTTTATTCATGGAAACAACTAGCATTTCTATCACGACTAGGAGACATTAGAAGACTCTCTCTCTCTCTCTCTCTCTCTTTTTTCCATAACACTCTATTTCTTGAAATCAGGGACAATGATATCCAAGGAACCCTTTCTAGTAGCATTTGGGTAAAGTGGCCATTCCTTCCTTCTTTCAGGCATGCATTCCGCAAACACTCCCTGAAGTGTTTGCTGAGGATTTAAAGATACAATGTAATCCTTGCCTTCAAGAAGCTTCTAGTCTAGTGCAATGGCAGCAGGTATGTAGAAAGAGTACAGCAGAATACACACAAGCTACACTTACTTACTTTTGCAGATTTTCTAAAAAGTGGAAGAAGAGGGTAATGTGTGTACACACGTGTGCCACTTATATGAATATGTACGTCTCTACAGTTGTTCAAACCCAACCGACTGGCCATTCTAGGGTGTGAAAACCATTAAACACAAGAAAGGGAAAGCGTCCAAGCATGCCTCATTTTCCCAAGGCAAGCTGTGAATGTGTATGAAAGTCAACATCATTGGATACTCATCGGATGAGGTATTCCTTGGAAAGACAAGCAATCTGATATTTCATGGTGTTGATAACAAAGGTGGGTCAGGCCTTGGGGATGGAACACTGGCTGTATAACAGACTGGGACTTTTTAGCAAGGCCTGGTTCTTTTCACCAGCTGAATTTCCTTCTCTTTCTAGAAGGCCACCCACCCAGTCATACATCAGAGTCAAAGAATCATTGAAACTTGGAGTTGGAAGAGAGGTTGGCATGAAAGAATGGTTGAGAGTGAATGTTCCATTGAATCACACTATGTCTGTAGCCAAGCAAAGGCCTCAGACTCAAAGAATCAATGCCATTCAGGGCCCTCTTCTAGACAATGGAGTCTGGTTGGTTGGATATGTCCTCTCAGCTTTCAGTCTCAACCCTCAGTTCCCCTCAAGCCTTTGAATGTAGAAGAGTCTTAGGAGTCTAGAAGATATAGCACATTTCTCTGCCTTTTGGGGTATTTTTCTGCCACTTTTTCTTTTCTTTTGAGTTTTATAACAATGGGGTCTTTCTGACATGTAGAATCTCTGCGAGGAAGACTAAGATGCGTCAGTGCAGGGAGATGGCCAAGCTGCTGGACTGTCCACCTGAAAAGGGAGGGCCACTCAGATGCACTGAGAAACGTCACCATGCCAAGGCAAGCCCTGCTTACCTCTGAAATATTGATCCGGCCCTCCTGGAAGGAGCAGGTGGTGGGGTCGTGAGTGCAGAGGTTCCGGTATTTGCACCAATGACAGCGGAAGGCGCTGTTGACACAAGACAGGCACCTGCAAGGATGGAGACAGTAAGAGGCAAAGAGAAGGGAGCAGACAGGGAAGGTAAGGGTCCCAGGTAGCCCACGCACTATGATGGAGGCTGGTTGTCCTAGCCTTTCTCTCAGGAGGGCTGATTCGTGGGGCACCGAGAAATGTGGAATCTCCTTTGAAGATGTTCAAAGGACCAGAAAATTGGAAAAAAGAAAAAAAGAGTCGAAAGTGGAAAAATGTAACTTCTAGAGCAGTGGTGTGTGAGAGCTGGCCTGCATCAGCTCAGGAGAGCTGATTATTTACATTTCTAGGAATTTTGCAAGTGGTCGGTATCATGTTAATAACTTGAAATCAGCCATGGACAGAGTATTTACACCCTAGAAATCGGCAAATACTGCATACTAGGGTTTTTTCTTGATTGATGGCCGTTAAATATTTATCAGCATCCCACCACTTGGAAGGCATGAGACATAAGACTTAAGACAGAAAAGCACAGGGATAGAAATTGGGCAGATAAAATTCCGGGCTTGGACTGCCACTTGGGGTCACCTTGAGCAAGTCACTTCACTTTCTGCATTGGAAGTTCTTCATCTGTCTGCTCCACAGGGCTGTTTAGCATCAAACAAGATAATGTGTAGGAATGGTTTAGAAAGGTACAATGTTAAATGTGTTACTTTCAAGTGCTCAAATTACCTGTTATTTCGAGCTCTTAAGTCACATTTGAGTGTCAAAGACTAGAGCAATCACACGTGTTTCTGGGCTTTGGGGGAGTTAACAATATAACAACATGAAATGGCAATTTGTCTCAGTCTCTAAGTAGGGGAGCATAGCAGTAGTATGGGGGTGTCGCATGCATTTCTTGCCAGGGTAAGCGCTTCTTCCCCTCTAGTTTTACCTGGGGGCTGTGTGTGACCAGACCATTATACTGGAGTTGGGTTTTGTCAGAGGGGTCGGTCTTCCTGCTCCTTGTCAGCTCCCCCCCATCTAGCCTCTGACAACTAGACCAACCTCGAAGGGACACAGCTGGGTCTGCGATCTGGCGCCATCTGGTGGCCACTCTCTTTACATTTCGGTGGATGGGTCTCCATCTGGGGGTGACATGCTAAACTGTCACCCTGTTTTGGGTGCATTAGCCCATCTACACCTCCTCCTCCCTGTGCTGATCAGTCTTACCCACTTCCGGATATGCCCAAAGGGACTGTGTTTCTGATCTTGGGCCACACCGACTGGTTCTTGCTAATATCTTAGGATTCAGCAAGTAAAGAATGAAATTGGACAAAGAAAGATAAGATGGGCTTTAAACCCGGCCTCTCCCCTGGCTCACTTTGTGACCTTCGCTGCAGCACTTATCCCTGTGGGTCTCAGTCTACCATATTAAAAGCAGGGGATTGAACTTGATTCTGTGACTTTTTGCTAGGAATGCCAGGAGTAGAACAGGGTAAGATAGTGTTTAGCAATAAAATGGAATCTTTGCTGTCAAGGAGTAGGTTTGGTTTTTTTGTTTTTTGTTTTTTTAAATAATTATTGGGTATATTTTGTTTTGTTTTGCTTTTGTTTTTTGTGGGTTTTTTTTTTTTTTGGCTAAAACTTGCTGTCTGTGACTGCATTTCTGTTGCCATAGCAATGCAAAGTGGTGACATCACACCGAACTGCCCTGGAGATGAGGATGCTCTCACGAACAATGAATTCCATCACCACTGTGCTGGAGTTTGAGAAGGAGGTGGGGAGTTTCTTTTGCCAAGACGCTAACATTTTCCCCAGCAGGGTTAGCTGGGATGGGGACGCAGTGGTTAGTGGGCGATTTAGTTTATTTTGGTTTCTGTACTTATGCCCTGCCCCCATCCCAGGCCATTTTTATCACTTGTCCTGCCTTTCTCAGCACATCCATTGACTTACCTCAGTGGGGCCCAACTGTGTCTCCTTCCTTAACTACTGCGGAGATCCTAGAGTTCCAGCAGCTGATTCCCATGATAAAAATCGAGATCAGAGAAGGGGAGGCTCGGGAGGACTGGCTCATTGGTCTCTTTTAATGGCTAAAGATTCCCTTCAGGTACAGTGGCACACAAACCCTCTCCCCATGTGGATTGTTGAGCCCATCTTGTCCACAGCCTGGACCCTACAGACAGGATGCCTTGGAGTTATGTAGACCTCAGGTTATTCCTGTCTTGGGAAATGGGAAGGACTGGCCCATAGACTATCCCTAATGATTGCTCCTGGCTCCTTCTGGTGTGGTGTTGTTGCTTGATCTGTCTCCTTGTGGAATGTCCAGGGTCACTGGTCCAGTGGCCTTTATGAGGCCCTATTATAGAGACCCATTTCCCTCTTTCTAAACCAGAAGGTATAGAGATCCCAGTTGGTACAGAAGGAGTCTCAGCTTCTCTTCCAGAGAATATGGACTGAAACTAAATATGGGTCTGTCTTCCTGCCCCACTGTAGAAGCTCTTCGCTTGTGGGCACCACTGGTAAGTGTTCTGCTGCTGGACATGGCTGGCGAGGCCAGCTGGAGCCTACTCAAGCCCTTCTAGGGGCTGCTAGTTTGGTCTGGTTTCTCCCTCCTCTTTGAAAAGCTGAAGGCTGGGTTTGGACCACAGTGGAGTTAAAGTCGGCTCTCCCCCTCCTAGCCTGTGCCTTTATATCCTGTCCTCCTCTGGGGGTAGCTGTGTGCATAGCTGACTTCTACCTTCGAGTCTCTCTTGGACTCGGACATGGAGCATACGTCTAATTACATTCACTGTCAATCTCTCCGTTCAAAGCCACCACCAACTGGTCTTATGGTCTTTGGACCATGACCTTCGTCTTCACGTCAAACTCTCTGCTTACTGTCTAAGCTGGAGAATTGGGGGCAGGGTTGTTGGGGGTCCAGGCAAGGGAGATTGGATGAGATCAGCGTCTTGGACAGTGAGACTCATTCTGTTTAACATAACTGAATAAACCGAACAGAACTGAAAAGGAACGATTATGAAGAGCTTACTTTGTCCCCCACCGTATGCCGGGCCCCGGGGGAGACTAGGAGGGGAAGCCAGAACTTTGGAGCTGTGAGAACCCCACACCTGTATCCATGCCCGGGGCAAGGCCCTCGCCCGGTGAGTGCTTACAGTTGGTGGGCGCTGCAGTTGTAGAACTTGAACTCGGTGCTGACAAATATCTTCCCTGTCTCCTTGGATCTCAGCTGTAGCTCTAGCCCAAACCAGTCTGGGGGTAGGAAAAAAAAAAAAAAAAGGAGAGGGTAACACAACCTGGGAGCCCAGTGGAGAATCTGAGGGTAATCCATTAAACCAGTCCAGGGCTCTCTTGGGGGCATAGATGGTAGATGAAAACTGCCTGAGGCATCGCCTCCCAAGAGGGTCCCCTTGATCCTGCTGAGACACCCGTCACTGAGACCCAGCCACCACCCCCACCCCTTAGGGGAAACGGAATGAACCACATCCCACGGAAACCCTTGCTTTGGTGAGGCATGTTCAGTTACTGAAAGACTTCAGGAAATATGAGGCCCGAACCCCTCAAGTCCCCAGTTCCATGGGGAGAACCCCACTGGAAATCGCTGGCTGGAGCCACTGCCATTCCTAGAAGGGAAGGGAAATCTGGGAAAACTCTCTGCATATGGGCAGATTTAACCCAAATGGGAGCAAAGGTTTTCCTTCTTCCTGAATTTTGCTTTGGGCCATGACAATTAGCTTTCAGGCTCAAACGAGCTGTATAAGCCCATGGTAGCATCTGTGATATGAAGGCTTGGTCAGGCAGCTTTTGTGCTGGCGCTCCCACCCTGCCCCCTCTGCCCTCTGTGCATCACCCTATCCCCCGGGCACTCTACTCTTGACCATTCTTTTTTTTTTTTTTTTTTTTTTAAGATTTTATTTATTTGACAGAGAGATATAGCAACAGAGGGAACACAAGCAGTGGGAGAGGGAGAAGCAGGCTTCCCGCTGAGCAGGGAGCCTGATATGGGGCTGGATCCCAGGAACCTGGGACCATGACCCAAGCCAAAGGCAGATGCTTAAAGACTGAGCCACCCAGGTGCCCCTACTCTTGACCATTCTGGTAGGGCAGCCCCTGGCATGTGACTCTCGCAGCACACACTTCTTACCTTGATCCAGAGGGATGCCCGGGACATCCTTGGGTCCTGGTGAGATGCAGATGACCTGGCTCCCAGACACTTGTCCCTCCACCTCGGTCAGGTTCCCGAAGGCACAGGAGATGCCCACAGACAGGTCGGGGGCATCACTCACAACTAGGCTGAGCTGTGGGAGGAGCAAAAAGCCTCAGGAGGAAAGAGATGACACCATAGGAAGAGAGAGTTCTAGGGCCTCTGGGAACCAGGGCTCCGGGTCTAGCCCTGCTGTGGCCTGCTTGCAGACTCATGGCCCCCAAGCTCATATCTAAGGAAGGACATTGGTCTAGTGATCCTCTGACTTTGACACAGAGTAATTACTGGAGTGCAGAGTTGATGGCTTTTATTAATATCACTGAGTTTAGTTTTCAGTCTTGGCCAGCCTCATAAAGGACTGGGTGAAGGGCCCTTAGAGGGAAAGGTACCAAAATTCCTCTGACTCTTGTCATTCTGACATGAAACCATGACCCTGGAAAGCAAGTCTTCAGCTGAGCCCTTTGCAAACAAGCTGTAACGCTGGCTTACCAATCTGGAGGGTTACTGGGTTGGTGGGCAACAGCTAGCCCTCTCCCTGGCTACGATTCAGTGGCTGCTTATCAGGATGGCAAGTGTCCTAGAGTTCCTGCCTCTCTGTGCCCCCAACCCTAGGTGCCCTGCTTGCTGACAGTCCCTGCCCAGTAGGGCGGTGGCTTCCTAAGGAACTGTGGGGACCAGAGAAAGCAAGGAATGTGGACACCAATAGCTCAGTCATCTGCAGTCATCTGCTGCCTCTGGGTTCCAATGATCTAGGCTAGCACTTTCCAGCTTTTTCAAGTTTGCATACCCTCCTCTGAATGGTAAAAATACCACTGAACGCCAGAAATGAGTTTGTCCACAACACAATAGAATATCTAAGTGATATTTGACACAATAGGTAAAAAATGCACCTGGCTTCCTCTAGCAACAGGGGGTGACCATAAGCGTGCATGGCAACAATACCCCGCCCCACCCCCGCCAGCCTCCAAGTCGGGAACCACAGTGTACATAGGTCTCCCATTGTCTTCCCACCAACACCTGGCTCTATTTATTTGCCGTGGCTTCTCACTCACAGTGAGTGTCACCTAGCCTCTCCAAACATTTGTTTGCTGCTGAATCCCTGCCCCAGTTTCGTTTCCATGGGGCCAAGAGACTTAGGTACAAACTCCCCTATTTGTTCCCTCGGCTCCATGGGAGCCAAAACCTCCTGGTGGGGATGAATGAACAGAAATCTTGGAAGGTTCATTAACTAATTAACATCCATAAATGCTCATAAAACCTTCAGAATGAAATAATCGTGCAGGGCCTAAGGACATGAAATATTTGGGGTTGTACTCCGACAGGTGGTTAAGGGCTGTTTTAGTCTCTTTAATATCACTTTAAGTACATACTGACTGTGACTTAAGCCTCGGTCTCTGTCTCTGTCTCTGTCTCTCCTCTCTCTGTCTCTCTCTCACACACAGAGGCAACTCTAAGGTCTGTGTGAAAAACCGCATGAAGTGGAGGAATGTAAACAGAGCATGTAACAAACAATGTGTTATTTAGTATCAGATCACACTATGTTGTAGATGTTTGTTACTAAATGCAGAATCTAGATTTACAAAACAGATCAATGGGTAATGAGTTTCCCGGGAGTACAGAGAATGACTGTGCCCTTTACAATAGGAACTACCATTGGTTTTCTATAAACACAGCATTTCCTTGGAGTGTTTAAAGTGAGAGCCAGTGACAGATATACGTGCACGTGTTGAAGGAACACGCGCACACCACGTGCGTGCTCCGTGCCCTCCCCCGCCCCCTGCGGCCCCCAGGAGGTGTTCCTTACCCGCCGGCTGTGTTCAGACACTGAGATGCTGCTGGGCTGCACCTCAAGGCTCATGCACTGGCTGATGCTGGCCGCAAATCGGTTGGGTTCCCAGGCGCGCTGGCACTTGTCCCTGCGGGAGCACCTGCCAGGGACACACATTCATAAGAGGTCAGGCCTCTGAGACCCATCTGCTGGGCTCCACGGTCCCCTGGCGGTTTTAAGAGTGGTTTTCTGCTCTGAGGCTCTTGGCTTGTCTTCTACTTATGCTTTTCACTTAGCCCAGAGGGCCTGGGTGACTCCCAGATGGTCCTGATCACAGTTAAACACAGACTAAGAGGAAGTGGGACTCACCCCCAACATGAGCGGTACAGTTTAGACATAAAGAATAGCACCTGGGGCCGCCTGGGTGGCTCAGTCGGCTAAACGTCTTTGGCTCAGGTCATGATCTCAGGGTCTTTGGTTCAAACCCCATGTCAGGCTCCCTGCTCAGTGGGGAGTCAGCTTCTCCCTCTCCTCCACGCTCCTTCTCTCTCTAGTTATCTCTGTCGCTATCTCTCTTTCTCTCAAAAAAAAAAAAAAAAAAAAAATAAAATCTTAAAAAAAAAAAAAAAAAAAAAGAATAGCTCCCGATAGATAGCATCTTTACAGGTTGTGTGGTGAGCAAGGGCGGCAAGTCTGGGGAATGAGAGGGGTAGCCCCAAAAGACGCTAAGCATGTGAGCTCTGGGGCCCGGCTGCCTGGATGCTTCCCTCCTTCCCCCAGGCCACGGCATACTACGGTGTCCCTTTGGGCAAGTGACTTAATATCTCCGTGCCTCAGTTTCCTCAACCATAAAATGGAGAGGATGGTGATAATACCCTACCTCACAGGGCTGGCGTAAGGATTAAATACATGAGTACTTAGAAAATGGCTTTTTGGGGCACCTGGGCAGCTCAGTTGGTTGAGCACCCAACTCTTGATGTCGGCTCAGGTCATGATCTCAGGGTCCTGGGATCACGCTCCCCCTGCTCCTTTGCTCTTACGCGCTCTCTCCCTCAAATAAATAAATAACTCATTAAAAAAGAGAAAATGACTTTTCAGCCCTTATAATAATGTTAATGATGATGACTATTCACGTTATCATTCTACCCCCAAAAGGTGTCCAAGGCAGGACAGGTCTTCACTGAGTGGGACGGCCTGCAGGAGATCCTGTGGCTGGACTAATGACTCTCTGAAGGCAGGGACCATGTTTTATTCATTGAGATGGTCTCCCTGTCACATGCTGTATCTTAAATAAATATCTGCACTGTGAAATAACGCCTGGAGACAGAGAAGCAGACTGGGGTGGGTGGGTGGGGGCTGCCTTCGCCAGAAAGCTGTGCGGCCGGCCATCTCTCCCGACAGCTTCAACTCGGCCCCGGGGCGGCAGGTGGGCACGGGGACGCCTGCGAGCCGGGCATCTGCTGGCCGCCCATGTCACAGGCGAGCACATTCCAGGGCTGGTGCTTCTCCAGACCAAATCCCCCCGACATGCCACAAGATGCCACAATCCCTCAGTGATTCCCCCCACCACCACCTCCCCCTCCCCCGCCCCTCCCTGCTTCCTTTCCAAGCACATAATGGATCTAAATATGAATGCTGTCAAAGAAAAGAATTATTGAGGTTTAAGTGAATCCTTAAGATAGCTCTAAAGTGAGCTCTTGACTGGGGCCTTTATCTCATTGACTCACTGAAATGGCTCTTTTTTATCATACTATTTATGGCAACAGCCCTAACAGAGATAAATAGCCTTGGAGACAATAACACACTTGCAGGAGCCAGGCACACAGAAGAGACAGGAAGGTTTCAAATCCCCCCCACCCCCCAGACCTAAAGCCTCTTCAGCGATCTCCCTGGGCCTCCGTTACAGTCCAGTGTGCGGGCCTGGGAACTGGAACTGGGCCCATCAACTCCTTCCCACCCAGGCAGGCCACAGGTGGCAGGTGCAAGGGCATGGCGGGGGCCTGCTGACCGCGAGGAGGACCCAAGAGGAGCAAGATCTGGGCACGAAGAGGAAAAAGCTTGTTTCTAAGGGCTCTTGACAGGCTGGAGGGAGAGGTGTGCCCCGTAGGTGGGAGGGATTCTCGGCCACAGGTAAGGAGCTCAGAGGACGGAGGAAATCGCAATCTATCCTGATGTGGCAGCTCAGGGGTTCTAGAAGCCACAGCCCACCCAGACAGGAGGAAGACAGGGGTGGTGTGGGGCCGCCGGGAGACTCCAGCACTGTGACAGATCAGTAGGCTCAAGCATGAGCTGGGGAACACGGTTGTCCTTGCTGGTGAATCAATGACAATCCCCCATCTGTAAGGGGTGTTCCACCTGGGAGAAGCGCCGAGTGCACCCAGGCTCGGTGGGCTGCGCAGGGAGCAGGGGGTGGGCAGGTAGCCTTGGGCACTCTGCAGGGGGCAGGCAGCCCTCAGGGTCCCTGATGAGGAAGAAATCCTCCTGATGAGAGAGGCCGGTCGGCACCACAGAGGGGAAACGCAGGGGTGGCCACATCAGCCGTTCCCGTGCTCAGCAGCAGCGGCACCCCTTGTCTCACTGGCCCCGCAGGAACGTTTTCTGCAAAACTTCTTGAAGAGCCTTTTACCTCCAAACCCAAGCAGGGAACCCAGTATTTGTGGGCTTAAATCCAGTCCGGATTTTGCATCTGTGAGGCGCCTGCTTCCCTCCCTCCCTCCCTAGGCCTTGCAACACCTGCCACAGAGGCGGGAAGCCAAGAGCTATTGTGCAGGACCCTGAACTCTGGCCCTCCGCCTCCGCCTCCACCCCAAACCTCGCTCATTGCATGGAGATGCTCTGCCGGCTGGCAGCGAGCCAGGGAGCTTCCAAGTCCATTGGGGAACAGAATTCCTAGCCAGCGCCTGCCTTTTGGTTTTCACCCTCTTCTCTCCCTCTGGGGCCCTTTCCAATTAGGAAGTTTAAGTGTGATTTTGCATTTCTATTGAGCTGGTAGTCAAGGGGCCGGGTGTATCTGAATAGGGGTGTGAGGCTAGTTAGAGTGAGACACAGACTTCTTGAAATCATGAATTAATGCGGCCAGAAGGGTTCTCCCAAAGGTTCAGAGTTCATAATAATTACTTTGATTTGCACAGCCTATTCTGCGATTCCTTATTTGCAAAGCATTTTATTATTTCATTTAATCCCCACAGTGTACCTGTGAGGTAGGCATTATCCCTATTCAGCGCTGGGGGAGTGAGGCCCAGAGCGGTCAGCGGACCATCCAGGGTCACACAGCAGCTCACTGGAGTCCAGATTCCCCACCCCCAACCCCACCCTGGCGCAATGCCATCTGCACGCGGGCGGCAGGTGGCAGGATGCACTGAAGAGTTTCTGGGGAAGCTGAGAGAATGCTAGAGCTTCACTGGTGAGTTCTTTTGGTGCCACTACCCTTCCCGGTATTGACAAGGTGCAAACTAGGGAGCAGCCAGGAGGGCAGAATTTGGAAGTGAAATGAGAGGCAAAGGCATGATGCTGGGAAAGAAGGACCCCCACCTGCCTGCAGCCTCTCTTCCTGCTCTCCAACCTGGATGTGAATTCCTGGAAATTCCTCACACACTGGAAACCCTGGGTCACATCCTCATCAACAGTCCCAGGAAAGCACCTGGTCATCAACAGTCCCAGGAAAGCACCTGGTCATCTGCATTCCAGGCTCCTTTTTGGAACGATCCCCAACTTACATGTTGTGCAGGGAGCACCAGCCACAGTGAGGGTCCCCCGAGCTCAGACACTCTCCACAAGTTGTGTACTGCTCACAGGATTCCACGGGGACCCTGGTGATCTGGCAGAGAGAAGAAAGACAGCACAGTTAGATCAGGGAGTGAGGACTGGCTGATGTGTGTTCGGACTCACCTACACTACTCCCACCGGTAGTTGCACTGTCCCCGCGGGTAAAGAGGGGACACTGGGGGGCGGGGGAATCAATGGCCTCTCTCTCATCCGTTTTCCTGGTGCAAGGTGGGGTTACAGCTAAGGGGAATGTGTTTCTGGGGGTGGCCAGCCCAAGGCTCCTTCTTGCCTTCACCAGGGGCAGAAGCATATCTTCCTCTCTCTGTCTGCCCGCCACTCATGTCCTTCGAGAGCTGGCCAGGCTCATGAAAATGGTGACCTCTGCTGAAAGCCCACTGAATGCCACCAACTTGTCTCTGAAGGGCTTTCAGCTGGACTTGGGCAAAGACACCCTGCCTGCACAGAACACATTTGAAAAGGGAGAGAAGGAGAAACTTTTCCTATCTAATAACATTCATCGTATGGCACAGTCTCTCTACATCCAACCTAACATACCACCTGGATCCAATTATCCCATTCTCTGATGTCTGCAAGCAATTTTTTTCTAGTAAATCTTCCATCCTTTTGAAAAGTCTGGTTAAATGGGAACATCCACAGAGATGAGCTGCCTGATTCCGTCTTGCTGGGGAAAGTGGGAATTTGCAGATCAAGTCCCTCCCCCCACCCCAAGGGTGCAGCCAGAGCGAGCTCCCGCCAGTTTCCCTGTGAGGCCCTGCAGGGTCTTGAGACGGGCCTGTGTGGACCCAAGACCACCACCTGCCCAGTATGTGTGACATTCAGGTAAAGGGGTCTGAAGATTGCCTTCTTCCATCTGCAATGCTCGGTACCGCTGCTGGTTGGGGCAGGAGGCTGATGGGCTGCAAAGCCATTTGCTGGGCTGGGGCTGAGTTCTCCTTCATCAGAGCAGAGAGGTCCCCCACACACTGGATGTGTAAACCAAGTGCAAACACACAGTCTGGGGTCCAGCCACACGCTGTTCTGCCTCAGGCAGAGGGACAAAGGATCTGCTGGGGACACTTTCACAGCATGCTCCTGAGAGGATGGGGAGAAGTTTAACACGCTTATCTAGCAAATGTTTATCAGTTGTCACTACAGCGAGGCTCCAGGGCTACGGCAGAGGGAAAGACTAGCCATCAGGCCACGGGTCCTGCTCCTCGGAGATCAGAGTCCATGTGGAGTTGGTAATTGCAAAGCTGGAGCTCCTCGCCTGGGACAGGCGCCACCGTAGAGGAGGGGTGCCCAGGACAAGGTGTGGGGGGAAAGAGGCCATTGGAGAAAGCCTGAGTCAGGGGAGGAGAGCGCTGGTGCAGAGACGCGGAGGGGCACAGCACAGTGAGCCGTTATCACGAGCAAAAGTCATTAAGGACAAGTTCAGCAGAACTCAAGGGTATTGCCTGGCTGGGGCAGGGTGAGATGTCATGGGACATACGCTGGGGCCAGACGAGGTCTCCTGCACACGTCCCGGGAGGCTCCCTTTCTTGGTTGGGTGCTCCCCATTCTCACCACATCGTAACACCTAACATTGCATCACAAGGCTTTTCTATAAGCGGGTGGACACAATCAGCTTTAAACAGTCCTAACTTCCTTTTAATCACAAAAATAATGCAGGAAGGATAATAGTAAAATCTGGCAGTTCAGTTTAAGAAACTAGTCCTGGGAGAGTGCAAGCCAGTCTGAAATAGCCTCCAGGTACCAGACCCGAGGGTGTGAGTCGAAGCCTTGTCTGTGGTGTGCCCTGATGGCTGACAGAACAGCTCAAGGGGCTGAACTGCCCCTGGGCCGCAGGAACAGACAGGGTATCCCGGCAGAGAAAGGCCGCCCCACACCGGGAAGCGCCCCGCTCAGGTCTCTACTCCAAGAGCGGTGCTGTTCAACCAAGGGTCCTTCGTGGAAGAGTGGTCAGGGCGGGGTGGGATCCCCACACGGCGTCTGAGGGTGCAACTCACGGACCTGGGATGCCTGTTCACATCCAGAGAGATGAGTCTTGGGGTGCCTTCCCAGTGTCTGAAGGGCAGCTGTGTGGCCACAACAGGACTCAGGGGTGAAAAGTTTCAGGAAAGCCCAGCCAAGGAAGGTCAAGGTTGTCCAATAACATTCAGCCCTCGCTTTGGCAAGGAACTCCCGTCTCTGGGATGGGAAAGTGAGTCAAGGTGACAGGTGTCTGGAAGGCTGCGAGAGGGATTTCTGCCCCCAGAGGGAGGCTGCCTTTGTCCTTTACACTCTGCTCTATTTCTTGCAGCTGACCTAACTCTTCCCTGAGTCTGCTCACGATTCCTGCCCCGAACGACTTGGTACAGTTGAAAGAGACCATCCAGGAGTGCCAGGGGGCTCAGTCGGTTAAGCGTCTGACTCTTGATTCTCACCCAGGTCATGATCTCAGGGTCCTAAGATGGAGCCCCACATCAGGCTCTGTGATGGGCGTGAAGACTCAGATGATTCTCTCCCTCCCTTTCCTTCTGCCCCTCCCCCTGCTCGTGCACGCTTGCACGCTCTCTCTCTTTCTCAAATAAATGAATATATCTTTAAAATAAGTAAATAATAAATAAATAAATAAACAAACAAATACATAAATAAATAGAAGAGACCATCCAGCCATTGCTACCAGCCACTGGCATCATTACATTGCCTTAAGAAACAACCTTGACCTCTCGGACTTATGGCCTATGACTCCTCCAAGGAGCACCTTTCTGAAAGCCTGCCTCTCCTGGGCCTGGATCTCTAAGCCTTCCAGGATCTCTGCAACCCCACAACACCAGCGGGCTTCTGCCAGGTCCCTCCAACGCGCCCCCTGAGGCCTGGGCACCATTGCAGCCCAGGACCCAACCTTCCTTTCTTGGGTTTCGGGCTCCGTGTGAGTGATGTCTGCATCTGGCTGGAAATTAAAACAACTGTCTGCATTGCATTCGGCCCGTCTGTCAAAACACAGCCCGGCTCTCAGCAGCTGGGAAAGACAGCCCTGAATGGGAGCAGTGTCTCCAGCAACAAAGCCCACTTTCACGCCAAGTGCCACGGAGATAGTGAGAACCCTGTTCTTCTCCAAACATGAAACCAATAGCACAACTATTTTTCCTGTTTCCTGGGCCCTCCTGGTGGGAATTTCTCTCTCTCTCTCTCTCTCTCTTTTTTTTTTTTTTATAATGCACTGAGTTGAAGAGCAAAGTGAAACAGGAAACTTCTGGGGTGAGGGGTGGTTCTAAAACTTGAATCATCCCCTCCTCCAAGATCTACTGGGCAGGCACAAAGCAGAGGCAAGAAATGTCCCTGGGACTGACATGGAGACCCTCCATGTCAGATGTTTCTGTGGGTTCTCTGTCTTTCCCATATTCACGAGTTCTCGTATTCATTCATCAACCCATAGTCACTGATTCATTGATCACACCCCTACGTACAGATAAGGGCCAATGCTAGGCACTTCGGGGGAATAAAAACAACTGCACCTTAAGACACAGCCATCAACTTCAAGTTGCAAACAGACCAGCCGTGAAAAGGCAAGAGCGTGATGTGTGCTCGAAAGCACTGTAAGAAAGCTGAGGGGATTCAGAGCGAAGAGAAAATACTTTTCATGTCTGCTGTGTCTAACACGATAGCCACGAGCTCGTGTGCTTATAAGCACCTGAAACGTGGAGGGTTCTAAGAGGTGCTCTAAGGACACAAGGCACCCTGGATTTTGTATGGAAAAAAAAAGTTATCACATGAATACTTTTTTATTGACACACGTTAAAAATGGAAGTTTTCAGACAATGGGTTACATAAAATCTATTATAAATATAATATATAAATATATAATATATAATAAAATTTATATATAAATCTTTTTAAAAGTATATAAATATATAATAATATATAATATATAATAAGATTTATATATAAATCTTTAAAAAAGTATGTAAATATATAATTATATATATATAATATATAATAAGATTTATATATAAATCTTTTAAAGGTGTAGCTGCTAGAAAAGTGAACATTTTACACAGGGCTTGCATTTCCGGCTTGCATTCTGTTTCTATGGGCCCGTGCAGCTCTGGGTGGGCGTTCCGAGCAGGTTTTGTGACAAAACAAGGCATGGGCCTGGGTCTTGAAGGGTGAATCATATGGACACAGAAGGAGAGTGCCCCAGGTGGGAAGAGCTTCCGCGCAAACGGAAAAGCAGAGTTTCTTCAGCAAACCTTGCGTGAGAGCCGGGGAGCGGTGGGTATAAATCTGGAGAGGCGGGTTTGGCTTAAGCTGGGAAGGAGAGGGCAGACCACGGAACTGGGGACGTATGAAGTTTCTGAGCTCTCTAGACTACCATGGCTTCGCCAGAAGAATGTCCTCCAGAAAGACAGGGTCCAGGAGCTCTCAAGGAGGAATGGCTCTCCAGGCATGGTCCTGGACCCAGCACTGTTGGCATTACCTGTGAGGTTATGAGGCACGAAAACCCGGAGCCCACTGAGTCAGAAACTCTGGAATGGGGTCCGAGTGGTACTTCTAACAAGCTCTCCAGCCATTCTTACCACTTAAAGATTGGGAACTGCTGGTACAGATAACCTCACTCCTTGGGTCTTTTTAAATGTCAGGTTCCCCAGGCCAGGAAGAAAGGGAATAAAACTTGACTTAGGGGCAGTGGAAGGAATGAGACTGATTTAGGGGAGTGGGAGAAGGAGGTATTCTGGGGACTGCTTTGGGCCCAGGGAGAAACCAGTCCAGACAGCTCTGTCTCTGGAGGCCCTAAAGGACCAAGTTTGAACGTCTGAAATCCAGATGCTTGGCCCTGCGTCCTAGGTGACAGGCATGCACGTGCTCTAGGACCGGGCAGGGTGGGACAGGATGGGGTGGGGACCGACGTGGTCTCCAGCAGCTCCAGAAGGAGCCCGAGCTTCCTCCCGAGAACTGCCATCGAGTCGGGCGCAGCACTTTGTCGGGGCTGACTCAGAGTTTAATGGGACACTCTATGACGCTGTAATTAGTGTTTGTTTATTATGATTGCATTTTAATTATGCCAGAGGCTCGCCCACCCCCTCGGCTGAGTGCTGGGATCCAAGGGTAGCTAGGCTGGGAATGAGAAGCCTGCGTCAGAGGATGCCCTCCTCCTGACCCATCCACCGCCTTCTCCCCGGGACCGCGGAGCTGCTCCGGACAGCTTCCACGCTCGCGCTCCGCATTCTCTGCTGCTTGATCTTAGGTCTCGTAATTATACCTCTAATGAATATAACTGTCCTATTAAGTCATTTACTTAAGACATACTCTTAATTAAAGGTGACTCATACTGTGTTCCTGGCCCCTCTGGCCTTGGGGCCCTGCATCTCGAGTGTCTTCCTTGGCCTGATTCAGCAGGACTGGAGCTCTGTGTAAGAAGGGATCTGTGGGGCTGTGCAGAGATTAGGGTGGCTCCCCCCACTCTCCCTCTTCTTAGCATCCCATGTAGTCTCACAGGGCGGGAGGCCCAGCCTGGCCAGGAACATGACATCAGAGTCTTACTGGCTCAGGTGACAAGTCATGGAGGGAATGGCTGGAATCAACTTTACGCCTCGAGATCTGGAAGAACATGGCAGACCCGCTGGGGTATGGAGCACCCGGGGTGAGGCCAGGAAGGCGTCGGAGGCCCCGGACAGGCAGTACCTCAGGTACCAACACAACATCACTCTTCAGAGTTGTCCGGGGGTAGGCATAGGAAACAGAGCCCTTTGCCAAGTGAGCTTGGGGACAGAGAATCAGTGCCATGTCTCTGCCGCCGGAAAGGAGCAACATGGTTCTGAGAACCCAGATGGGTCTCCTGGAGAAAGATCTGTGGTGAAGCAGCACAACGCATGGGATTCTGACAACCGATTGTGCCCGGGCTCCCTGTAGTCCTTAAACCCTTCCTGAGCGTTTGTGTTGTGTTACACTCTCTGCTGGTCACTGGGGCCGTATTCTCTGCCTTCCTGGAGTTCTTGGTTTGTTTGAGGACAAACCCAAGGAAACATACAATCTCAACACAACGGGATAGATGTCACAAGAGAGGGAGAACCAAGAGACCGTCGTGGCTCAAAGGACAGAGAGCAGAGGTTTGCCTGGTTGGGGCAGGAGGGGGCATGGCACTCCGTGGTCCCGAGGCCCTGTGGGATTCCTCTGCAATCGTGCAAGAGAGATACAGAGGGAACAGGAGAAAATCAGGGAAAGCTGTTCTCCAGGCTGGTGGGGCCCCTCGGAGAATGAACATTTAATCCCCCTCTTCCCTGGAATCTGTTGCCCCCCGGCCCCCGCCAGATGGTACACCTGTCCCCACACGTGTTCCCAGCCTCCTGACACAAGGAAAGAAACAGAGGCCTTCTCAGTGGCCAGGAGCCAGGTGGCGGGGTGGGAGGTGGCGCACACAGCCTGGCTGGGGCAGGCAGTTGGTCTGATCAACAGCTCGCCGTCCCCAGGGCCAGGGCAAAGCGCACAGCAGCTGAAACCCAACTGTCCCCTGAGCCTTGCTCCTTGCCTTCATACCTCCTTTAGGTGGTCCCACCAGCTGGCCCTCCCTCCCCTTGCACTTAGGAAGGTCTCGGCCCCACTTTCTCTTTTTTCCCCAGTGCAAGCCTGTTTTCCAGCAAAGCGCGATGCTCTCGTTCATCCACGGCCGAGGGCAGTCCGAGGAGAGCTGCAGCCAGGCCCGGCACGTGGACTGACTTGCCATCCAGGGCACTGGCTCCCTGCACCAGGGGAGGGTCTGAGCTTTTCCGAGTGCTTTCACAGGCTTTATCTCCTTTGATCTGCACAGCTCCCCAGGGAGGAAGACAGGGTGGCCATTGTTAGGTATTATGATTCCCATTTGATCCACTAGGAAAGAGAGGCCCCCAAAGGGCTTAGCCCCAGCTCCGTCTCGTGGTGAGTGGCAAAGTGGCTCCTCCATGGCCCATGCTGGTGACATACTGTCAGGGAGCTTTCTGAGGATGGGGGAACGGGAGGTTCAGGGGACAGTTTCAGCAGACAAGGTTGGAGGTGAGCCCAGAGCCGGGTTTAGGAGGCAGGCAGGAACCCGAGGGGAGGTAAGCCTATGGCTTCTCTGTCCCTGCAGTTCTGCGTAGCTTGTTGGTACCCAGTAGTTGCTCATGGGGGGATTGGCGGGTGGGTGGAGTCTTTCTACACAGGCTTTCCCCAAACTCCATCAGCCCCATGGCAATGGGTACAATCGGCCTCGAGATGCCTGAGTGCTCAGGGCTCTGTCCTTCCCTACCTACCAGACGGGGCCAGGGTTCAGAGTCCTCACTGGGAAAGGGACACGGGCTGCTGACCCAGTGCCCAGCCCAAGCCAGAGTGGACCCTCCAGGGACAGGAAAGGTTGCACCAGCTCCTGATCGGCCTTGTACTCCATCGCCTACGGTTCAGCAAGTTTCCATGGGAAAAGACAGCTTCTCCCTCCTGTCCTTTCAGGCCAAGAGTTTCTTTCTTGCCTACTGGGTGCCTGAAGCCACATCTTCATCTAAACTTCCCTGCTGGGAGTGGGTGGGGGCAGAGGTATGGGGCAGCAACGAGACCCCCTCTTTGGATCTGTTCCCCAAGGATGGAGGGGTGAGGAGGCAATAGGGGGTCTCCTGCTGAAGGCTGGCAGGCTCCTGGCTGGCACCACCCGGCTCGGAGCTGAGCAGTTAGAGGCCTGCAAAACAGCACAAGGCAGCAGGAATAATAACAATGATAGATTTCATTTATCCAGTGCCTACTGCATGCCAGGCACGTGGTACATAGTATCTCACTTAATCCTGTGCCAACTTCGCAGGCAAGGTATTCTCAGGCTCGCTTTACTTATTAGGAAACAGTCTCGGGGCAATAACCCACCCAAGATCACATGCCTTGCAGGGAGGGGGCAGGCACAGAGCTGGAGACCAGGTCTGTCTGACTCCCGGGCTGAGGAGTAAGATGGAGACAGGCCACCCTGAAGATGGAAGGCCTTCCCTCTCCTGAGGCTGCCCCAAGGGCTGGCTGTCGGGGCTGCCTTTCTCCTAGAAATCAGGTGCCAGCCGCAGTGCCTTGCCATGTTCTTGGACACTGCGATCGCAGACGTAGAATGGTTCAATTTAAGGTTTTTAGACTTTAAGATGGCGTGAAAGCAATACGCATGCAGCAGAAACCGTGTTTTGAATTCTGAATTTGGATCCTTTCCCAGGCTAGCAGTACGTGGTACGAGGCTCTCTCATGCTTCGGGCGGCGGTGGCAGTGAGCACAGTGCCCAGTCAGCCACGGATCCCAGAGGCAAACAACCCGTGTACGTCACAGCATTCTATGCTCACAGGACCATGCTGCTTTTCCCTTTCAGTACAGAATCCAGTCCATTACAAGAGCTAGGCAATGCTTTCTTATCAAACAGGCTTTGTGTTCGACAATTTTGGTCCATCTGTAGGCTAGCGTTAAGTGTTTCGAGCACATTTAAGGTAGGCTAGGCTCTGCTATGATGTTGGTAGGCTAGGTGTAGGAAATGTGTTCCAGCTTACAATGGTTTCATGGGGATGTCTCCCCATCCAAAGTCCAGGAAGATCCGGACAATCACCCATCTGATCACTGCATGCCTCTTAGCTCATTTTACTCTCCTGCTTGCTGGCAATGAGTCCAATGGCAAATCCAGACCTAGTCCCAACAAAAGGGTGCAGAGAGGGAGAGAGGCTGGTGAAGGGGAAAGAGCCCCTACTAGGTTCTTTTTCAAGCTGGCCAGAACCCAGAACAATAAAGGCAGAGGCTCTGAGCAGGTTGCCCGGTTTCCATCCTGAGCCTCCCAGGAACGTCACAGAGCCCTCATCACAGAGGCGGAAGGGGCTTTTCTGTCCTGGTCTCACCAGGAGTTAGTGGTGTGGCTTATGGGCAACCCAGTTCGCCTCTTAAGCCTCCAGTCTCTTACCTTTTTCACGGACACAACAGTACCTGCTCATCAGGGAGCCGAGCACCTTTGAGCTCACATTTTCAGCTTCAGTCATTTCTAAGAATCAACCTCCCAGTAATTAACGTGAAGAATTCACTCTGGTTTGTTCCCAGGGTTACATCCAGTTCTTCAAAAATCAATAGCCATGTGTGAGACCTCCTTAAATCCTCATAAAGTAAACATCGGCCCAGCCTCCTGCCTGTCCTCCGAGCCATAAAAAGTCACATGATCAATATCATTAAGAAAAAGGAGGCATCGAGCCCCCGGAAAACCAGCTGGAGGTTCTCGAGTCTGTGATTCCAACTAAAGCAACATGCAACCTTCTGACCAGAAGCTGACCCTGGGGCTGACTCCTAAGAACTCCTGACTATCTGGGGACCTCAGGGCAGAGTGGAGTTCAAAGACAAAATCTATTTTTAATGACTTGGGGGAGAAGAGTGGAGTGGCTGAGTAGTTCGTAGTAATTAAAGCTATCTATCACTCAGAGAGTAGAATCCAAAGTTGGTTGAACTTTTCAATGACAGTTTTCCCCTCATTCATAAAGCCCATGCAGGAGTCAAAGGGGAAAGGGTGGTAGCAAAAGAAATCTCTGGCCCTGACTAGTGAAATTTATCCTTTTGATGAGCACTAGGGCAATGGCCTCTCCTGGGGTCTTTTTTTTTCAGCGAGAAGCCATATTTTGTATTGACATTTTGGTGGACACTGAACGTAGACAGCTGATAAACCATAGGATATTAACTTGTCAGCACTCCCAACCTCAGTTTCCTTCTCTGTGAAATGGTGACTATAATGATGTCAACTTCACAGGGATGTTTGGGGGCCTCACTGACACCTGCACACCAAGAGCTGTGCATACAGCTGGTGCTCAATAGTGGTAATTATTACCATGCTCATTATTTACAGACCCCACTGAAGGTGGCAGTGTTTGCATGGGAAAGGGGCAAAGGGCCCTCACCCAGGCTCTGCACTCCTGTGCTGCGCGACCTTGAGCCGGCCGCCTAGCCCCTCTGGGCTGAGATGGCTGATGTGTCTGTCATACAGAGAGAATGATGTCTGCCCTTTGCACGAAGAGCGGAACAGCCACTCCAACTGCTGTCCTTAATCCCTCCTTGAGGCCGAAGTGCCCTAAAAACTCAAGATCCTCTGCGGAAAGAAGTCAGATCAAGCTTGGTCTCCTCAGGATTAAGGTAAAACTTGGGCAAAGGAAAAGCACAAAGAGGGTAGGAAACCGAGTGGGCAAAGTAGATATTCCAAACACCATTAACACATTTTCTTAGACAGGAGTTCTGGGCCAGAAATATAAGGGAGGTAGAAGTGGGGCCCTTTCTAGTTTTGGTTTTTGGAAGGATCTACAAAGAAGCAGAGATGCAGATACTATGCGGTCTCCATGACAACCGTGGGTTTGTTCAGTTAGGGAAAGCGGGTGGGAGAGGAAATCGGGGATGGAAAATGGGGCCTAAGAAATAACAGATCTCCCACGTGGGGTCCAGATGTCTTGGACCAGCCAGGTGCCACCAAGTTCCCTATCGGGTCAACATCAACTCCTCTACCCCCAGGAGGGGGAAGGTGATAAGGGCAGGAGGATGGAGTAACACAGCAGGGATGACTCCAGCCACCCACTCCTGCTCATTCATCCGCACTTGTACTTGTTCAAGTGGTTTCACTGAGGGCCCTGATGCCCAGAGCCCAGGTACAACCTTACCACATGGAGACTGACTTTCTCTAAGAGCTGGGCCTCTGCCTTGTCGGTCCTGGTTTCTGGGCTCCATGCCCTTAACTTCTTGTCCCCGTGCTTTCCAGTTACCAGCAGAGGAGATGAGAGGGGTGGAGCACCAGTTAATCCCCAATTCTCTCTGCAGCCTCTCTGGTGCATCAGCTTGGGCAGGTGAGCCCTGTGGTGGGAATGCTCAGGGCCCAGGAGGATGCTGGTCAGGTTCTGGACCACGAGTACCTTTGCTGTTGTCTGGGTAGAAGGTGGGGCCTACCTTTGTTGTGGTTTGGGATAAGGACTCAGGGAATCCTCCCATAAGAGGATAAATGGGGCCTCCTGGACATCCTTGTTCCTAAAGGGGACAGTAAGAATGAGCTCCTTTGGGCAGAAACCCCAGCACTGCCTCCAACCCAAGCTCCAGGTTTCTGTCCCCTGTGCCCAACTGTGCTTCTGGCTCTGAGGCTGGCACTCATGGTTACTGACACAAGCTTATAGTTTCTCAGGGGCTGTATGAATTGTGTACGGATGTCCCACTCTTGATATCTTCCCTTGCATCTGCTCCTGGGGTTCTGAAGGGACCCCATGTTGAAGGCCCCAGGTCACCTTGACATAAGGAGAGCAGTCTTACTGAAGAGTGTAAGATTTGGCCAAGGCCAAAGGCACAAGCCCTCCTTCAGGACACCCGAATCAACAGCTACGCATGTAAGGAAGGTCAGAGCCAGCTTCGCTCTACCCACAGGCACTGGAGCTGAGGTGGACCTCCCTCTCTCCACCTAAAGTGTTGCATAGACCTGAGAAGACAAGAAACCATTCGAGCCTCATGTTGTTAAACAGAAATTGGGTTTCCAGGGGACCTTATGGAGGGCATCTTCTCAGCCATCTCTCTGTTTTTCTCTCTAACCATCTGAGACTTGGCCATCTTATCTTCCTGACACACAAGATCGGAAAATAGTACCTCTAATTTTTCGTCATATGACAAGTGTCTGGCTCCCTTGGGAAGCCCAGAGCAGATTCTTGTCACTCACAACTTCCTAGGACAAGTTAGTAGGTGAATGGACGAGTGTGTGTGTGTGTGTGTGTGTGTGTGTGTGTGTGTGTGGAGACAGAGAGAGAGAGAGACAAAGAGACAGAGATGGTGGATAATAGTACACGTTAAATCTCTGTCTAAAGACAAAAAGTCTCCTACACTTCTATAAATTTTAAAATTTTCCTTTCTGTACAGAGTTCATGTGTTCATTCACACAACCCTGGCAAGACGGTGATGGGCGAGGTAGGAAGGCTCCACCCTTTGCTGGATTCTGAGCCGCCATGTTGCTCCTGGCATCTGCATAGACTGGTCGGTCAGTGGAATAGAGACCCTTCCACTGGGGCAGCAACAGTAACAGGGCCTCAGTGCCCTCTACCCAGGGGCGAGCCTGGAGGGACTGTGACCTGGCCTTGGGAATCTACATTCATGAGTGGACCTACATACGTTTATTCATAAATTGGTGTTTATCAGTTGACTGTTATAATTGGTGCTTATATCTGTCCCTGGGCTTATGGACTCTTTTACTTATTCGTTAATCCATCAAGGTATGAATCTTTAATTCATTCATCTCTTCATATATCCAGCAGACCAGATATCAAGTCTCATACTGCGGCGCTACAAAGTCAAGTTAGTCACGGTCTTACGCGGCCCTCAAGAGGCATATCATCTCTGGTGGGTATGCTGGAAAGTCCGAGGCTCGCTGAAGAGGTTCCTGGCTGAGAATGAGCATCCGCAGGGGCCAGGAAAGTGTCACCCTTTGTGGCAGGCCTGGAACCACAGTGATATTCAGAGAGGCAGGAGCGGAGAGAAGGGCAGGAGCAGAGACCGAGCGTGAGGAGACGCAGAGAGGCCCCAAGAATGAGCACTGGGAGAGCAGGGAACTGGCGGGAAAGGTAAACTGAGGGAACATCGTGGAAGGCCAGGGTGGTAGAAACAGAGCAGAAAGGAGGAAAAGGACAAGCTGTGCATTTCCTCTTGCACCATGTGTCCCTCACCTGTCCCTGTCAGAGCATCCCTGCTGCCTCCCCCAGGAGGTCCCCGCTGTAGGTCCTTGGAGCAGGATGGTGGCTGTTGGTCCCAAGGGTCTCCCTTCTACTATTCTCTGGACACCAGATGTGCTCTGCATACCCTCATTTCTCTGTTCTTCCAGAAAGGTGGACGGCATGGGTCCTAGAGTCAGACCGCCCGGGGCCGAATCAATCCCTGCCTCTTCACTGATTAGCTATGTGACCTTGGGCACCCTCTCAGCTAAGCCTCACTTGTTGATTGGTGAAATGGGGTTAATACTAGCACATATTTCTGTAAGACTCACTACCTGCAGATGAGGAAGGAATGGAGGCGCAGAGCGTCACAGTGAATTCACTGGCGGTCACACAGCCAGGAAGTCAGAGAGCTGGGGATTCGAGTCTCGTTAGGCTGGCTGCAGAGCTCGTGCTCCAAACTTCCACATTAAGTTGTCTCTTAGGCATGAAGGTTAGAAAACCAGTAGGTTGGTGTCTAGCACACAGAGATCAGTTATTAGGAACAGGTACATATTAAGAACATGGTATGTATGCTGTGTAGGCATGAAGTTCAAAGAACGAACAGACATGTCTCTACTCTTTAGGTACTCATAGTGTAAAACAGATAAACCCCGGGAAAACAGAGAAGCAACCCCCCCCCCCAATTTAATGAAATATTAGCACAGATTGATGGAGATGTAGTACAACTACAGGAGTAAAGGGAAAACCATGGAAGGCTTCCAGGAGGCAGTGTTTTATGATGATGCCCTCAGCTAAAAAACCTAAATAATACAAAAAAAAATTTTTTTTAAAAACAAGAAAAACTGCCTCTTAGATGAAGTTTATAGTCCAAATGCCCTCCCTCAACCCCAATATCTGAGCCTTTTAACTTCTGATCCCCACCAGCCTGACATTTCCACTCGAGACTCCCTCTGTCCGTGTCAAACCCCCACTCCTGGCATGGTGGTCCCTTATGCTGTGCACAGTCCTGCCTCCTTAATTTTACTCTGACATTCCTGCTCATCAGAACGTCCTCCCGCCTCTTGCTCACCCCTGGGCTCCCCCTCTTCCATGCAGCCTTCCTTGATCAACCTCTGTGATGTCTCTGAATTTAGAATCTGACCACCTGCCCAGCTGGCAGGACTCTAATGCACTTTGTGAAAAAACAGTCTTCTTAGGACTCTATCTTTTTAGGTTACTCATAGGGCTCTGCTTTTTACTTCTTTGTATGAGATATCCCTGTATGCTCCGACTTCACTTTCTTACACAAAATAGGTCTATAAATACCTGCTGAGAAGTTAATCACACTTGCCCAGTGATCCAGGTTTTATTTTAAGCTTCTTAAGTAAATGTACTAAGAACTATGCGAAGTTTCTCTAGGTGTGGCTGACGCCCCTGGCATTTCTGCTGGGATCCATTAGGTGATGTGAAGGTTTTAGTTAGGTTTTTTTTTTTTTTTCGTTTTTCTTTTTAAATAGACTTACTGTTTATCACCCAGCAGAGGTGCATGGTGTCATGGAAAGGACATGACTGTTTGAGTTAGAACGGGGCTCGGCATCACGCTGTACTCAGCTGTGCTGGGTGAACCACTTAACCTTTCTGAGCCTCAGTTTCTGCTTTTGTAAGTACTATCAGATACCAGAATTAAAGCATCCAGCAAAGCACCAAGTTACAATGACCACAGCAAGCTCACTAAGATGGCAGACGATCCCGCAATTTTTTTAGAGCAGACTGTCAAGACCCTTCGACCCTTCATCTTGGGTCCCAGCCCCAAATCAAAGAAATACAGGGGTCAAGGAATGAAAAGGAAAAGATTTTGTGAAATGTTCGGAGGAAGCCCTTGGAATGCTGTAACCTAGCCAGCCACCCTTTCATAGGAAACGCTTGAAAAGCTTGAGATGCATGCCCTGCACTGGAGGGGATACAGTCCACAGGAAAACCTAGAGGGTAGGACATCCAGACCCTCAGCTGACGGCTCTCAGGAGGCAGAGCGAAGGCAGGACCTCGGGCACTCCCTGAACGCCCGCACCCCGGTGACAGGGGCCGACTGAGCATGTGGAAGTGCTTCCTTGCACCAGATTCAGACGTGCACACCTTAGGAAGGCGAGCTGGTCTGGGAGCATTTTATGACCTGTCCCAGACAACCCCCTGGACCGAACAGGTACATACTAAGCAAGAGTACGACAGACGAGCTGGAAAATCAGGGCCGGGAGCAGAGAGCTGCCTGATGGGAGCTAGAACCAGGGCAGCTCGGCAAAGGGGCGTCCAACGGCCCACGAAGGACCCAGCCCCAAAAGAGAGTTATTAGCCAGCTTGGAGAGTGGGAAACTATCTTGTGACAAATCCAGTTCAAGTGTGAAAGGGTCTCTAGGACCCTTCCTCTCTGCTTCCTCAAAGGGTTCAATAGCAATAATTGGGTGGGGGAAGAGAAATGAGAAAAAGAGCAGAACCACTCCTCGTGGCTCCAAGTGGGAAGCGTGCAGGAGGCCCAGGCGGCAGGACAGGGGGGTGTCTGGCTTTGGTGAAGGCCAGAATTTTACTTTTGTTCTGAAACTGGACATTATAACTTTGAACAGAGACTGTTTGAGCCTTGAAGGCCTTGTATTTCTATCCAAGAGTGAGCTGATGAGCTGTGCAGGTGCTGAAGACAGGGGCAAAGGGGCCGCGGGAGACAAACCAGAGCAGCATTTCGATGCTATCTGCCAACGTAGGGGCGGGCAGGAGAACGCTAAAGGCGCCGTTCCTAACTGCACGTCTTCATGACGGTCCCACGACATCAGAGCCACGACCCTGCGTGGTGCAGGATCAGGCTGCCCACACACTTCCGCAGCAACTCCTGGTGTCACTTCTGGGGACAAACTGAAAACTTAGCGATAACGTGATTTTAAATAAAAAGAAAACTCTGGGTGTCGACTCTCAGATGGTCCTGCTGAGTGTTGTCTCTGAAACCCTGGTGTCCTGGGGAGTGGACAAGGGGTGCAGAAGCCTCTTTTTCAACTCCAGGGGTTCACGGGTCCTAAGAATTTGAGAACTGCCCCAGTGGAAAGCCTCAGGGGATGCGAGCACCATCATTAAATGTGACATCCCAAGCTGGTCTAATGGAGACAAAGGGGTTAGGAGGCGCAGGTTCCTGGTGAGAAGCCCTCTGAGGGCCCCTGCCTCCCAGACCCCAGCGCCAGCCCTGCCTGAGCCATCCGTGGGGATTACAGCTCTGCCGCTCCCCCCTGCCTTGAGGGCGGTGGCAGGGAATGTTCAAATCTTTCCTTTCCTCACTGCTTTCTATTCCTGGCCTCCTCCAATGGCTGCTTGAGATGGAACCCATGTCAAGGAGCTGCTGGGCATATTAAGGTGGAGGGGAACTTGGGGAAATGGAAGAGAAACAAAAGATTCTTTTCCTTTTCCTTTTTTTTTTTAAACAGGTGCTTAGGAAATTAATTAGAGCAAATAATCACCAAGTTGTCTGAGTCTCTATTTTATTTGGTGCATGCCGGGTCTGCTGGAAAAAAAAAGGGGGGGAATTTTAAATAATTTTGGAGTTATAACTGATGTAATTAGGTGCTCAGTGAACACTTAGCATCGAGCTGTGCTTATTAAAATTACTGTTTTAATCAGAACATTGCTGGAGAATCATTAATAATACAATGGCTTGATTCCCTGGAACTCTAATTAGACCTGGACTTTTAACCACCTGAGCGTAATCTGGCTCCGTCTGGATGCACACCACGGGTGATGCATTATCATTTCAGGCCAAGCGGGGATGGAGCATCAATACTGCTCTTTAGTGACGGCCAGAATGCTTTATTTTGGAGGGTGAGAGTGTGTGGAGGAGCCTTGGGGGCTGCTGAGGCTGAAGGGTGGGGATGGAAGTGAAGAGGGTCAGCCAAGGGCTCCGGGTTGAGGTCTTCAGGAAGGAAAGGCAGGAGCTATCTCTCCTGCCAAAGGGCATGCCTTATCCATCATTCTGCTTGGGAAACAATCAAGCCCTAATGTCATAGATCCAGTGAAGGGCCATTTCTTGGGATGGTCTGCCTTCATGGGGGCCGGCCAGTCACCCAAACCAAACTCAGCTTTAGTCCCCGGCCAAGCCACTGTCATCAGAAATCTCATCCATCCCTCCCTGAGTGATAACCAAAGGTTAATCTGGTGAAGGACTGGGGCCCCTTCTTAAGTTCCCTGTCCAGCACTTTGGGTCACCCTAGAGAGAGACCATGAGGTGGGCTGAGCTTCTCCAGAACTTTCCAACCCTTATTGACATTTCAGGGTTAACTAGGTCCACAGCCGGGAGGGAGGCTACCTGGCTGTGTTCGCGTCCCCTGAGACACTTGGCTGAGCTGGTGTTTGGGGAGTGGAGTCAATGCCCCTGGCTTTGGCCTGGAGTTTTGGTTTCTCCTTCAGATGGTGACTCAGCTGTATCAACACGGATTCGGCCCCCACGGCGGGTGGAGTGCTGGGATTGATGTCACGGGGGTGCCCAAGAGCAAAGGGAATAGAATCATGCTCTCTGCCCTCCTAGAGCTTGCTAACTCCTTGGAAGGACATAACAAAGATGTGAAAACAAGATTTAGGATACTTAAAAGGCAGACACTGAGAAGGGAAAATTAAGCTGGAGCGGGGCGAGGGCAAGCAGAGTTAAGTGGTGATCAGAACACGATGGGATTAATCAGAGAGGGGCTAAAGGTCTTCCAGAAGAGGACGTGGGGCCAAGAAGGGGAGGCAGCCCTCTCTGTGCCCTCATTAAACATTCTTCTGGCTGCTACTGGAAGCCTTGAGACAACAAGACTGAACTCTCTCGGAAGCTTCCGTTCTTAGCCACCTCTAGCCAGTACAGCACTTGTGTGCAACTGAAAGAAGGCAGCCCCTCGAGGTGCATGGCTGGTGAGATGAGTGAGGGCTCATTTCAGCCTCCCACTTGCCCCTCAGCCAGATACTTTTGTGCAGTACACAACCTGAACCATCAATGTCTGGAGGCCCTGATGTCCCAAGTCTGTAGGGGAGTAGAGTTGAAATGTGTGGTGTGGCTCTATTGGAGTTCAAGCCTAGCAGAGCCAAAGATAGAATATTTTTAAGGGCTGAACATCATACCTCTTGTCAGCCCTGCGGGGGGTCAGTGGGAGGCAGAAAGAAAGTTGGAGCAGAGTGGGCTGAGGAAGAGGGACGTTTCCACAGAAGCGGTAGGACTTGAGGAAGGCGGGGTGAAAAGTCATGGGCAGGAAAACATCACAAACCAAAGCAGAGAGAATGAGCTTCGGGGTGTGTACTGGCCATAGCGAAGGACGTAAGAAAGATATCCCCATTCAGATTTCTTTTCGTACTAGTTCCACCGGGAGAAGACATTTTAAATAAGAATCAACAAAATAAAACAACTCTAGGCCTCCCTCAAGGAAGTAGAGAACAATGGAAGATGTTTCCTGTAAACCAACAACGCAGGGCAGGGCCGGAGAGCCCTCCTTCCATTGTGGGGGAGCTCCAAAGAGAGGTTTAAGATCCAGAGGAGTGACAGGAGTCCCCTTCCACTTCCAAGACTGTCTCACGGGCAGGTCCCTCATCCCTTCTGGATTCCTAACAACCCCTCACCTCAGGGGAGGTGGGTGACGAGTTTATACACATGGAAAGGGAGGGGGGGCAGGCAGTCCTTCTGCTTGGGAGAAAATGGCCAGGCCTCAACTCAAGAATTCCTGTGCTTCTGAAAAAAGAACACCATCACACACACACGTACACACACACACCACAAACTTGTGTTCCTACGCGAACACATGGAACACAAACACACAATCACCTTCACAGCAAATAGCCTGACACGGCACGCACAATTCCCACACGCTCACGCTGACATGCCACGCCCACATTCCTGTCACACACACAGTCGTAACGCACCGACGTTCCTACCCCACTCGCTGCCACCCCCCCGCCCCCCGCCCGCACCACAACTGTGGGCAGGAAGAGCCATCAGGAGCTGTCTCCTTCGGGTTTGTCGTGAAGAAGGATTAGGGCTGCCCAAGATTAAACAGAGGAGTTAAAAATGACAAACAGACTTCTAAACAGGATTAGAGTCTTAATGAAAACCATAATGAATGGAAAAGCCACACAGATATCATCCATTAATGGCCATAAATATCAGACCAACAGATGAGATCTTAGATACTGCAGTTCCGAACCCCATCAAATTACTTCTATTGTAATTCATCAATAAATAACCAAGCCCAGCCTCATTTCCGAGGTCTTATCATGCTGTGGAGAATAGACTCTGAGACCAGACAGACCTGGGCTGGAATTCTGGTCTCTCTCCTGACAAGCCTGGGCATGTCCCTCTGCTTTTCTGACCGCAGTTTCTTCATCTATAAAACACAGATAATTATCCCCCTAATAGGGATGTTGTGGAGATTAAATTAAGTCCTGGACAGCTCTAATAATCACTTATAATAATATTAATAATTTATTATTATGGGTATGATCAGTTTTCACTGTTATCTCTTGTTCTCTCCCTTTTTCAGCCTCCTGGGGTCAAGGAGAGCCAATTGGCTGGTGGGGTCAGTGGAGAGAGAAGGATAAAGGAGAAGGGAGACAGAAGGAATCGGGGCAGCAAGCAACAGAGGCAGGGGCAGAGCAGAGAGAAGACAGGAAGAGGACAAGAAGATGAGGAGGAGGATGGCGGGCCTCGTGGATGCTACACCCTGGCATCATCCGTGCTGGGCTGCCCATGCCCATCTGGGTGGTGGTTCCCAGGTAGAACCAGGGTGTGGAGTCAACACACAAGTATGGCCCTGTCTTCCTACTATTTTTTTTTTAAGTAACAGTTTTATCGCGATATAATCCACAAAATTATAATTCATAATTTCAGGAAATTCACCCACCTGAAGTGTACCCATCAACGGTTTTTAATATTTTCATAGATTGTACAACCATCAGCATCATCAATCTCAGAACGTTATCATCACCCCCAAAAGAAACCCTGTACCCTGTAGCAGTCCCCCTCTTCCTGGGACAACTGCTCCCGCGCCAGGCAATCACCAACTGTGTGTAGATTTATTCGAGACATTTCATATAAAGAGAAGCGTACGAAATGTGGTCTTCTATGGCTGGCTTCTTTTATCTAGCATCACGTTCCCATCCATGATGTAGCATAAATTAGTGACTTCTGAAATTTCTTAACTCAAAGCGGAAAAGGGGAAGGAAGAGAGCCTCATATGCCCACACCCAAGCACGGGTCCACAAGTCACTCTGAGAAAGCTCACTGAATCCAGGCTAGTCCTGAAGTTACAGACTCAGAGGGCAGCCACCGGGAGGTTTCATTCATTTTTACCACCCGGAGAACCCAAGTGCGGGGAAAGGATGCGTGTTTCGAGTGTGTGCGGTCCGCACCCTCCATATGCTTCTCACGAACAAAGGAAAACAAAACAAGATCCAAATGTAAGAGTCTCTTGTCTATGGTTTTATGATTTAGATTTAATGTTAAGAGGCAAATGAGAGTCTCTTGGTATTCTTCCCATATGTCTCTCTCTTATCTCTTAAAAGTGACAATTCCCAACTCTATTTTTACAATGTAAAAGGATGGCTCTTCTCTAATGGTTATCTGTCATTGTTTATGTTGAAAGTAATTTTGTACGTTAAGATGTAGCCACAGGAGGCAGGAAAGCGACACCCCTGGGCCACAGGCAGTCCCTGAGGTAGGAGGGGCTTGTGATCTGGTTTGAGAAGGACGAGGCTGGTCATTGGACTCAGGAAATGTCAATCACCTTCGTTTTGTCCCTGAAGGGGATGTGTCCCTTAGGGCAGCTGTGCTGAGTTTCAGGAATGATAGGGCGGTGTCTATTCAGTCCAGCTGACTCCAGAGACAGACAATACTTAAAGACTAAATTGTGTGTGTCGCTTCACGGACCATACTGTCGCCAACCACCATTACCCCATGGCCACTAGATGTTAGTCTAGGGCCACTGGTAAAGCCACGGGACTTCATGCAAAATGGAGCCAGACCTACCACTGACTGATAACTTCTGTTTCAGGGAAGCCCAGTGAAAGAGGGTGATGCCAGGCTGTCTTTCTTCCCCACAAATCCCAGGACTGACTGAGCTTGAATCACAGGAAGAGGAGACTGTCCACAGACAGGCCAAGACAGTGCTACAAGCTACAGTGGCCATGCATGGTGGCCGTACTAGCAGCCATAGCTGGAGAACCGGGGAAGGACTCCGCTAATGAGGAATGCCCTTGAAGTGCAGGTATGATTACTGTCCCTTCCTATTGGGGCTGTTCAGCGATCAGTATCTCCAGTGATCTCAATGGGTACTGTGAGACTCCCAGGAACTCATTTTTAGAACTAAATTCATTTGAAAATGGAACAATAACGATACCAAATGGCCTGTTGTTTAGGGCCCTATTTCATGAAATAAGACGACAGTGTTGCCACTCTAAAAAGGTCAAGCATTGTTTATTAACAATGCCCAAAGAATCTCATTAAATCTGGGAGCGTGAGGACAGAACAAACTAATATGGTACATGTGAAGTGATTTGCATACCAAGGAGGACCGCCCTGGGACCAGACTAGCAGTTTACGTCTCCCCATGGCTACTGTTCAGCAGTCCCCGAACTCCTCGGGGTGGGTGGGGAGGGGGTGCTGCTGTCCATTGCTCAGCTCTGCTCTTCATTCTGCTTAGCAAAGAGGAGGCCCTGGGCAGATTTTCCCAGCCCCAGGGCTCCTTCCTCCATTGCAAACTACTCCTCAGTGGCATGGCAAATAGACAGGGGATCTCAGGTAGGGGGGAATGGGATTCCAGAAGTTTTCTTCGTTAATCTGGAAACACTCCAATTTGCTCTCTGAGCATTCCAGAGGCCCTAACTCTAAGAATAACAGGTAAAATTAATTCTTGTCATTCTCTGTGATCATATTCAAACCCAATATTCTCAGCTTGGCCCACAGAACAGATCTGCCTACCCCCACTCCCCCATGCTTTCCTTTTAAAAGCATTTTCTCGAACAGGGAATGAGTGCACAGTCAGTGCCGGGAGGGGCCGGGGTACCTCCGACCTGCATCCAGTTTCCTAGAAGCTTGGAACCTCTTGCGGGAGACACTGGATATTTACTGTCATTTTTACCACGAAGTTAAAGGAGCTCAAAGAGCCGAATTCCTTCTGATTGGAGTGGACTGGGGAGGTTTTGAGTTCTGCTGGGGCATAGGAGCAAGGACACAGGGAGCTGGCGGCAGGCAGACACTTTCGCTTTCTACAAGTTCAAAATACCTGCATGGTTCTTGAGCCTTGAGTCTGTTTTTCCTTCATCTAGGGAGGCTGTTAATGAGAGAGACAGCTCCTTGAGATGAGATGGCTGAAGGCTGCTCCCAGCGGGCCTCAGAGGCTCGGGAGAGGCCCATGACTACAGACAACTGCGGGATGGGCCGGGCGGTGAGTGCGACCAGGCCAGGGCAGAGAGCAGGATGGCAGCTTAGCCTGGCTTCCTGCAGAAATCTCCTGGGCCTGGGGAGGCAATCTTGAATCAAGGGGTGGCTCTGTCTTTTTCTGGCTCTTCTAAGAGCTTAGGCCTTTCCTGTGGTTCTGGAGATAGGACCGATCATGGACTATGCGGCTCATCTTTCTTGGAGAAATCAGATTCCCTTCTGGCCAGTCTCTAGCGGTTAGGGAGCTAACGGCTGCCCAAGACTGCCAGGGTAGGACCGGGAAGATGTAAGATCTTCTTAAAAAGCTACTGTTTGTTGAATGTTTGCTGTGCCCCACGTCCTGTGCTCAGTCTTCTGACGTCACCAGCTTAATCCCTGCCACAACCCCATGAAGGAGAGCCTAGCATTACTGACAATGTATCTTAGAGGAAACTGAGGGCTTACATTAGGTAACTGGGCAAAGGTCAGTCTAGTAACGAGGTGCGGTGGGGATTCCAGAGCTGCTGAACCCAGGCTGCCCTTCCCCCCGGCCACTGGGCCTCCCACCAGCATGCAGGTACCACCAAGTGTGTTCGGAGGGCCTGGAACCCCCTTGCCTGGCCTGCCTTCCCGGGGAGGTACAAGCTCTGCTCTGACCTTCTCCTCACCACTCCCCTCCCCTCCCTACCGCCACAGCCCTCCCGGAAGGAAGCTCACGAGAAGGGATGCAGGCACACCGTGTCCTGGGCCCGGGGACAGGTGACCTTTCCAATTCAGCACCTTTATAAATCTTACCTAATGAAGTTAAGGGGAAAAAAGAATTAATGAATAAATGAAGGTTAAATCACTCCCTGCAGAAAATTGATGCTGACAGCGAGGGCCAAGAAGAGAGCTCGGGAAGCAGGGAGCTGACTTGCACAAGAAGCTTTTTAAAATTCCTCTCCCTGAAATTCGAGGGAGCCATGTGGCTGGCCAGTTCTGAGCTCAGCCAGGAAGACTTTGGGACATCCAAGGCATACAGCCCGAAGGCAGTGGAGTAAGAAAGCCATGTTCTATCTTGGGTAGTTTTTTTTTTTTTTTTTTGGGACGCCAGTTTGGGGGTTTCTGATATACAGACCTGTGTTTGTGCCCTGCACACATGCACGCATACACACACACACACACACACACACTGTGAACATTGTATATACATCGTTAACTCCAGCAGCCAGCCAAAACATGGGCACCTCGGGTCCGCCTGACTCATTCCCGGCCTCCCGGGGCTTCTGTGGAGTGTCTTCTTGTCAGCACTCACTTGCTAGCCCTGTTGGTCTCCTTGTCACCACCCTCAGCTGCCACCCCCATATCCCCAGGGCTGCACACCTCAGCCCAATTGGCTCAGAGGGGCTAAGGGAGGAAGAGAAAGACAAGCAGAAACAGACACCAGCCAGGGCAGGCCAGGGGGCAAAAGAGGTGTGAGGAGAGGGTGGGGGTTCCGGGAAGGAGATGGAAGAGGAGGTGCACAGTAGAGCTCACAGGGCAAAATCTGGGTGGGGGCCTGGGAGGCACATCTGCTCTTCCCGACGGCAGCGCTGGGGCTCACTGAGTCACTTGCTCGGGGGGCAGGTCACTGGTTGGCCTAACCCGACCTCTGTTTGGCTCCTCGGTGCAACGGGAACTCAGAGGAGGCCTATGGACTCCTCCATAGGATCAAAGGCAAGAACCCTCCCTGGTGCCGGCACTGGGCAGATTCTGCTTCTTCCTGTTTAAGAATCTGATCATGAAGACAGGGAGGCTCCAAGGGACGGGCAGAGCAGGCCCACCCCGCAGTGAGATGGGGGGCACGGGAGGCAAGGAGCCAGCCCTGGGCTGGTGGAGGGGTGGGAATGCGGAGGGTGGGCTGGAGGGGCGGGGGGAGACAGAGAGACCTGAGCTGACTAGATCAACGAGTAAATAAAAGGTCATAGTGATTTTTCCAGGCACCCAGGGAGAAGCGGGCGGAGAGCTGTGCTGACGGCAGGCGCTGACAATTGGCAAATGAGCTTCTACAGTTATCTGTTTCCCTTCCTTATTCTCGTCTCCTAAGACAGAGGCTAGAAATAGATGCAACTGGCAGATGACTTAAGGATGAAAAATGAGCAACATGTTAGTTGTGGGGGCTCAGCGGCAGTGAACCGGGGAGCTCGTGGGTGAACCCGAGAGAAGGAAGAGGGCAGAGCTGGACCTGTCTCCAGGGTTCGGCTCCCGCTCTGTCCCAGCCACTTTGTGGGGCTCCGTCATTTCAGCTCAGCAGCGCTAGAAGGCAGGTATTATCATTTTCTCCACTTTACAGAAGGGAAAACTGAGGCTTAGGACAAGCCAGGCCCTGCCAAAGAATGGTAGAGCCAAGATTTGAACGCAGGCCGATCTGCCCCCAAAGATGAGCTCCTTACACCATCCTGCAGGGTCTCCTTTCCGTGCACTCTCTCTTTTCTTATCCCCCGTCATCCCCTCTCTCTCCTCCTAACCTTCAACAAGTGTTTATTAAGCCGCTAGTTAGGGCCACACACCGCAGTATCTCTTCGGGAGACAGAAGGGGCCCAGAGAGGCAAGGTCTCTGCTACCAAAACATGTTGCTGGGATGACTGAATGAATGAATGAAGCAGGTACAATCTCTCTCTTCCTCTTCCTGTGAACCTAGATGAGCAGAGCTTTTCCTCCCTGTACAGAGAAGTGGCCGTCCTGAAGGGTGGTGCAGACTGGCGTGATCACAAAGGGGTCGGGGATGGGCTGTAACCGGCCATGGCACTCTTTCTCTTGGGGGTGCCTTTCAGATCCTTGGCCCTTGGAGGCAGGGAGGGGGGATGCTGCTGTCAGCAAAGGGGAAACACTGGGAGCTTGGTGCATGATTGTTTTCTGCCAAGTTCTGTGGGGGCAGCAGTAGGGAATGAGGGAGCCCGAAGCACCTTCTCTTGGGTGGAGGGATGGGTGGGTGGGTTGAGTCCACCTGAAGTCCTCTGTGCACTCTGAAGTCACCTGTGAGCTACAGATAGTCTTTGAGGACTGATACCTCCTGACCCTTGACTTCAGCTCCAGCAACGTCAAACTGGGGGACTATTCCCTGAATACGCTGAACTTGTTCATGTCTCTGTGCTTTCCTTCACTTGAGAAATACTCCTGTGCCTTTTGTTCCACCTGGTGAGCTCCCCCCTGGCCCCCTTTCATGAGTCACCTAGAGCAACACCTCCTCTAGGAAGCCTTTCTTGATTCACAGACTATTGGAAACCACCCTCTCCTGCATTCCCAGCCCTCTCTGCACACTGTATCACAATATTTTTTCCCTGGCGTATGTGTGATTTTGTCAATGAGCTCTGTGCTCACAATAGGTTCTCAAAGGTTGTTTGATAAATTGCCTGGAAGCTGAGTGGTTAACTAAGACATTGTTCTCAGCTCTGTTCATTTTTCTCTTTCCAATCTTCCTCCTGCCCAACTCTCATCTCTGCCCATCTCCTGCTTCTCATTAAACATTACTTGAGGGACAGAGGCTGGACCCAGACTGTTTGCTAAGCCACCAGCAGCTGATGACATAGCCAGTTCTCCCTCCACCTGGTGCAAATTTCAAACCCCAACCTGTTTGCAGAGGTGGGGTGTGGGAATAACCAGGAGGGGGAGTGAGGAGGGTTGCTCTGCGCAGAGTGGAAGAGGCTTTGGGAATTTAACTGCGTAGCACACAAACCATGACCTGGAGACAGTGGCTGATGCGGGGTCTCTGAGCTGGGCAGGCTATGGAGAGATCAAAGGGTCAGCTTGGAAAATGCAGCCAAGTGGGGCTCTGAAGACTGAGCAAGCCCGAGGAGAAGGAGCACAGACCTGCCTTCCCCCCAGCGAGCACAGCCCTGACCTGTGGTCTGAAAGAGCCGTGTCGTGTGGCTACCCTTTCCCACGCCCAGAAGACAGGAATGCTTGCTCTCATCTGACGTGTCCGCCATGTAGCTGTTCTCATAAGTACACACACTCCCAGACCCACGTCAGCCTCTGTCCCTCGGAGGAGGCTCGTCGCCAGAGTGGAGGTGCTAAATGTCATGGACGCAGGGGTCATTCAAATACCTTTTCTTCATTAAGGAAACTGAGGCCCCAGCGGGCCTGCTCTCAGACATATGGGGGAGACTCCAGGGATTAACTGGAGGCAGAATCCTAACTTACCACTAGCCTGTCACTCTCCTGTCACCTCCTGCCATCCCTCCCCAACCCTCCCCCACATACCTCCTTCACAGCTCCCAGTTCGGTTCTCAAGTCGTCCTTGGGACCAGGCCCCAGGGAGACCAGTTGTCTGCTGGGCAGCATGTGTGAGTGGCAGGCCGGGACTCACGGGCCCTGAGGAAGAACCCCCGTGTGTCAGTAAGCCAGCACAGCTGGTCACCTCTGGCTGAGGAGCGCAGAGGTTGTAGTCTGGAGAAAGCGACCCATGGTCGGCTTCCCATTTCTGGGAACCCTGTGTTCACGGAACCTGTCTCACATAAAAGGCCCAAGCCCTGGGTACCAGCAGCCAGTGGGACTGAGGCCCAGCTCCTCCCTGCTCCTGCACTGGCACGCAGGACCCCCGGCCTAAGAGGAAGGAGCCTCAACAAGTGGGCCCAGCAGCCAGCACCCACCTCCCACCCTCTCTGTGGAGAATGGGCTGTGCCCCTCAGAACTTCCAATCATGCACCTCAGAAGGGTTCACTGACTTCCCCTCCCCGCCCCCCCCCCCACCCCTTTGCTGACAACGTCTGGTGCATCTCTCGGCACTTCCGAAGCCGTATCTTCACATCACAGCAACTGTCCTACTCATCAGCGGATGGAAATAACTTTTCACGACGGCTCCTCTGATGTTGCCATCTTTTGTGTTGATCAAAACAACAAAACGAATCAGACTCTCGGCGTTTGATTGAAGCCTAATTGGAAATCCAAAGTGGCACTAAATGTTATGGTCTAAATAAAACACATTCAATTACAGAAACCCAACACGGGAAGCATGAGCGAAAGCTCTGGGAAGGAGCTGAAAAGCAGGCTGCAGAGTTCTGGGGCATCACTGCGGGGCTTCCTGAGTCTCAAGACAGCAAGCACAGAACCCAAGAGCCCAAGAACCCTCCTCCCCCTTAGGGCAGCGAAGGCACGGATACCATTTGTCTGGTTCACACTGGAGTAGCCTGGGAGGGGCTGAATCAGGGCCTCCTGTCTTCTGGACCTGCTCTCCTTGCAAAGATGGCCAGCTATGGATAGGGGTAGAGGGGGTCCAAGGGGGTCATGGCATCACCCCCTGGGCCTCCCTGGTGGTGGGGTGGGGCAAGCAGGGCGCGAGCCTTGCGACCACACCAGCCTGCACCTCCACCCCAGGCCTGGCTCCTAGGGATGGTACAAAGCGCCTTGCTCAGGTCCCTTAACCTTGCCAAGCCTTCCTTGTGTGCCCAGCGGTGGTGACAACGCCCACCTTCCAAGCTTGCTGTAAGGACTCCAGATAATGCTTGTGAAGCCTGTGGTCGGCCACACAGGCCACACTGCAGCTGTACCTCCCTCCGGCAGGACACTCTCTCTCCATCCACTCTGACCACCAGAGCCATCTCCCCGGACAGTCTACGTAAGGCCCCGGGCAGTGCTCACTCTCCTTTGTTGGTTTTGAAAACAAAAAGCGCACTGCTCCAGTCTCCTCGGGAGGTATCAAACGAGGACCTAGGAGTCCGTGCTGGTCCCCTGAAGCCTTCAAAGCCGCTGCTAAACCTTTTCCTTAATTTGGAACCAGGTGGAGAGGGAACAGGAGGGGAAGGGCTTTGTGCCCCACACACGGCAGCCAGGGGGCGCCGTCTCCGGACTGGGAGGTGCGGCTTCGGCTGCAGAAGGGTAGGGTGGAGTCCCAGCTCTGCTCTTAACCAGCTTGGTGGCTCCGGGCAAATGACTTAGCCAGACTTGAATTTCAGTGTTCCTATCTCTAAAAGAGGTGAGGCCAGTACTTCTCCCAGGGGACTGTTGGATTAGCTGAGGTCATGTTTGTAAACTAGAATAAGAAAAACACAACCTGAATGTTAGTTAGATTTCAACACATCTTAACGTAGAGCTGGGAGTCAGGGCAGGGTGGTTAATTTTCTCTTTTAGGTGTGGCTACAGGCAGGGCGTGATCTGTAGGGCCTGAGTCTGGTGATTATGCATGGGACAGGATCATAAAATACCATGACAACTACCAACATTTATTAAGCAGGTAATAGGCGCCAGATACTTTTCAGAGGGCTTTTTATGTATCCATTCACTTAATTTAATCCTTAGGCAGACGCCATAATTATGCCCATTTTGCAGATGAGAAAACTGAAGCAAAGAAAGGTAAAGCAACTCCAGCTTTAAGTCCCAGGTCACACAGCAGGAAGTGGGGAGTAACGCCTCAAACCTCAGCAGACAGGCACAGTCTAGAGCTTGTACTCTTCATGGGGTCCGGAAATGGCCCATCGTCATCCGCATCAGCTTCCTCACATTCTGGTTCGGTAGACCTTCCCTTCTCAAGAGTCACCTCCCCCTCCTGTCTCCCATCCTCACCTATCAGAGAAAAGGCGGCTCTTCACTCGGTAATCTCTGAGGTCTAACCAGCTCCGAATTGCTGCATCAGAGAGCAAATGAGCCCTCTGCCGGAGTGACCCCGAGATGGAAAGACAAGGGCAGGCCTCTCCCAGGTTGGTAGGACTTGCTTCAGTCCCGGAGCACACTGCGTGTCTCTGCTACAGCCGGGCTCACTCCCTACTGCAATGTGTCCCCTGTCTGTCTTCCCCACCAGAACCTCCCTGAGGGCAGGGATTCTACTTTATTTATTACTGCACAAAAGCACACTTCCCAGGGCTGCCGCTGCACTGAAAAGAGCAGAAAGAAATCAAGAAGGTACCTATCGTCAGGCAGCCCTATTTGTAATATTTGGCTGCAATATTACTTAGAAAGCCTGCCCTACCTATATCTGCATATGCAAATGACTTGTCAGTGGACAGCTCTATGCATTATACATGGTAGACACTTTAACGGTCTGTTGAGTGAATGAGTCTATGTATGCAAATGGTATGCAAATCTTTCCCTATTTTAATTTGACCCTCGGGAACATCTTCAGTGACTCTCTTGGGCCCAGGTGGTGTTGTTGGTGTTTTTTTTTGTTTTTTTTTTTTAATTGAAAGTCTTTAAAGACAACCAGTTTTCTCTCTCGCCTGTGCCCAGAGAAGATGTTGTCAAGTTGGGAAAAGAATGCTGGGCTGGACCAGGTTAATCAGGATTAATTCTGCTTCTCCTGGTCATTCAGGGGAGGACATCAGCAAGTGACCTGGCATAGGTCTCCTCACCTTTAAAAACAAGGGAGTGGGTTTCCTGCTGGTGGTGAGACCCTATGATTTCCCATCTCTCAGAAACAGGAACATCACCCTGGGCAGGCAGACTGTCAGTGTTCAGCACGACCTGCCTAGAAAGAGAAATCAAATCCCTTGCCAAGGATTAGAGAAAGTCTCCAGCCCCCCTGCCCATTTAGAGAAATGAGGTTTTTGGGCACTACTTCTCCCAGCCTGGGCATTGTGTTCAATCATTTCCTTCCAAACCAAAGGATTTTAAAATAAGAGGCTGGAGTTTTCTCTCTTAAACACAACAAGCCAAGCGTCTGATTAATAGGGTGGGTTTGTGTTTCCTTTCTCTCATGTGAAAATATTTATTAGAAAAATGTTCCAATGAGAATATTAATAGCCAGGGAATCAGCTCTGTGTCAGCTTCTTTGTTCCTTGACATTTGAAATGGGGGGCGGGGGAAGGGGTGAGAGAGGGAAAATCAAAACCCAGGCTTGGGGTGGTCACCTTTCCCTGGGCCCCCTCCCCCAAGAGGCGGGATTCTGCCCTTCCTTTGGGAAAGGCACTGAAAGGAGCAGCTTAGCTCCTGGGCCACACCGGGGTCCCCATCCTTAACCAGAAACACATGTGCATCAAAGGCTTGGATTGAAAGTGACACATTTGAAAACAAAAGTGCAGCCGAAATTCGCTTATCCTCACTTTCCTAATCCGCAAACTCTGTAATTCTCCCCAAAGCCCCTCAGGCTCTGCCGCAGTCCAAGCCTGCTCACATTCTCTCCTCCCCCTGCCTCTCCGCCCAGGTCTCCCACCCCAGGGCAGAGGGAGGGCTCCTGTTACTGGGACCCCGGTGCCTTGTAAAAATACACCTTGGCACGCTCTGCCCGCACCCTGGGAAGCCTTATCGCCTGGACTAAACAAATGTGCACAATCAAAATAATAGTCTGAGATGTCAAAATAAATGAGCAGGAACATCTGGAAGTGTGGTTGCCTACATTTTTTCCTTTCCCTGCCTCAAGCATTTAGATGCCTTTGGGGTCTGGCAGCTGGTGGGGCGGGCTCCAGGTAGGAGACTCTTACTTCCGACTCACAATAGACCCTTTGAAAATGCTTATTTGGGGTACTAGGTCCAGGTTTGCAGTAGGTAGGCCCTCCCCCAAATCAAGGAAACCCCAAATTAGCTCTCTGCTGAGCCGGGGCATACGGCACATCCGGGGGTGGCACAGCGGAGTGGTGTGGCCCGGCCTTCCCTTCGTCCTCCACCACCCCCCCCCGCCAGCACACACCTTCAACGGAGGCCCCTTAACCGAGAGCCAGGGAAGGGGTCTCTCCTGCCCATGAGCCCCTCAGAGAAGGATGGCTTCACAATCTTCCCAAATAATTTGTGTTTCCAAAGTTTTGCTTGCTCCAACTCTCTTGAATTACTTAAGGCGGGGGTAGTTAGAAGATCAGTTTCCTGTGCGTCTCTGCGGTCTAAGTCAGCCACGGCTCCACAGAGCCGAGGTGGGGCACCACGGAGGCTGGCCTTCCTTCCGAGGGGGCTGATTTATTATCACCATAGGGACACTGCCCGGGAGAACCCCTTAAAATTGTGTGCCACTGTCTGGGCGATTTCCTGGCAGAGTGACCCTGTTCCTGATGGATTCCCTCGCTGGCTTGCAGGAAGCACTTTCATTTAGGATCTACGCAACCTTTAGCTAATCACCAGTAGGCTTTAAAGCCCCTGGCGCTTCCCTGTGAGCTTTGGGAAATCAGGCCAGTTCTGATGACTCTGGACTTGGGTATTGGGCGTTGCATGACACTAAAGTGGCAGCTCACCCACTCAGATGCCCCCTGGGCCTCCTTGTTCTCCTGTGGGGTCAGGATGGGTGATCCCTAAGGTCCTTACTGGCTCTGATGCTTTGTGTTTCCATGACCCTGGGTGTCAGGAAACCATGTATTTATCTTCCCTGAGTCTTGCCTCTCAAAGTGTGCTCATGGGCCATGGAATCAGAATCACCTGAGGTGACTGGCTGTGGAGAGGTGAAGGGGAAGGGAGGAGAGACAGCTCTGTGGCTTCTAAGGGTGTGTCTAAAGGGCGACATTTCTGCCTTACTTGTGGGAAGGCTCACTCTCTGAGTCCTGAGCTGCTGTGTCTGCCATGGTCTGCCACGCTCAAGAAGTTGGACTCTAGGGTTCACCGTGCTGTGAGGAAATCTTATGCCCCATGGAGACAACTTGTCTGAGGCACTCCGGTCAAAAGTCCCAGCTGAGCAGAGCCTTCTAGTTCCCAGACAGGAGAGGCTTCCAGAAGATTCTAGTCCCTAGAATTCTTAGCACCCCAAGTTATTTGTGTTGTAGAGAAGAGACAAGCCCTCTTCGAGGCACCACGTCTGTGTCCCTGACTGACACAGCTTCGGAACATAATAAAATGTTTGTTTCACATCCCAGAATTCTGAAGTGGTTTGTTATATAGCAATAAGTGACCAGAACAGTGAGCTAGCTACAGACAAACACAAGGTCACTCGGAACTGGGGTCTGAGTGCCCACTACTCAGGGAATGGCAGCCCTACGTTTTGAGACCTGGTTTCCTTACCCGTAGAGGCCAGAAATGAAAAGCCCCATGGGTGGCCCTTTTTTGGCCCCGTGTCCTCGAGTGCAGCCAGACAGGACCCTGAGGACTTGGGGCCTGACCAACACTCAGGGTGCCCCTCCCTTCTCTCCATAGATGCCTGCATGACTGGCCTCCTGGGCCTCACATCTGGGCCCGGGGCTGCCTCTGCTTATATCAAGGGGAGCGGGACTGTTTAGTCTGCTGGGCACATTCCTGGATTTTTAAAATAAATAGCAGATTATGAGCGACTTAGCCTGATGCTGTCACTGGGCCAGGCCACAGGCTTCTGAGCCGTCCCTTAGGAGGGAGCGGCAGGAATGACAGGTTGGAGGTGTTTAACTTGGGAACTCTATCCCAGCCATAATTTAAGTGGAGAGGGTTCTAGCCTTCTCTGGGGTCCCAGAGAACTTCTAATAATATGACTGACAGAAGCAATGATGATAATAATTATATAGCACACTGAAGGCACTATGTGTCAGACACAACGGTTACCATTATTCGGCCCATTATACAGATGAAAAAACTGGGGGTTAGTGGTGTGAGATCTCAAAGCTGAATGTCTAGCAAGTGGCTGTGGGTTAAATGGAGATCAGTCTGATTCTCAGGCTCCAGCTCTTAAACACTACGCTATATTGCCTTCCCAGGCTCTGAAATAGACAGCTGCATCCCATGCCCCCACCCACCCGAAAACACACACACACACACACATGTGCACGTCCCACTGCCAGCCTTTCTGCTGTTCCCAAGGCCCTTTCCAGCCTGCAAGGAGCCATTCTCCACTGTGACTCCCTTTTTCCATTTCACCCTTCGCTGGATCATTTTATGCCTCTATTCCCTCTGCTAATTCAAACTAATTAAAGTATAAAATAGAATAATTGCTTCCATCCCCATACTCTTTCCCATCCACGTCGAGTACAGCGTTATATTCTTTATCTGGGAGTGGCCAACCTGACGAGTTGGGTGGAAACTGGAGCTATCAAGTTTCTTTTCATCTTCTCGCTCAGTTCTGCACTTGGCTTGTAGCCTGATTTCCCCTGGACTTGCTGTCTGACTTCCATTAGACATTGAGGAGACGGGAGAACTTGTATTCACATCCACAGCATCTGTCAATCTGCTGTTGAGGAAGCTGGGGCGGACTTTCTAGGGAAGAACCAGGCATCCTATCCGTGGGGCACCTGGGCAATTAGCAGGATTGGGAAATCAGTTCCCAAATGTTCCCCTGGGACTGGCCAGCCCTGGATCTATTAACAGTCCATTAACATCGGCTTGTTAGGCGGTGGCACCAGTGACCCAACACTTCTTACTAGTCCTATTTTTTAATTAAGTGTAATTAACCGAGAGAGGGGGAGGGAGCGAGAATGAATGAGCTGTATGGGATCGTTCCAGTTCCGTGGGGAGATGCAAACTTTTCTAGGCAGAACTTGAGGCCAGAGACTGGGTTTACACTTCCAAGATGCCAAGGGTACAACAGGTGCTGTGTCTTGGGGAAGCAGCAGGGGGACAGAGAGACAAGAGGTGGGGATGAGGTGAGGGCCGGGATGACAGCAGGCTGCTCAGAGATTTACCAGAAAGTGAGGGGAATCCCCATCCCCATCCCCATGATGTCTTAGAAGGTCTCAGGTCTTCCAGAACCTCAGAAGTCTTAAATCATTGCCTCAAAACAGCAGTATGCTCATCCATAAACAGCTGGCATTTCTGCCCTCTCTGTCACCGTTCGGGGAGGAAGTTCACATGGACACCCACGGCCTCATACAACTCTTGTTTTAAAAGGTCCTCATTTGGGACACCTGGGTGGCTCAGTGGGTTAAGCCACTGTCTTCGGCTCAGGTCATGATCTCAAGGTCCTGGGATCGAGTCCCGCATCAGGCTCTCTGGTCAGCGGGGGGCCTGCTCCCCCCCCCCCTTCCCCCCGCCGGCCCCCTGCCCACTTGTGATCTTTCTCTGTGTAAAAAAAAAAAAAAAAAATAGGGCGCCTGAGTGGCTCAGTGGTTAAGCCGCTGCCTTCGGCTCAGGTCATGATCTCGGAGTCCTGGGATCGAGTCCCACATCGGGCTCTCTGCTCAGCGGGGAGCCTGCTTCCTCCTCTCTCTCTGCCTGCCTCTCTGCCTACTTTCGATCTCTCTCTGTCAAATAAATAAATAAATAAATAAATAAATAAATAAATAAATAAAAATAAAAATAAATCTAAAAGTTCCTCATTTGGTCTAACCTCAGGCCTGTCTACTGTAGTTCTGGTGTTGTCTTCTGGAGATGGAGGAGAGTCTCAATCCCAACACCTTGGACAAGCCTCTTCAACAGGAAAGGGAGCCTAGAGTTAGATTTGTTAACTGTGTCTCTGAAAGGGAGGAAACTGAGTCTGTGAGAACTCAAAAATCTAGGCCCCCTAGTTCGTCAGATGCAGGCCCAGACTAGAACATGGAGCTCCAGGCTTAGCCCGAGGCCTACTGGCTGTAGCCCACAGCCACTTCACTTCCCCTTCATCGTCAATCATGGTCACCACCCTCCTGAGGTGGAATCGTAAAGGCCTGAGAGCCAGAAGGGGCCCTACGAAAGCTCAGTGACCCAGGGTCTATGTGGCATGTGAGATCATGGGAGAGAAACTCCCTTCTGCTGAGCAGAGTCTCTGCTGAACCTCACACTGACCCCGGTGAGACACAGTGAGGCTGAGCGACTGGTTTAAGGCCACGTGGCTATGGACTGTTGAGACAGGATCCAAATCAGAGCTTCAGACTTCAGAGACAATCTTATTATCTGAAGCAACTTCTCTATTTCATGACCAGGGAGAGGATCATGCTTCCAGATCTAGCCACAACTGGACCAGACCCCTAAGCCATCGGACTCCATCTTCATCAGCTCCCGTGAAAGTGCTTCTTGAAGGATGTGAGTACCCCATACTCAGAGTTGCTCGGGCTCAGACAGATGGGCCCCCTGAGCTGTTCTTGGCCCTCATCCCTGGGACCATCCCCAGGTGAAATCACCTTGCTACCCATTTCTACACAATTTACAGCTCTCAGGGTGACAGGTCTCAGAGCTCGGCTACAAATCCCCCTTAGACGTTGCCCACAGATCACAGCCCCACCTGGCATGGGGAGCTCTCTTGGCTAATATCTCACCTGCCTGGAGACAGCCCCATTAACCCCAAGTTCTTCCCATAGCTGCTCAGTGGGACCAGCTACTACGGAAGCCCTGTGTTTGGGGCAGACAGCACAAGAACGGCACAGCAGCAGCAGAAAATGAGAACAAAGGCCAGGACACTTTGAGATACGTTATGCAGACCCTTGGTTGGGCCAGGGCTGATGCTCTCGGAGGTGACACTAGATACGATCTCAGGAGGTCATCCTATTCCCCAAAGGCCACTTGTTAGGCTCCAGCTCAGGCCCAGGCCCTTCTCCTCTGGCCACATTTTGAATGTAATTCCAGAAAAGATCCCATTTGAGAAACAGATATGCAGCCAAAATCTGAGCCTAGGCATCTTCTCAGTTCTCCTAAGGCCTCACTGGTCACTTCTGCTTGCTGTCAATGCTTTTCCACCACGCTGGGCTCAGAGAGCCCAAGAAAAGAGTTTTTACCAAAAGTTACCTTCCTGGTCCTCAGGCATACATAACGTGTTCTGAAAATATCACATTTTATGGATCTGCTGGATCCTTCTGACCATGATTTATCCACCTCTCTGGACTGCCATGAATCCATCCATCCCTCTGTCTGATTATTATCCTGCAGAAGCATCTAGAATGGTATTCACCAAATGTTGACATGGTGTTACATTTTGGGAAGACCCGTCTGGGTACTCATTGCTATTTTCTTTTCTGTATGTATTGCCGGAATTTGCATGGTGAGCATCCACCGTTTCTGTTTAAGAAATAACCTTATGTCTATAAATAGAAAAGAATAGGGAAAAAAGGCAGAATATTTATAGGCTTCAGTGGGATGTTACAGATAACTGGCTACGTGTCTCCCTCGTAAGACTGTAAACAACCTGAGGGTAGAGGTCAAGTCCCCTTCCTTTTGATGCTTTCCCAGCACATCGTTCCCGATAAATATATTCCCAATCATGGGCTTTGTTAGGGCCCACGGACTGTTTTATTAGAATGAGACATCAATGTTTATTTCCGAGACTGTCTTCCCCATCCTAGGTTAGGCTAAGCCTCCTCCAGCTTCACCCAATTCCCATCTGCCCCTGTTTATGCCTCAACTGCAGGGGCCATATGAAAGAAGGTAAAAAGACAGGTGGGTTCAAGGGGGTCTGGATAAAATTTGCATGCAATCTGCATGTGATTTGTGTCATCTGTTCTCAAGAAGTAATTTTTGAGTTAGAGCTGCGTCACTGCTTCCCTCAGTGCAGTTATGTGCCCATTGGTCGCTGCCTTCCTCCCTCCACTCTCCCCTCATTCCCGGATTCAGCATTCTTATATTCAAAAAAAAAAAAAAAAGAGGAAAAGAACTTTGGGCAAGGTGGGATTCACCAAGTACACCGGGAATCTTTGCAGTGTATTTGGGACGACAAACACTCAGGAGCTGGGAGGTACCTCGTGAACGCTCACTGGTCCTCCAGCCCAGCATCTTTGTCTAGCCGAGTCAATGCCAAGACCAGCGTCCTGCTGAACAGCAGTAGACCCACTGACTGAAGGACTGGCAGATACCAGCCTTTCTGAAGGTCTTTGCTTTGCTTTCTGCATCACCATTAATATGTGAATGCTCCATTCCCCATCCCCCCACCACCTTGCCCATCACCGTGGCTATCCCACATTTACCTTCTCTTTGCTCACACATATTCAGAGCAGATACACTCAGGGGGGAATCATGTTTCATCAGAGAAGGCGAGGACCCTGCCCAGTGGTTACCGCGCAGAGGGTAGAAATCTGTTTCTCAGGCCAACTCTGGCTTCCCAGAGCTGGCCAGCTTCTACTGGCATCAGTCTATGACTCAGGCCAAGATTTTTATCTCCTTCTGGGGCCCCATCTTGGGTCTGTCTCTCCCAGGATCAGGCCTAGCCAGGAGGCCTGGATTATTTACACTTCTTTGGCTCCCTCGAGCAGCAGACTCTGTGGGCCCGGGAGCTGTAAATCTACCCCCTAATCACACCAAGCTGCTTCGTGCAGTCTGGCCCGTTCTTGCGGGGCTGTTCATCACGCACTGAGACAGGGGCTGTGGCCTGGAGAGAAGCCTCCGGGAAGTGGCTGGCCCCAGTTGCTTCTCTCTGGCTCCCTGTGAAAGCCTCCAAGGACTCTGCCTGTCCCTGGACCCTGAGTCGCAAGCCCAGCGGACCCCCTGGTTAGATGAACAGTTTCTGACCAAAGGTCACAAGTTATCAGTTACTCCTGGGCTTTGAAAAGAGGGACGGGTGGGCCCTTACCTGTCTTTCAGACATGATGTATAGGTAACGCTCATCAACGGAGAAGGCCATGTCCCGGAGGATGGGGCTCCCGTCTTTGAGTACGGAGACCATCTCGTACTGGACCCCTCCATGGGGGGGACCATCGGCTCGAATCTGTAAAGGAAACAAGGCATCCTCAGCATCGGTACTCAGCCGTCCCCCAGGGGATTACCTGCTTTGGCCTAGAGCAGGTCCTTTTACCGAAGATAATTCCCCCCACCCTATCCCTACTTGCTACTTTGAACCAGAATTGGCTTCAGGGAAGGTAGAGGTGCTTCTCAGTTCAAACAGCCCAGCTTCCAGGTCTGGGATTTCTGATGGTGGGTTCTTTTGTGTGTGCGTATGTGTCCTTAGGAACAATTCTGAATATCCCAATGTGGTTATTGTGTCGTGTGTCTACATATATTTACAGCATGGTGTGGAGGGTGTGTGTGTGAGTGTGTGCTTGTGCACACTGATTGGTGTTTAGGGTTGGGGAGTCAACATCTGCTTACAGTGTTTCTGCCTTGGGCGGGCGAGGAAGAATGGTTCCACAATCCCATAAAAGATCAGAAAGCTGGTCATCAAGAGACTCAAGATTTTAAAATCTCAAGAGGGTCTTTCTGCCCCCAAACATATCCCTGCATGTGTGCAAATTCACCCTGGGATTCTGGAGAGCCAAAAATCCTGGCTCAGACTCTCAGAGCCCAGCTCTGGATAATAAGTCAGAAAGAAAGGACTCAGACACCATCAAGTTCACTGCTTCTCAGCCCTGCCTGCACTTGGGAATTATCTCGGGAGTTTTAAAAGATATGAATGCCAGGGCTGGATCCATTAATCAGAACCTCTGTGGGTGTGGCCTGGGCGTCTTCTTGGGGATTCAAAGCTCCCCAGGTGAATCTGATGAGTGGCCAGGGTCAAGAAGCAGAGATGGAGTCCAGTGGTTTTCAAGGCTGCGTGCCTTGAGAATCATCTCAAGGTGGTGGTAGGGGCAGCACGGGCTGGGGGGCGGAGTCTGGGGGCTTGGGAAAATGCATTGCTGAGCCCGCCCCTGGAGTTTCTGATTCAGCAGAAATGAGGCTTGAGAATTCTCACGTCTAACAAATTCCCGGGTGATGTGGAGACTGCTGGTCTGGGGGTTCGTGAGGGCTAGTCTAAGCTCTGCAAAGACAATCCCTAAGGTCATACAAAAAACTGGCATCCAGGAGTCCTCGGTTTGAATATGCTCCTGCCTTCCCGTTTCTTGTTCTCAATATAGCAGCTGACCGTTGAACAAATAATCCCCAGCCTGGTTTGTTGTCTCTGTCCTCTGCCCAGCTGAACCCCCTCAAGCTTGAGCCCTATTTCCTTCGTGAAGCCTTCCCTAATCTCTCCACCGTACTAATTGCTCATCACCCTGATGCCTTTTTTCCCCCTACCATTTTGTCTTAGGATTATAATCAATTGATCTGTTCATTGTGTATGTACTTGCTACTGTGTATTGACAACCCACTCACATTGTTCTCTAATTGGCTCACACGTGCATAAGTCTGTCAACACTGCAAGGGCAAGGATGCGTTTTCTATTTCTCTAACAACCCTCTGAGGACGAGAATGGGTTCGGGAACCTGGCTGGTGATGGATAAGATGGGATGCTTGAGAAATACTTGTTGAAAGGACATGAACGAGGAACCAGGTGATGAAGTCTCATGAACTCTAGCGCTAAGTCAAAGTGAGGTCAAAAGGCATTTTCTCTGGAAGATTGTAGGATTCAGGCCGCCCACCCCCTCACATTCCCTTTCAATTTTCTCTCGTACTTCTAACCACGGCCTTTCCTCTCCCACCACACCAGGAGTTCCTGAGGGGCAAGGACCAGGACTCACTCATCCCAAGGGCCAAGCTTGGTGCCTGACGCCACAATAAATTCCTCTTTGCCTTTTCTCTGCCAGCTAGTAGCTCTTGCATCCAGGGAAGGGTTTGGGGGGGGTCATTTAATTCATTCTCAGAGAGTGGAGGAAGACTCTGGGGTCAGCAGTGATGTCACGAGGCTGAGGTTATTACCCTCTACCCCAGCGCAACCATGATTACGAATTCAAGCAGAGGGAAAGGTCTCTACCTGGAAGAATGCCTCACAATTAAAAAGGTTCCCCTTAACATCTGAAATAGCTTTCTCTCTTAGATGGACCGATCTGAAATTTCCTTGAGGTCCTTCTAGAAATTCAGCAGTTTTTAGTCAAAAAAGTTCCTGGGCTATTGCAGACAGTAAAGAAAAGACATGAGGGTCATGGCTTCCTGCTGGTTTGACCTCAGTGTACTGTCTCCATTATATGGGGGAGTTCGGGCTCTGTTTCTTCCTCTGAAGGGGAAATGGGCCAGTGCTTCTCATCACCCTCCCTACGACAGCCACTCTTCTTCAGGGAGATTTAAGTCTCCTCAAGCTACCGGCTCTGCCCTAGGAGCTGTGGAACCAGTAACCCCCCTCAGGCCCGGCCCAAGATCTCCCCTCCTGGAGAGGCATGTTAACCTTCTGCCAGTTGGGGCAGCCTCCACCCCATGAACCCGGGCACCTGCCTGCCTCCCTGGCAGGGTCTGGACACAAAGTCCAAAGGGGGAATGCCACAAGTCTGGCCTTCCCTCTGTGGTCCCTGAGACGAGATGGTACCCAGGGCCAGATTAGAGCTGGAATCAAATCAAAGTCAACTTATCATCACACACTCTGCTGCGTTCCACTTACGACCAATCCCAGCCACTAACTTTTTCCTGAATCAGAGATCTACGTAGGGGTTTTTTTTTTTTTCTTCCATCTGCAACCCCAATCTTTTAACAAAGCAGTTGAAGGCAGAATCAAACCTACATAACTCTCAAACGTCAAAGCTAAAACCAAACCAGAACAGAAACTGTTCCTGGTATTGAACCTGAACTAAGCGATCCTATTTCATTCAGTCTAAATCTCTGGAGGGAAGAGCACTATTGCCTCCCCACTTACTCCCTCATCCCATGTTAACTGCCTCCAGCTTGTGTAACCCTCCGAGACACCTGCGGGAGGGCAGAGAAGATGGAGGATGGGGCCAGGAGGGGGGGCGTCAAGGGCACAAGTTGGGGGCGGGGTCTGGCAGGCAGTGGCCAGAGAGACCGGGTGGGCAGAGTGTAGGTTTGGGACACAGGGTTCCCGGGTTTCTGTTCAAACTCTGGGCCTGGGCTTGAGTTCTGCCTAATGGTACAGTTTGCATTCAGATCCCTCCCACGAGCCTCAGTTTTCCCTTCTGGATAACAGGCCACGGTGATCTGCTCAGTGCCGGCCAGAGGAGAACCACTGTAGCATGTGCTAGAGCTATAAGGACTTTGGAGCTCACCTCACCTAAGCTCTTCGGCTCCAGGCTCGCAGCTGGCCAGTGGTGGAACCGGGGCTCAACCCGGCTGTAGCCCGTGTGGCCCAGAGGAGAGCACATGGTGGATGGAGACAGCACACACTGGGGACAAGGGTCCTGCCGCAGGGCAAGCACATGGTTTCCCAGACTGCTCTGCCTCGGAGAGAAAGTTCTGAGGTTCAAAGTTGTCTCCACCCTTGCCAGACACAGGATGGTAGTGGTAGGGGCTGGTCCTGAGCCAAGGTGGGATTTTTAAATCCAATGAATCACATCTATTTGGTGTGGTCCCAGAAGAGCTAAAGTGTGGTGGCACAGTTTTCAGCTTTTCAGCTTGTGTCCCCAGGGCCAGGTTTCAATGACCACAAGGTCAACAATGGACTGAAGTAGGTCACGAACCAATCCAAGAGAAGGGGGTCTACAGCCCGAGCTGCACAGGGCAGGGGAGGAGCTGGGACAGAGAAGGGAGGCGACATGCTCGGGGGCAGGAGAGTCACCTGAACATGACTTTTGAGTTGGGCTCCTCCTCTTCTGAGAGGGCCTGGCCTCAGTGGACATGCAGAAACTACAGAGGCCATTTTGGTTGGACAAAGCTCATGAGGTAGGATAAGAGGGCCAGCCGGAGGGGGACAGTCTTTATTGAAACCAGCGAAAGATAGAAGGTGCCCACACCGTTGTGCAAGGAGATCCAGGCTGGTTCTAGTAAGAACTCCTGCTGCGTAGAGCGCTCACTGTGAGACTGAGTGGCTATAGGACCCTGCGACCTTCTCAGGAGGGTTTTGAACACAGGATTACTTCTTTTGCTTCATGGTTTGACATGGCCCTACCTGAAGGCAGTAGCACAGACCTAGTGAATTTTCGAAGGGCCCCTTTTGCCTCAAGAACTTACAACAGCTACCCTCCTATTGCTCTTACAGTGTGCCAAGTGCTGTCGAAAGTGCTTAACAAAAATCAACTCTCTTATCCTTGCAAGTACCTCTGAGGTAAATGTTCTTATTATTCCCATTTTACAGATAGGAAATTTGAGGCCTGGGGGGATTCAGTGGCATTCCCAAGATCGCACAGCTAAAGAGTGACAGAGAAGGGAGTCCCACACACAGCGGGACTTCTCAGGTGCTCTGCGACCCTCTTAGGAGAGGACACTAAGGGGCAAATGAGCTGTTCATCACCGCCAGAAGAACAGACAGAACAGATGGGAGAGACAGAAAGTCCCAGCTCTCCCCTCCCCCACACGTCCTCTTTCAGACCCCAAGGTCCAGGCAGGGCAATCACCCATTGCCTGGAGTCGACCATAAACTCGGAACCTAATTTTCAGGAATCTTCATTGGGAGGCGAAAAGTCAGTTTATCAGGGTCGTTTGTGGGGTGGCGAAATGCGAGGTGCAGCCCAGGGGAGGGTGACTGCTGGGCCCTCCGGCTGGGGAGGGGCCTCCGCTAAGTGAGAAGGAAATAGTAATCCCATTAGTGCCTTGCTTTAAACCACAGCTAGGCCTGTGCAGAAATTAATGACAGCCTCTGGAACGTCCAATTCAAATCAGCATATCCAATTCCAATTAACTAGCTTACCTGTAGGCCTCTCCAAACCCTTTTTCTTAGGCATCAATTTTGTCTATAGTTAGCTCTAAATTATGGACCCCCTGCCTGGGATTTGTCACCCTAATGTCACTTTATTAGTAGTACTGGCAGCATAAATAGTAATGTTATTTATTTATTTATTTATTTACTTGGCAAGAGTTGCTGAAAACCAGTTGGGAATCTTCTTCTTGGGCCCTCCCGGTAGGAAACAGATTGGTTGGAGAGGTGTCACCGCGCAGAGGGAGGCACCGGTTGGTGTCTGGAGGACCGGGATCTAACCCCAGCCTTCTCATTAAAGGCCTATGTGACTTCAGATAAGTCACCTCCCTTGTTTGTGTAATAGTTTCTGTAACGGCCAAAGGAGGTGGGAACTCCTGTCCTTATGAGCACAAAAAGGATGCTAGGAGAGTGAAATGAGTTATTAGCTATGACTTTCAGGACTGTCCAATATCCGTTTATGACACTTCTGCTGTGAGCCAGGTCTGCGCTCGGCGCTGGGGATGCTACGGGACAGGATCCCCTTGGGAAACCCCAGGAGCTGGGAATGGACAAGCCGACCAGTCTTCAGGAACACACGGTTTAGCCCTTGTGAGAGGAGTTGGCAGGGGGAGGGGGTGGCAGGCAGGGGGGCTAACGCCCCCAGGAGGCTGGGGCGTGAGGGAGGCCCTGAGTAGAAGGCTTCCTGGGGGAGGTGGTGCCTGAACGGCTGAGCAGGGGTGGAGATGTGAGTGCTTTGGCTCATTTCAAGTGTGATGTCAGTATAAGCGTGTTATTGTTATGTCTGAGCCCAGATTTCTTGGAAACTTGGTCTCTCTGACCTGAGCGCCTGGAGAGGATGAGACTCTTGACGTGCATTTATTGAGGGCTTGTCCTTTTACATCAGAAAAGTCACTTTGGAAGACACCTATATTACTTGATTTTATCTCTTTCTCAGGAATCAGGGCTCTCGTACTATATGAATGTGTGGGGGTTTGCGTACACATACACACATACGTAAACGTTTAGACAGGGGAGAGGTGGGGCAGGCCTGGTGCTGCTCAGACTGAACTTGGGGGTGAGTTAATGAGCGAGTGTATCTGCAGCTGCCTTTAGTGCTGCACGAGAGGATTCAAGCTGAAGTTTATTTTTGTAGAGCTTCATGACCCGAATTATTTATAGATTGAAGCCTTTGGTAAATTCAACTCCGAGATGCTTCCTCCTTCTCCGCTGCATATGCAAGCATGCACGCGCACACACACATGCACACAGAGGCAGCAGCGCCTCCCAGGCTGCTTCTGTCTGCCCCTTCCCCAGAGCTCTGCAAGGATGAACTAACCATGCAGACTCCCAGTCAGGGAGGCCGAGGATCCCTGGAGGGATCCCGGCCCTGAATGCTGAGACAACTGAGAGGGACACTGGAGCCAGGGAAACTCAGCCTTTGGGTCACAGGGAACCAGGAGAGTAGAGCAATAACTCACAGGGAGCGCACAGAGTTGGGGGGGGGGGGGGGGCCGGGGGGGGTGGGGGGGAGGAATTAATAAAGAATAATGAGCAACCTCTGCCAAATCGAAATCTCTGTTTACTTGAAGCTCCAGCCACGTGAGGCTCTCAGAATCCCCATTCGAGGTGCCACACACAGGAGAAAGACAAGGCCAAGGACCCCTCCTGGCCCTGAAAAGGAAGAAGGTCACTAAGATAGGCTAACCTTTGTGAATTTTGCACCCCTACCTGGTGCGTGCAGGTGCATACACACACAGACACACACACACACCCTACAACACATATGCAGATGGTTCTAGAACTGGTCCCAGGTGAGTTGTCGGTTAGTCACTGGGCTTTGACACTGGAGATTGACATTTCCATGTACAATTACTTCTATTTCTGTGCATGTTGGGAATCTGCCCTAGATATTAAACTGGTGGGAGGGCGGGTGATCTGGCAGAGGGTTTCATGTTCTAGAGGCTCCTGGATTTCATCCTTCTTGGAAGGCTAAGCCATGGAAGGCTTTCTCCTGGAATGTGGGGAGGGGTTCCTGAGAGAAACCGTTGGTTCTCTGGACTTCCGCATCTCGGAACAGTGAGAATTAAGAGCCTGGTTTATGATGGGTGATGTAGTGAATATTTCCTGAGCAGTGACTAGAAGTGTTCAGAGATCAGGCTGAGGGGGTTGGCTGCAGTAAGGGTCTCTTCTCCTAAATCTTGGCTTCATTGCTCCTCATCGGCCAGGGCTGGATGGCCACATGACCACTGATCCACGTGGCCCCACAGAACTGAGAAGGGTAGCCTCTGCTTCAGACCTTCCTGTGTTTAAGGACCAACTTCACTTCAAAAGGGCACCAACTTCCTTATCCCAGGGGCCTCTCCCTTTATGACTCAGCAGAGAGTGACATCAAGATCAAGAAGCAAAAGAACCCACTTCTTGGTTCTCCCTCTGTCAGGGAGGGTTTTGAGCTCCCAGGCCAAGGATAGGGCAGGAGCTTAACACAGGTGCCTGTGATGGGCATTTGGGAGTGTGGGGCTCTGGCCTTGGACCAGCCCCACCTTGCAACGCTGCTCCAGCTCAGACTCCGCCAGTTAGGAGGATCCGGGAACCAGAAGAAGTTGCCAGGGGCAGCGGAAGCACTTGATTGTTCTGGGAAACAATACGATAAACACTGGCGAGGGACAGCTGAAGCATTAAACAGCCACAGCCGAAATCACATCACACAGCAGCAAAGCAATAACTCACAGGGAGCGCACAGAGTTGGGGGGGGGGGATGGGGGGGGTTGGGGGGAGGAATTAATAAAGAATAATGAGCAACCTCTGCCAAATCGAAATCTCTGTTTACTTGAAGCTCCAGCCACGTGAGGCTCTCAGAATCCCCATTCGAGGTGCCACACACAGGTTCCTTGCCTGGGGATGCCCTGCCTGGCTTAGGATAGCATCTACCCTTTAAGAGTTTTGGACTGGGAATGATTTGGAAGCACCTCTTTGGGCCCACCGGGAGGGCGATGCAGGCTTCCTGGCCAAGCTTTGGAAGGGGGTGTGGTGAGAATCACCACAGAAGGATCAGGCAGATTCTCCTCATCTCAGTGAGAATCAGGCAGACTGATATCCAGGTAAACTGCCTTGGAAATGCCCTGCCCGCAGCAAAGGAGCACTTTCTGGGCCTGAACACAGGCGGCTTCTGAATCGCTTATCTCCCTTTATCAGTGTGGTTCAACGTATTTACTGAACAACAATCGAACATGTCAACCCAAGTGCAAAAGGCTGGGGGTATAAACATGAAATGATCTTGAACACCGGGAAGTCAGCCTCCCCAATTCACAGAACAAGAAACATTAAGAGTGGAGAGCAAGTTAGGGACAGAGCCAAGCTCAAAGCGGAGTCTGCCTGATTCCAAAGCCTGTACTCTGTCTCTTTCATGAGGCTCCCTCTGGGGCCTCGCTTTTCCCTAAGTCAAACAAGAGGACAATACCTGCACTGGTACTAAAAATTACATCTAAAAAGTGCTCAGTGCCCCTGGAGATAAGTCCTGGGGGACACAATAGATCATATAGCTGTCTCCTCCACTATGACAAAGGAGGACACTTGCAGTTTGGAAAAAGAGCAAAGGGTGGGGCGTTTAAGAGGGTTATTACCCTCTTTAATTAACTCATTCTTTTCAATGGCTAAAATTGCTCTGCATTTTATAATCTGGAATAGTAATCTCTGCCTTTCATGAACACCGAGGATGACATTTAAAGCTGTAAGGATGGGAAGGGAGGTCTAGACTTGTAAGCACAGCTATCTGACACGGGGCTTGTACCTGAACGCAGGAGGCTCCCTGAGATTTTAAAAGGAAGAGTCATTTGGAAAATGCATGGGGCTTGCATACACCGTGGTGCAGAAAATGTGCGGTAACCGAGAGACTGGAGAGCACACCCACGCAGCCGGACTTCTCTTCCCATTGCTAACGGGCGAGGCCTGAGTCTTTATTGCCTCTTATCTGGGCTACAGCAATAACCTGAGAAATCTCCCTGCCTCCAGCATATTCCTGCTCTAATCTGTTCTACCAACACGGCCAGATTAATCTTCTTAAAACTCTTATTTGATCCTGCCTTTTCTGTATGCAAAATCCTCAAATTTCAGGTGTTTGTAATTTTCTTTCTCTTGCTTATCTCACTTCTAATTTTTTTTTTTTGTGATGAACATACACTACTTTTGGAATATGAAAGAAAGTAAATCATCGCATACACCCATGCACATGCACACAGAACGCCTTTAACTGCCCCCACTGATAATTTAGAAAAGCTCATGTCCCTTCCTTGCCATGCATGGGTCTAGCTAGCATGGCCTTCTCACCATTCTCTAGTTACGTCTCTGGGTTTTTGGTCATCATGTCTTGGCTTGACAATTTATTCTCCTTCCTAGATCCTAGCCATCCTTCAAGGCCTAACCCAAATGCCCCCTCCTCCAGGAAGCCCATCCTGATCTCTCCTTTGAACTCCCAGAGTCCCTAGCAAGTCTCTTGGCATGGTGATCTGTGAACACATGCAGTGATCTCTCCTAAGATTGTAAGTTCCTAGGAAACAGACACTTCTTGGTACAGTTTCATATGCCTTCCTGCATTCATTACTACTGTACACATAGTAGGGCTTGAATCACACCTGAGGATGGAATGAATGAGTCCCTGAAACTGGCTAGGAATGGAACATTAGCCACAGCTCCCATATATTTAACCCCTATGAGTGTTAGACATTGTGCTAAGGGCTCTCTACACGCCCTCTCATTAAATCTTCACCACAACCCTATTAGTCACATGTTACAGATGAAGAAACAGAGGCACAGAAGTGTGAGGTGACATCAAGGTCACATAGCTGGTGGGCAGAAGAGCCACAATTTCAATTCTGTGAGGCCTTCGCTTTTCTAGGCCTCTGTTTCCCCATTTCTGGAAAATAATAAATGAAGAAAGAGAGAATCTGGCTTTGCACACCTTCCCCCTCCCTCCACCACATCTGGAACCTGACATGTAAAGACGCTGTACACGCTTCTGTTGAAGTGATCTCTTTGGCTCCCAGTGGACTACTAAGAGCTCTTGGGAAGAGAGCACTGCAAAGGCTTAAGGTGCTGCTGTATAAAGAACTCTGGGCCCACTGGGCTGGAGCTCGGCTGGCTTAAAGGCAAATGGAAAGCAAGGGTTAAATAAAGTGCAGAGATGGGCTCAGAGCTGGGGTCTGAGAAAGAGCATCAGAGGAGAAGGGAAAGGAAGTGGGGCCAGAAGGCCTCTATCCCCTGAAATCCCGAGACACCAGCACGGGGGTGGAGGGGGGTGCCCCTGTGCTCTGGTATGTCTGACTTCCCAGCAGAGCCCAAGGGCAGAACAGACAGCTGGGGGGAGGGTCTGGCTCTTTTAAAAGATTGTTTGACTAGCTGTCGTCTTCACACCTTTCCCCATCTCCCCTCCCAGGAGAAGGACTTTAATAATGAGCTGCTTCGTGACAACAGACCCCTAATTAATTCATTGCTATTCTTCTGGGGCTGGATCACTCTAATCAAGATGGGGTGGGGTGGGGGAGGCTGAGCAAGGGCTGTCTGATCTCCATGGTCTGCCACTGACGGTCGCCGGACTCCCCCGCCTCGCTGCCCCTAGACCCTTCCCGGTCACCTTGTTCTCTCTCACTGGACACCTGCCTCTCCTCAGTGCCCAGCCCCTCCTGGCACCGATGCCCCACAGCTGCGGGCACAGCGCCGGGAGGCAGCCCCTGCGGGGGGTTCATTACAATAGCACCGGTGGTGTCAGGACCCACAGCACAGGCGGAAGGAGAGGAGTGCCCAGCCTGGCAAGGGGCAAACTTTTACGGGCTTTCTCGGAGCACGAGCAGAATACCCAGCAGGCTCACGGGCAGCAAAGAGCAGCCCTGTCCTTCTTGCCAGCCTCCTCCCTCCTCCCGACCCAAGAGGCTTTCTCGTCCCAGGGTGCTCTGTGCTCCTGGAGTCTGGAGAGCCCACATCACCGCACCCAGGGAGTGGCCGCATTCGAGCAGTTCTGCGGAATTCTCTGCATGAGGACCTGAACAGACGCCCGAGACCAACACTGACAAGGAACGACTCTAGGGACATTTTGGAACAAAATAACCTTAAAAAAACAAAAAACAAAAAACAAAACCATAAAGCCAGATCACACTTGGAGGTGACAGAAACTAAAGGGCACACAGGTCTCCTCTCCAGCAGCCTCTTAGGTTTCTCAGTTTCCCTCCTAGATCATTCCAGCCCCACACTTCAATCTTCCCAGCTGACAGGTGCCGACCGTCCAGTCAGGGCTGACGTCTTCACTGGCTGGGGTGGAGGTGACATTGGGGGCACTCAGCCCAGGGACTTAATTCTCACTTTTCTCATCTGCAAAACCGGTAAAAACAATACTGGCTGCTTGAGGAGGCTGCGGAGGGGACAGATTAGATAAGGGATGGGAAGGCATCTGGGACCCTGGAAAAGGCTGCTGGGAGGTGAGGGATTTTGGCCGGATTTTCTTTGCATCCACAGACTTGGGTGGGACCAGGCCACGGAGAAAGATCAGGCAGGGAGGAAATTCTTCAGGGGCCCACTGGGGTAATCGGTCACCCCCACCTTCTGTCCTTTCCAAGGGAGTGAGCTGGGTGTTGCGGGGGTGGGGGGGTGGGGGGCAAGAGTGGGTGGAGGAAGGAATTGGAGGAGGAGGAAGGGAAGAGGGAGAAGGAGGAGCCATGGGGGGAAGGGGGAGCAGAAGGAGGGGGACATGGAAGAGGAGAGGTAGAGGAGGAGGAGAGGTGGAGCGGGGGAGGGAGAAGAGGGGGGAGGGGAGGGGGAAGAGGATAAATGGAAGAGGAAGGAGGAGGAGGAGAAACAGGCAGAAAGGGAGAGGAGAGGGGGGAGGAGGGAATGGAGAAAAGGAGGGAGAGGAAGGAGGGGGGAGGAAAGGGAGGAGAAGAGGGGAGGGGGAGGACAGAGGGAGGGCAGGAGCGGAAGGGGGGGCGGAAGGAGCAGGAGCCCTTTGCCCCGTGGGCGTCCGTGGTCAGCTCGGGAGGGCAGCCTCCTGTGAGAGGGAACGGTTTTGCGAGGGTCTCCACAGGACCTGTGCTGGGGACAGAGGGCCGAGGCCACTGGGGCCCAAAGGGGGATGGCAGCTTTCGGATTCAAACCCTTTGACGTTGTGAAAAGGAGAAAAGTGAGGGGGAGGCTCCAGGCTTTTCCCCACAGAGAGAAGGCCGCTGGGGCAAACCTACCCACTTCTAATCTGCTCCTTAAAAAGAGCTGGAAGGAGCTACGGCTCAGCTTTTGTGCGGAGCACTAAAGCATCCCCCTCGTCCGCCCCTCCCACGCCCCCACTCCTCTCTCTCTCTTTTTTTTTTTTTTTCTCTTAAAAGAGCGCTCCACCTCTCCAGGGACTGGAATCATTAACTGAACAGCACTTTGCCTCTCATAGCTTTTGACAATTTGGCAGTGAGCTGGAACGTACAGAGAAACTGCAAAGCAGCAGCTGGAGAGAGGGTGGGCAAGAGGGGTGTGTCCCGAGGACCCCAGCCTGCTGTGTGCCTGGCCCCTGGCCCTGCACCTGGAAGTCCTGCTCTGTGGCTCCCACTCTGTGGCTCTGGGGAGTGCTGGGTCCCCAGCTGTCAGGCAGGTGTGTGTGGGGGGTCGGATCTTTGTGTGGCTTCACCCAGAGGCTGTGGGGTAGGGGGCGGGCTGGTTGCCTTCAATCCAGACAAGGTGCCTTATTGGCACCTGAGCCTCCCTGTGACAAGCAGAGGAAGGGCACCTGAGGTTTGAGAAGGAAGCAGGAGCCTAAACAGGGACCTTGCAAGGCCGCTAACCCCAGGTGCCGTCCATTTGCCAAGAGGGAAAAAAAAATGATGAGAGAAAGGAGGGTCATGGTTCCCCAGTCAAGCTGTCGCAGAAGCGGAGTCAAGAAAGAGAGCGTTCTAGGGCCTCCTGGGAAAGAAGCTAGGTTAGAACATCTACGGAACTGGCTTTGAACAGTCCCAACCCGGAGAAAGCTGATGGTTTTGAGGGGATTTCTCAGCAAGGCTAGGGAGTCCCCAGGCATCCTGCTGAGGATGAGCAAACATCTTGTCTTCTCCTTGTCTTGCCCGTTGCTCCTCTCCCCACTGCTGGCAACGGAGCCTTATTTAGTATTCCTAGAATGGACTACAGTTACCACTTCCCAAGCACATACTCCGTGCTGAACAGGGCCCCTGGCGCCTTACCCAAAGTATCTACTTTAATCTCCAAACCCATTCTGCTGATGAAGAAACTGGGGCTCGGATAGGTCAGGTAGCTTGCCTCAGATCACAACAGGTGGTAGAAAGAGCACACTGGTTCAGTTTGCTTCTATGATCTTGTATTAAGCCACATGCTTCCTGAAAACGCATTCACCTTTGTCTTGTGTATGATGTTAACATCTTACTGTCTGTCATTTTAATGCCCTTATGCTGCTGCCTGAGCCCCTGTAAAAGTGCCAACAAAAATTATAAATTCCCAGATCTAGACGCTGAATCTCTATAGTTCATTTTACTCAACTTTTAGCAGAGTGCCAAGCACAATGGGGTGCTTAAAAAAATTGCATTCTATCCTTGCATCAAGTTACAGCCCCAGAAAGCCAAAGGCTTGGACGACAAAAGCTTAACCAGCAAGCTTCGCTTTCTTTATTGGCCTTATGTACTTGCCGTTCATTGTTGTTGCTCCATGAGAGGAATTCACTGGACGTCGACTGTTACATGGATACCGCAGTCTGGGCAGCCTGGGCGCGTCAGCAGGAGTTAATACCAGAAAATTGCCATGTAACAGATGCCCTGATTCTGATGTCAAACTTTTGTTCTGGTTTATATACATGGTCTCCCGTGATAGATCATTTCGAGAATGTAATTAATGTCTGGGCATCGTCTCTCCCGGAAAATAGGTACACGTCTTCCTATCTGAGAGTAAGGGTTTCTGGATCATCCCATTTTTCTTTTTGATTTGTCTACCAGGATACTCAGGCCAAATCTGGGGCTGGGTCCTGGTGCTTACATTCGCTTTATTGTTAGCATACTTATTTCTACTCCCCTCATGTGACTGGGATTTTCTAGTTCTGCGTGAGTTTCATTACATACCTTTGCCAAAGTTTTTATTATTGGGCTATCTATTTCCTTATTTGGAACGAAGTGGGATAGGAATACGTACAAATAATTACGCTCATGCTCTCACATGCTCTGTTGGCACCACGTGAACTTGTACTCTGTTGTAAATTGCTGTGATAAATTCTCAGGTCTCTGCACTGTGTGCCCATATTCTTTTGGTGTTGGCCAGGACGTTTCTGAGCAAAGGCCTGAACTACTCCTAGGATGGTTTAAATATAGATGCTGTTACGTTGGAAGAGAGGGAAGGAAGAGGGAGGTACCACTAAAAACTAAGAACCAGATTTCAATTTGCATTCTGCTGGGTTACTGAAATCCACAGATCTGCGATGGGTCTTGCCCACAGTAATGTTCTCCAACTGTGTGTAAAACGGAAGAATGAATAAACGAATTAGTGAATGAATGGTTTTCTGAGCCAAGAGATTCTCCTTGTAGGAGAGAAGGCAAGGACTGTTCGGCAGAAAGCCCCATCTTCAGGCCACAGAAGAAACTCAAGCCCACTAGAAGCCCCGTGGAGGTCAAGCTCCCCACCTCCTCCTTGTCCTGGCCAGGTCAAGAGCATTTGTCACCTGCACTGTGTGTGGCAAAATGGGGTCAGTGTGCTGGACCCCAGAAGGAAGGGCGTGGGGAGAGGGGGAAGGAGGAAGGTAAGAGGGAAGCCTGTTTCTGCTGCCTTTCTGTGCTTGCCTCTGAAGGAGAGCGCGGCCCACAGCAACGGACAGATGTCTGTCTGTCTGTCTTGCCTGGCCATCTCCTTTTACCTCTAATCTTCCATCTCCTCCTGGTCCTTCTTGTGCTTCTCCTGCCAATTCCTGTTTCTGCTCATCTGTTATCTCCGTGTCTGTCTCTCTGCCTCTCACCCTCTCTTTGGCATACGTGCACACACACACCCCTCTCCCAGGTCCCCCAGCAGAAGCTCTCCTTCTGCCCTCATCTCTCAGACTCCAGAGACAGTCAGGAGGAGAAGGTACCAGAGCCTGCGACACTCCCACCTTCCTCACCGACCTGTGTCCCAGCTTAGACTCCAACTCTAATCCCAGTGGCCTTGCCAACATCGGTTGGGCTAATTTTTTCCTATAATTAGAAGGGAACCCCCCCCAATTCCATCTCTAATCCCAGATAATTAGCTCTCTGATTGCCAGTGTGGGGCAGGAAACCTCTTGTTTGGAGAGGGATTTTGGACAGACAGATTAGGCAAACACAGTGCAGGAAGCTGCCCTGGGAGACGGCTGTTCACAAAGTTTGTTGTTGAAAGAGGTTTGTGGTGGGTATGGGGCCTGTTTCCCGCCTGGTGAGCCAAGCTGCCTCGGACCCTGTCAGGTTCTCCAACAAATGGGTATATCTCTCCCCAGCCTGCAGGCTCCTCCCTATAGTGGGCCCGTCTCCAACATATCACGCCAAGGGGATTTTCAGGGAGGGGATTCCTTCTGCTCTTGGAGGACACTGTGTGTCTCTGCATGGGGGAGGTAGGGACAGCCCCAGAGGTGTCCACCCCCTCACACTGGACGGGTGGCAGTCAAAGGTTAATACAAGCTAGTAGGTGCTAAGTCTGCCATGACTCCTACAGACCCAGGGAGTAGGAGACATGCCAGCAAAATGGGAGAAATAAATCTCTCTCTTCCAGGATTTGAGGAGGAGTCCTCAGAATGAGGCTGAGGCCTGCTGAGGCTGGCACGTTGCAGGGTCATATGCTCTGCAGACAATGTGCGTTGGTAAGGACATTTCATGTTGTTTGTCTGTCATCTAAATTTTCCTTCTCTGATCCTCACAATCATCCTGTCGGGGTGGGGATCCTATGATAGAAGAAAAAAAACTGAGTCCTTGAGAAAGCAAGGACACAAAGCAAATCATCGTGGCCTGGCTGAGGGTAAGGCTCCGGGCTCCAGGCAGCTGTTGGTCCCTGTTCTTTGCACGTCTTCCAGCTGCGAGATCTTTCCATTGTGAGTTTGGGCATTTATTTAGGATGTCAGAGTGATGGGAGATTTGGGACACCGATATCCAGGGAGATAGATCTAGGACTCTGACAGCCAAGGCGGTGGGGGTCAACTTCATGAAGACTCTGAAAGCCCAGCGCTACCATAACACCCACTCAAACTTTTTCCTGATGCACAACGGGGCTGGCATTCTCGGGCCGCCTGAATAACCCTGGTGTGGAGAACTCGGAGGCTTTTTTCCCCTCTTTTCTTCAGCAATCCTCTGAGCCCTCAGATTAGCTTCTGAGAGGAAGGGTCAGGAATTGAAGCTGGGGCCGGTGCATGGGGGACCTGTGCTTTCAGGGCTGGAACAACAGGGGCTGTGGGCTGGCACCTGGGGGATGTGCCCAGCCTGCTGGGGGAGGCGCCTGGCCCTGCTTCCCCCCACTGCGGCCGCTCCAGTGAGCTCAGAGCAGGGGGCAGGGAGGCAGGCCATGGATGGGTTCCAGATGGACTATCAGGTTTGCCCAGAGTCGACTCTGAGGCTCCTCTGGTCTCAGCAGCTCCCTCAGCTCTGATTCGGCTGCGTGGTGGAAGCCTGCTGTGGAATGCCAGTGAAACCCAACCCGCCTCTCCCCCGGCTGCCCCTCACCCCCTCTGCATCGGAGATAGCACCCTTCTTTCCAGCCCCTTCTCTCCTTCCTCAGTATACTCCCTGCCCCCAGCGGTAGAAAGGGTTAGAGCTGGGGACTTTGCCCATGGCTGGGGACCCCCCCATTTGGGATCTTTCACCCATTTTCCCTTGAGGAGAAGTAGCTCTATAAGGTTCTGGGTTCACGTTCTGGATCTCTGAGACCCAGTTGCCTGCATGGGGGCGCCTGGGAGGTAGAGGGCCGAGGTTCCCGTGTCCTTCGGATTGTCGGATGTGCCTCCTCGGCCCTGGGCCTGACATGGGAGGGGAGAAAGGAAAAGCAGGAACAAGGCAGCCGGATATCTGGTATCACCACAGCGCTGCGCCATGGCACGGCTCCCAGAACAGCCGGAGCGTCTCCTTCCACCCGACAGGCTGGAGGAAAGGGAAGCTCTCTTTACCCCCATCCTACAGATGAATATACGGAGGCTTGGGGAGGTTTTAGAGCCAGGATTAGTTTTCGGTTTCTTGATGTGGCTGCAAACATTTTTGAAACAGTGTGAAGAGTGTGCCAAGAATCGGGCCTCTGCTTTGGGGATACAGAAAGAACTAGAGCATAGATCGTGCCCTAGAAGCCAGTGCTGTTTTCCTTACATCACGTAATTAATAGATTAATTATTCTCACAGAGGGCCCTCAGGGTCTCACAATATAATCAGACTTTCACACATCCTCACCCATTCACTGTGGTTTCAACAGGAAGATCAAGTTCATTTCTGCCTGGCAGAGAGAAGAAGTATTGCGGATCAAATAAGGGGATTACATCAGGCTCTCCTGTCCAGTGAAATGTGCCTCAGTGTCCCTTTTGGTGTCAAGGTTCTGCTAGACGGCCATTTGATTTTGAAGTTTCTAGAACCTTCCATCTCAGCCTCCTCCAGGCAGCCTCCTTCCATCTAGCACTCTTCTTCTCTCAGGTCTGCCTTGGGTCATTTGTTAATGACTGGCAGGCTGGAGGTGATGCTGCCCTGTCAGGGTTGATTAGTTGGGGCTGAAATTTGCATGTTGCTTCAGAAAACCAGTTTGGGATCTGGATGGCAGAAAGCAGCAGGGCTCCAGCTTCAATAGAGAATGCCCCTGAGGCCAGGCATTTGAATTAACCACAGAAGCCTTTTCCCCCCTTTTCCTCCACTTCCTCAAGCCCCTTCCTCACCTCTCCCCTCACACCAGAAGGCTGGTTAACTGCAGCAAAGGGCTCTCTGAACATGCTTGCAGAAGAAAGGCCTTTCTTTTCTTTTCTTTTTTTTTTTTCCTGCTTCTTCAAAGAAGATGCGAAGCTCCCTCCAGCCTCTCTGGAGAATCAGGGACGGAACAGGCTGTCTCAAAATGCCATTAAAACATCTCTCACATTAAAAACAGTTGGAATGTGCAACTTCACGAGAGAGCGGTTCCGGGGAACACCAGTGGTGGTCTTCCACTACCTGAGAGTGGGGACAGGTGTCAAAGGCACTGCCCTACCCGCCCCCTCCCAACCCTGCCCAGGTCCCTGGCTCTGTCCTGGGACCTGCAAGTATCCTTGGGCAAGACAGTTTGTCTCTCTGAATCCCAGTCTCACCCTTTTAATTAAAAAAACAGTAAGTAAATCTGTTCTCTGTCTCCTCCCTCCCCAGTTTCAGAGAGAAGTGGTCCTGTTATTCTCAGAGATAACAGTCTCTGTTCTCCTCACACACCATCTTCCCAGCCTCCCTCGCCTGCCCTTCCTCTCCCCAGTCTTGGTGCTATTTTAAGTTGAGGCTTCCAGCCAAAATCTGTACTTTATTAATTACGCGTCAACTACTCTGTGTAATGTTTAATGCGTTTTCCAGATTGTATCAAATCCACTGTGAAGGGAGGAACCGGAATGCCGCCTGGGTGCCGGGCAGGGTGGGTTCTAGTTGGGGCTTGGGGCCAGGGGCCAGCCAGCCTGTGTCTGCAGGACTTGGGCTCCCCTCCCCTCCCCCACCCCGAATCTCTGCGAAGACCAAGGCCTCATCCCACTCACAGCTCTCTATTTAAAGAACATGCAGCACCCTGAGAGGAAGAGGTAGGAAAACCTCCCTCATTAGGAAGGGCCGAAGGGCTCAGGACAGCTGAGAGCAATAGCAGGGAGGTTGGGAGGCTGCGGGGGGCCGTCTGAAAGTGTGGCTCAGTGATCTGCCAAGGCAAGGCCGGAGATCATACTGACCGTCTGTTTTTCTCTCAAGAGAAGATAGAAATTGCATTTGTACCAGAGCAAGAAACTTGTGAGTAAGACCCAGACATGGTATTCCTGACCACCAGGTTTCTAGCACTGTTGCTGACCAGCTGGGTGATCAGAGCAACTCCTCCCGCTCCTCTGGGCCTCAGTTTACTGATCTGTAATACTGGTATTGACTCAAGATGTCCTCTGGGCCCTTTCTAGATTGGGTCTTCTGGGTTTCTTTCTGGGAGAATTTCTGAGAGATTATGGGGAGAAGCAGAGTCTCTTTGGGGGAAAACAAAGATGAATTCTGTGCACTCCTGGACCTCCAGGAATTCACAATCAGGAGAAGACAGAGTATGATACCACAGGACATAAAGATAATAGCCAGTGGGTACCATTCTATGTGCTTTACCCAGAAGAACAACTAAATGCCCACAACAGCTCTGGGAGATAGCTTCTACTATTAGCACTGTATTGCTGGTGACAAAAGTTAGGCCCAGAGAGGTTCAGCCACTTGTCTGAAGTCACACTGCCAGGAAACAGACAGACCTCATTTTTGAGCCCTGGTAGTCCCAATCCAAAGACTGTGACATTCACCACTGTGCACACTTCCTCGGGGAAAGGAACAGAAGGAGTTCACATTTAAGCTGGCTCTGCCACATGCGGTAACCAATGATAATGATCCAGCTGACCGGAAAAACCCAAGAAGGCTTCACTGAGGAGATGGGATCTGAGTCGCCCCTGAAAGGAAGGATGGGTCCTCAGGAATAGCTTGAGCCACGGCATAGACATGGACTGAAGAAGGAGCACTTAGGGAAGAGAAAGGGGACTGGCAAAGCTGGGACCAAGGGGTGAGAGTGTAGCAGAGGTGCATGGGGAAGGGGTGTAGGAAGGGGTGAGGCATCACTGGTAGGGGGGTGCCAGGACCTTGTTCAGGAGCCTGAGCATAGCCTAATACATTGAGGGAGCCTTTCAGGGCACTGAAAGAGGTGATCACTACCTCTGGGGACAGGGAGCGGAAGCTGGTGCAAGCAAGTTCCAGAACTGCTCATAAAAGCTCAGCTAGGGCTGGTGGGAAGGAGGGCAGGTGGGGGCCCCTCGAGAAGACGGACAGCTAAGCAAACATGGCCATGAGGGAGAGGGAGGAGAAAGCCCAGGGGAGCTCGCCTGGAATCACTGGTGCGGGGGAGTGGGGGCTAAACTGTGTGCAGCAGGGGTGAAACGCGGATGTTGGAGCATTTAGGATTCAGCTTGCATCACTTCCCCAGGGAAGCCCTTTCTGGCCCCTCCCCAGCCCCAACAGCTCCGGTTCCCTAGTGACTGGGTCTTGGCTGCTGATGGGACCTTGTACATCGCTTTCAACTGGTCACCACTGGGACAAGCCGTTACTCACACTGTGACTCGCTGGTGTCCTTTCCCCCATGAGCTCGTGCTGTGGGCAGCCTGCACCCCAGGGCTGGACCGGGCACACGGCCTGTCAATGCTCAGGAAGTCCCTGCTCCCCGTGACCTGAGCTCTGCCTCTCGGCTGGATGCCCTTCTCCCACCCTTGGACGTCAGCCCCGTGGCTTCTCATCACTGTTTCCCCGGGGTCCGTGCCTCCCTGTGGAGCGCAGGGCGGGGAGGTATTCATGCGTTCACCTGTCCACTCCCGCCACACTGATGGGTTCTGACACTTCTGTGCAGTGTTGCCGGGTGGCAATAATGAACAGTTTAGCATGGAAATTGGTCTTAGCAGGAGGGGGCGGCTGTGTGCGTGCCCGATAGAGAACGATGGGCTAGGGGACACCTTCAGAGCTGCGGTGCTCCAGCTAAAGAGATCTTTATGGCTTTCCTTCCCTGGTCGGCCCCCGCTGCCTGTCCACCTCTGCCTCTTCTGTGTTCCCCCGAAGTCTTCTGCCTCAGCCCTGAATTCTGGCTCTGTCTGCCCCCAACCCCAGCTCAGAAAGTAAGACTGTGCCGGTGGCTGGCTGTTCCTTCCCCTCCTCCCAGCAAGTTAACCACCTGTTACCTGTGGATGGTGTCTTCCTTGGGGAAGTCAAAATGACATTTCCCCCCAAATCCTTGTGGGATTTTGAGAAACAAGGGAAGAGGAGAGCATCTGATCCTCACTGTCAGAAGTGAGATAAGCGGGCTCCTCACCAAGCAAGGGCAGGGAGCATCTCTGAAAACTCCTGAGAAGGGGTGGGGGGCAGCGAACTCCTTTCTGAGTCCGGTTGTGATGAAGTCCCAGAACCTAAGTCAGGTTCGATGGGGTGAGGAGGTAAAGGGGGGGTGCAAGGCGCCAGCTCTTGCTTTGTCCTCAGCCAGCCTCCTGCTCCCTCATCAGTTGGAGCCTCCTTCGCCCGGGCCCCAGAGCCAGGCTGCCTCGCCCTGCGCTGGTCCGGGCGGGAGGGAGCGCCTCCGGACGTAGTTAGCAGGCGCTGCCTGACGCTAGCGGCACTAATGGATTCTGTTATCTCGCCAGGACCCTTGTCTGCAGATGGGCAAAGCGGAAGGAGGTGGCAGGTTAAAAATACTCTGTTAGCAAAGAGGCTTAGGTGCGGGCCCTGCCATGAGAATTGCAGCGACGAGAAGCCTCTGCGACAGGAAATCAGCAATGGAACCAAAGGGGCTGGACCCTCGGCTTCTCTTTTGCCTCCAACTTGAATTTGCCACCATATTGATATGAGCACAGAGACGGGGATGGTCGGTGGGGGGGATTCAATTTGCCTGTTTTACGAGGCCTCTCCAGCCATGACTTGGGTGGAACAACTTGCAGTCACCCGGCCCTCTCTGCCTGAGGTGGTGGATGGCCAGGCTCTGATTCATTTTATAGCACCCATTCTCTTACCCAAGGAGAGGAACCGAGTCCTGGATGGATGGGAATAATAATACCCTACATTTATAGAATGTTTTTATTGCTTCTGAAGTGTTTCTGTATACAGTACCTCACTGCAGCCTTAAAACATGCCTGTGAGGTGAGAATTATTGTCCTAATTTGATATATGGGAGAACGAGACTCTAAGTGTTTATGAGACTTGCCCAAGGTCATGTATTTAAGAAGTAGCAGAATGTACATTTGAAGGGGTGTTTCCTGATCTCCTGTCCAGGGCTCATCTTGTATCCTTTATTCTCTCAACATTTTGCTCCCCTGGGGCTGTCCCCAACAGCCCAGCCCTCAATTTCATTCTTCTTTAAAGCCCACTGGCCTCTACTGAGTCCAGGCTGGTCCGGCACTGGGCTGGTCTGGGGGCCATTTGCGTTCAGTCCCTCAGGACCCAGATGGAAGCTTGCAGCTATGGCATCCCTTCCTGGGCTCAGGGCTATGGCATCCCAGGATCGAGAGCAGCCTCAAACTTCCAAGTGGGCCTTCACTTTCCATGTAGGTCAGGGGATCTGGGTCTCATTTTTGACCAAAGAGAACAAATGTCTGGACTTTCACTGGCAAACCGATTCAGGGCTCACTATATTCTTCCTTCCTGTTCAGAAAGCTCCCCTGAAGGTTCAACTTCCTGCTACAGCTGAGATCTATTTAGACTGAAGTTTACTTCCCACATGAAGTAGGACCCGTGTCCAACGGCCCAAGGAGAGAAGACTCTGGAAAAGGACCCCATCCCACCACCCCAGGAAAGAGCAGATTACATTTCTCATGGACTGGCAAGAAATCAAGGGAGGGGAACGGTATGGCAAGAAATCAACCCCAAATTGAAAGATTTTGGAAAAGAAAAAAAAGAAATCTCAACCGACTGGAAACTCTCGCAGCGACACCACGGTCCCCTGGTTCTACTCTCAGTCCCCGTTTCTCATCATGAGGTCTCAGCCGGGGAAGGCTGCCCTAAGAACTAAAGTCAAACAGCCACCCATTTGGCGCGGCTGGAACCCTCAACAGGCTCTGCCCACTCACGTGGGAGCAGAGATTCCTAAACACAGAAAGACACCATCACCGACCACAGGGACTCCCTGAAGAGCTGAGAAGGACAGAACGCAGCATCACTTCAAATGCTGTGGAATGCCCTCTGTGCCCAGCAGGGTGCTAGGCCCAGGGAGTTGGCCTTGGTGGGGTCTTAGCCTTGATTGGGTCCTGGTCCTGGCAGCTTGCACCACGAGGAAGCAATGCAGAAAACTTTGAGCCTTAATGACAAATGCAATGTAGACGGATTTGGAAATTGTTCTGGAGAGTTCAAAAGAATGAGAGATAAAGTCCATAGGGCAGGGGGGTGAGGAAAGGAAAATCAACAAATGTGCAAAGTAGTGCAGTAATGAGATCTGCAAAGAACACAAAAGGAGGGCATCCTGTATTGACACGATAATTAACCAAAGGCAAGAAGCAGGCCTGGAGCTGCAGGAGGGTGGGGGGGGGGACACACACATGGGGGCAGGAACCGAAGAGAAAGGGTCTCCCTCCTGGCAGCTCTCAGCGGATGGGTTCCTCACCTCTGGCTTCGGTCCCTCCCACCTCACCTGGTGCGCTCACCACCTCCGCTCCTTCCTCCCAGGCCCCAAGCCACTCTCCTTCCCAGGCGACAGGATTCAGAGCAGCTTAGCACCTGCTCCTGCACCTGGGGCTATACGCCCGGAGAGGGAGTTCCCGAAATAGCATGCCAGGCTCCGGGCTATGCAGGCATGTCAGCAAGCTGACTTCCACAGTCTCTCGGGTTGCTGGAGGAAACCCAGCCCTAACTTCGGAGCTTCACGGACTTGTGTGCCAAGTTAGGACCCTCGCCCACTAAATCTTGGGCCAGAGCTCCTCACAGGGCTGCCCTGACCACTGAGAATCTCATCGAGCGTGTCTGGAAGGAAAGGGCTCCGAGGAAGCCAGGCAGGGGAAGGGAGAGGAGACGGAAAAGAGCTGGTGTCCTGTCTCCCACAGCCCTCATAGCCACGGGAGCCGTTAATGCATTAATTAACTAAGTAGTTTTGAATGGACTCCATTGGACCTCATTGTCTGCAGCCGCCATTCCCTGGAGGAGTCATCACAGACGCGGCGCACGCTGCATAATTAAATATCAACACATGTGTCCCCTGCCCAGTGCTGGGACGCGTATTTGCTCGCGTTAATGAGAACCGGAGTGGTCTTCCTGACGGGAGGCCCAGAGAAGTAAGAGGGGTGAGGCACGTGTCACCTGAAGGTGAGGTCCTTAAGTCCAGGCCCCCTCTCTTCCTGCTTCTCCACCACCCTTTCCCCACATCCCACCCCCAGAAGGGCATCTCAGGACCCCAGGTGGAAGCTTCTCCACCAGACCACAGGCCACAGCGCCATCGGCTTCCTGCCTCATAATGCGGTTGGCCACAGCAGCCCGCATAGGGGGCATAATGACTCTGTTTCTGCTTAATACAAATTGTGGTTATTTAGCAGTCCAAATACCAATTCCCTATTGAGCTCCCCGTTGTTGAACCCCTCCCCAAATGTACTTAAGCAGATGGAGCACCACACCCGTGTGCTGCCCCTGCCTCTGCTCCCCCCTCTCAATCCATCCAGAGATTATTTTCTGGCTTTGTGGGGGGTCCCACATTATTAATACTGAGATGGGTGGCAAAGTGCATTTGTTATATGATGCAGCTTGGTGGGACCGAAAGGGCAGGCCTTTAGAGTCAGAAGGCCTGGGTTCGAATCCCAGGGCTGCTACTTCCTGGCTGTGGAACACTGGGCAGTTGACCTAAACCTTTCCTTATATGGGAAGTGGGCACAGTGACACCCGCATCTGGATGGGGAGTGGGGACATCTGTTCTGAGAAGTGGGTGTACCCTAGGGATGGAACTATGCCTTCCACTCGGATTTCAGCTGAGAGCACGCTCACTCAAATGCAACTCATTCTTACCCATGTTGTTGACCGATATATCGCGAACCCCTATAAGAGTGAGCACCGTATAGCAGATGCTCAGGAAATAGTTGAAGGACACAATTTCTCCTATTCGACTTTCATACCAATCCCTATGGCCACATTTTGCAGAAGAATCAACAGGCTCAGAGACGGTGAATGGCTTGCCCAAAGCCCAACAGCTAGCTTGGGATGAACCACTCAGGTGTCTGACTCAAGGGTTCTTTCCAGTGCCTCCAGCAGGCTCTACACACTTGGGGAGTTTCTCATTTTATAAAAAAAGGGAAAATAAAGACAGAAAGAAGATAAAGTGGGTATGGCTTTTAAGAATGACGGGCAGTGCTCCTGAGAGGCTAATGGGCCCCAAGACAGTTCTTAACTGGCCAGCTATGGCCAGGTTATATTGTCCCATTAAGTCCCAGTTTTAACCAGGACATGAGGCCACAGAAAGGGAACTCTGCAGCAGGCACGAGAGGCTGGACTCCTCCAGGATCCAGGACTCGAGACTCTACCCCCACATTCATTTCAAAAGTCACTGTGCCCCCTGGGCAGTTTTTCCATTAGGCGGAGCTGACCATGAGCCCATCTTGCACTCTTTGGAGTAAACTCCCGAGAGAGGGTGTTCTGACTGTCCCCATCCAGGCCTGCTGATGCTTCCAGACCGAGTCATTGGACATGGGACTGCCGGACTGGAGGAAAGGCAGGCGCCTCCCTGCACGGCATGCTCCTATATGCTGCAGAGAGCCAGACGACAGAAGAGGTTGACCTTTGGGGCTCAGAGCAGACGGAGTGACAGGCCACATGCTCCAGACCCAGACATGACACATACTAAAAAACTGATAAACAAGAGTAGATTAATGGAGTGGCGACAAGACACAGGGCAAGTTCAGATGGGCTACACGTGATCAGCAAAGGCGTGGACCAGCAGCTCGGGTGCTTCTGGAACTTTGGCTCATCAGGAATATTTCTCTGTCTCCTACAGATGCTGCAGAGGCCTCGTCCCAGGGCAGGCTGGTACTCCGTCCACAAGTATACCTTGGGTGCATCTGGCCCTACCCAGAAATAAGCCAGGGCCCCTCTCCTACACGTTCTACAGTGGCCCCAGCTTTGTGGGGGCTGGGAGCACCACAGAGTCAAGAGAGACTCAGTCCTGGACTTGGAGGTGACATTGGGGTTCATAAGGGCAGAATCCGGGGTAATGGAAGATAGATTTGGGGCATGGGGGCAGAGGAAGAACAGAAAGAGCATGCTCAACAGGTGAGAAAGAGGACCTCAGGCCGCAGAGGAGACAAAACCCACGATGCCAGGGACAGCTGACTCTAGTCCAGGTGTTGGCACAAACCAGGTATGGCTTCGAGCAAGTCACTTCTTTTTTATGATCCTGACTTTATTTACCACCTCCCCTGCCCTGCCCCCATAAAGGGCTTAGGTTGGATAAACTCTAAATTCCTTTACTATTAAAAAAAAAAAAATTAAATTCCAGACTGATCCTTCCCTAAATGTCTGGACTTTTCTGGTCCCTGCCAAGCTCAGAAACAGGATCTCCAAGGACTTTTCCAGCTAAGTGTGGGGTGTCCCGTGCATCCCTCATTAGATATTCCCCACCTCTTCTCACTCCCCAGCCCCCCTTCATTTCCCCATATGCAGATGGCTTTGTTTTCCAAACCTGATGGATGCTGACAGGTAGATTGTCTCAGTGTCACCAGACTGCCAGAGGCTGCTTAAGTCAAATGATTTTCTTTCCCCTAATAACTTGGAGGATTTTTTTTCCTCTTAAAAGGCAAAAAAATAAATAAATAAATAAATAAATAAATTGAGGTCTTTTTTTAAAAATGCCTCTTTTTTACCTTAAAGAGACAGAGTGTCATTTATCTTCCTCTTTAGCCCAAAGTCAAATGAAAGGAACGTTAAACAAAGACCAGTCTGCCTTGGAGCAGTCATTTGTGACTGGAGGCTGGGGAGAATGGGATGGGCCTTGGGGACCATCTCCAGAGACTGGTGATTGACAGGCTGAGGGGAAGCGGGGGCGGTTGGGGTCTGAACTACAGCCAGGAGGAGAGACACAGCCACCCACAGAGGCAGGGGAACTGGGGGCCCTGTGGGGTGGGATGCCTGCCAGATAGGGGGTAAGAGGCTGGCTAGCGGGCCAGAGTGATCTGTGGGGGGCTCATAAAGGGGAGAGTTCAGCCAAGCACAAGAGGACGGGATGAATCTGGTGGGCAAAATCAAATAGACTTCATGATGGGATTCCGTGACCCCTAAATTATTCTGGCCTTTGGAACGGATTTAAATGCCTTCCACCCTCTAACCTGTATCGTTTTTAATGAGTCACTAACTGTGATTGGGTGATCCACCAACCAACTAGTGCTTTAAGCTCCTCCTACTGATAAATAATCTTACGGTGAGAAGATAAATAAAATGCAGTCCTTGCTCTCCAGAATCCCAGGATCTAACAACGAGAGCAAGACAGGGAAAGAAAAATAACAGGGAACAATGCCAGTGAGCAAATGCCTGATGATGGTGGTGGTGCCAGGCATTCAGGGATTAGGTGGAGCTGGGGAGGAAAGGCTTCCTGGAGGGGGTATCACTGCTAGTGGTCCTGTAATGGGTGGTACCTTCTCATCAAGGGTTGCCATCTGACGGCAAGATGGGACAAGGGGACACAGATTAAAGGAACGTGGGTATGTTTGACCGACTTAGAAAGAGGCAAACTATCCATATCAAAGAGTGACAGCATGGCCACTGCTTGAGCCTAAAGCCCTAGTAAGATTTAAGGATTTGGTAATTGTACTCATAATCATAGCTAACATCTACTGAAAGCTCACTGTGGCCAAATACTATTCTAAAGGTTTTCTATGCACCATCTCATTTAATCTTCAAATCACAATTAGGAAGGCTATTCCCCTCTTTAGAGTTGAAGGAAACTGAAGCATTGAGAGTTCAAGAAACTTGCCTAAATGACCTAATGGATTCTGTAAATGCTAATGTCTTTAACTATTACATGACAATAATAACAGCACCTACCTGATAGGGTGGTGTGGCGAGGATTAAATAAGAAGCCAAATGGGAAGCGCCAGGCACAGTGCCTGGCACATAGTAGGTACTCAATCAATATTAGCCTGAGCATCATGAAAAGTGGCTCTGGGAAAGAGGTGCATATCGTGCTTGCACAGCCATGTGAAAGCCTTTGGGGCCTCTGTTAACTCATAGAGTAACATTTCTGTACTGGGGGAAGTATAATTGGAAAGGTCATGGGATCGCATCAGGAAAGGCCTGGAATGCCTGTATTTAGCCTGGGGAAAGGGTTTGCGCTGTTCTCCTTTGCCATTGCTTTACAAACAACGTCTCAGTACCTGCAACTCACTGCTGCCCACCCCCTCGCCCCACTGCTGCTTCCATTGCGGATGCCTCTGCTTGCTCCAGATGCCCGCAGCCCTGCCCATGTCTGCAGGTGACGCCCAGGGCTCTGATGTCAGCAAGGGCAGGTGGAACAGAGCACACACCCTTACACTTATCTCACTGCGTGAGAGCAAGGCCTCTGAGTTTTGGGGTGGTGACTGTCCCAAAGAAGCTGTCTTCTCCTTCTAAAAGATTCTGAAGGCAGGGGTGCCTGGGTGGCTTAGTGGGTTAAAGCCTCTGCTTTCGGCTCAGGTCATGATGTCAGGGTCCTGGGACAGAGCCCCGCATTGCATCAGGCTCTCTGCTCAGCAGGGGGCCTGCTTCCCTTCCTCTCTCTCTACCTGCCTCTCTGCCTAGTTGTGATCTCTGTCTATCAAATAAATAAATGTTAAAAAAAACCAAAACATTAAAAAAAAAATAAAAGATTCTGAAGGCAGAGAGAGCAGACCTCCTGGTGCCCCCAGAATGCACCTTGTCCACTGTACCAAAGAGAGGGTTGGCTGGGCTCGCGCCTTACCCAGCGTGCATCTTAGGAGCCTGAACCAAGCTGCTCCCTGTGTTCAGTGGGCAGCTTCTTGAGCAGCAGAGAAGATGGGGCAACCATGTTGCTCTAGGGCGAACTGGCTACAGAAGAGGGGTCCCTCCGGCCCCTCCTAAGGAATGTGGTTGATTCACCTGATGCCATGGAAAGAAGCCCAGGCCTCGGAGGAAGAAGATTAAGAGCTGAGCCAGTCCCTGCTCACCCTGGGCTGGGGCTACCTCCATGGCATGTGGGAGTGGAGGGCTGTGGAAGGCAGTGGTTGGGAGTGAAGCCGGGAGCCCTTCTCCCTAAGTCTGATTCTTGGCTGTGGCCTTAAGGAGCCACGTGACTTGGGGCAAGGTACTTAAACTCCACAAGCCGAATTTCCTCACTTGGAAAATGGGCTGCAGGGTCATGAATTAATACATGCTCAAAACTTAGAGGCTGACCTGGCACCGGAAACGTTAGATGTGCTTCCCAGGACCGCTGCCCCCACGACTCCCAACAAGCCTGCTTGGTCAGCGAGCCCTTCCAAGCCTCCACCAAGTCTGTGCTCCGTCTCCTGGTACTCTGAGCACCGTCTAGATTCTGACCTAGCTAGCCTTTGCCGAGCGCCTCCTGCATGTGAATGTTTTATTATATTTAATCCTCCTACGAGTCTCGTGGGACTGACATTAGGATGCTTATTAGGAAATGAGACCATCACAGCTCAGAGAGTGCAAGTGAAGTTCTCAGGGTCACACAGCTAGCCCATTGCAGAGCCAGGATCCACACATGGCCCCACCCGGTTCTCTTTCCACTCAAATTCGTCTGCAGTGGGGAGAAAGGACCAGTCCTTTGGTACAAAGCTGCCACTTCTGCCCAAGATTTCGGGGCCAAGGCCCTGGCTCCCAGCTGATCCAGTTCTGGACCCAGTGTGTATGCTGAGCCGGTCTTAATGGCGGGCAGGGGATTGACCAGGGAAAATGTTACCAGCTGAACCAGCATTAGCTGCTGAGAAGTAAGATTGACCCTTTCGTTACAGGCCTGACCTGTGGAGGGATGGGCAGCTTTGAGCCGGCAAGAACGCTCAGCCACATCTGCTCCTGCGGTCTGCGGGACTTCTGCCTCCTCCATCCAGCCTGGGATGCTACCCGGGCCCCGGCGTGCCAAGATGTGATGTGTGTAGGAACACATACTCACACGGGGGACAGAATTAGGGGCCCGGGGATGGAAATCCTTGGAGAGAAGAAGAGTGAGGGGAGTATGTGGGTCTTCTTCCTTATGCTGAGCCCCCTCCAAGGAGGGTACTGGGGTCAGAGGCCAGAGTCTGGGGTCGTGATGAGCATGGTCTCCGTAAATCTGTTTGGGGCTTGCTTGGTAATGGAGGGGCCCTGCCTACACACTGGTCTTGGCCTGTATCAGTGAGAGTGGCTTCTGAACACAGGAAGGAGGCCAATGGGGACTTGAGAGGGCTTGGTGGCTTAGGGTTGCGTGGGGGCCTGTGGGATGGGGAAGGAAGGGACAACTCTCAGGAGAACGTGTGTTCTTGTTCTATTCTTGCAGGGCACCTGGGGGAGGCAGGGAGGAGTCCAGAAGGCAGGGTCAGAAGGAGGCTCAGCAGGCAGAGGCGGGAAGACGTTGGGGCTGCTGAGGGAGGGAAGAAGGCACCGTCAGAATCTCTGGATGGTCGTCCGCCAGATGTGGAGACCGTATGGAGGACAAGGGCTGGAGGAGGGTGTGTGGGAGACAAGGACAAAATACTAGGACGAGGGCTGAGAAGGGCATCTCAGGCAAGCAGAGAAGCAGCTCACCTCCACTGGCCCGGAGACGGCACGCGAGTAAGAGTGGGAGGGGCTTGCCCACGGCTGGCCGGTACGCCAGGACTGTGGGACTTGCCAGGCCCCCGGCTGAACACTCTGCCCACTTGCTTTGCCTGAAGCTTCCCCCAGGGCTCGACAAGACCCCCACACCACAGCCCCTGCTCTGCACCTGCCCTCATGCCTCCTCTCCTCCTGAACACCCTCAGCTTCACTGCGGCAAAGTGCCCATACTCCCCAGACTGCAGGGGCGGCCACGGGAGAAATCCCCACAAGCCAATGAGTCTGTATTTCCCGGTCTCCTTCAATGTCTTTGGGATGCCCGGCAAACTGGATCTGGCCCCAGCTGATGTGACCTCTACTTGGGACCCGGAACTCTCTAGCCGGGTCCGGCCCATTACCATCTTTGGGGGAGCTGGGTCAGCCTGGAGCCAGCTGCGGCTAGAACCCTGCACTGTGGCCACTCTGTGGGAGCTCCCAGACCCTGCAGGAAACAGACCTCAGGGGCACGCCGACCAGCCCTCCAGCAGGGAGCAGACTGGCTGATCTGGCGGAAGTCTTTGGGAGGAGGAGTCTGATCAGTGCTGTGGAAGCTAGACTGAGAGAGAGAGCAAAGGAAGGCTAAGGGTCCGGGGTGGGGGACAGGGATGTGCTAGGTCAGGAGCAGTGGGGGTCTCCCACCCAGGTCCACTCACCCCAGCTCAGCACCTGACAGGAAAACATGGAAGCAAGAATGGGATACAGCTGGTTGCTGGGCAAGAGAGCGGAGTCATTCTTTCCGGGAGGAGGTCCCTCCTTCCTTCCCCCTTCATCCACCCATGGCTGGCATTTCTGCCACCCCTGGTCCTCTGAATGCGAGACACAAAGGCTCCTGCCTGTGCATAGGAAAGGAGGGAGGCTACGTGGCCTGCCAGAAGACAAAGGGAAAATGACCTCGGAAAGGTGATGTTGAGGTGGACAAGGCCCAACTGTGCAGCCCTTCAAATTCCAGGCAACCTGGTGAGCTCTACATGCTGCCGGGTTCTGTCCTCTGCTGGGAGGTCTGGGGTCAGCTGCCTCCCCCCCAGTAAGTAGTCACTGCTCTCCTGGGGACAGGGCTGGACATCTGGAAAGGTGAGCCACAGGCCCAGTGCAGGATGGGAGCTATAACTTGAGGCCCCAGGGGACAAGGGTTAGGCTGGAGAAAGGATATAAGAAAGATAGTCTTCCTAAGAGAGTGTCTAAGAAAACCTGACAGCTCAAGACGGAAGACCCTACGGTTCAAAAGACAGTTAAAAGATACCTAGGGACTCATCAGGAGGGTTATAGGGTTGGACATGGGTCGGCCTCTCGTTGAAGGGTATCTTGGGGTTTTGTTTAACGTGAACTGATGGATGCCTCAATTCTGTTTCTGTCTGAAGCCACCAGCCTGATGGACCTTCCTTCCCCTTCATACTCGTTTGGGGCTTTACACTTTGCAAAATGCTTTCAAAGTCAGCTGAATCTAATGCACACAAAATATCTGTTGAATAGTGGGTTAAGACTTCCTGACACTTCACAGCTGAGGAAAGGAAGGTCGAAGGACGTCACTTCTGGCGTTAGTTCCCACCAGCCTTTCCAGTCAGATGGTAAGAATCGGCTTAGATGGGCCCAGCAAAGTCTTTTAAATGCCATGGAGGTGAGCATGCAAAGGAGGTCCCAATGGCCTCTAATGAGCTCTGGGCCTGATGCATTTCCATGGGTGTGAGCCGGGCTGTGATCACCAGGCTTCTTGCTTTCCCCATGTATCCAGGCATATCCTTACTTACCAGAGCGGCAGCCTTGGTCGCTCCAAGCATAGGCTTTGAGGCCATGTAACAACAGACTTTGGGGGTATGGAGAATAAGACCCACATATCTTGAGGTCATAGAGAATAAGACCCAGAGACCATGAGTGAGAAGGTCCACACGAGGATGACAGCAGTTGTAAAAGTCTTGAGAACAATGAAAGAACTGGAGAAAGCCCCAGAGTGAGAGTTAAACTGTCAAGGGGTACTGTCCCGGTAGCAAGTGCCAAGGAAAGAATGATTTCATTCGGGGGAAGTAAGTGACTGAAACAGTGCGGGGAGTTGAGCAGACTGGTGCGTCTGGCGTGCAGCCCTGGAGCTGGAGCTCTCGCTCACCATCACACATCCCATTATGTCCCTAACTTGCTCGAAGACCTTAAACAGCTCTCGCTTGGTGGCCAAAGTCGAACCGTTGAGCGTGCCAGTCCAGACCGCTTAGCACCTGGCCCTTGCCTGCCTCCACTGTGGCTCTGCCTCCGCCATTCCTCCTGGAGCCCCGACCTGTTCACAGGCCTTGCGCGTGCTGCGGTCGGGCATGTAGGGTCTGCATAGACGCTTCTTGCCGTTGCTGGGGAGCAGTCTTCAGCCTTTTCTTGATCTGAGAACTCCTTCCTGCATTTAGCAGTTGAGCTCAAATGCCTACTCTTCTTTGACGCCTTTTCCAACGTTGCCAGGCCAAGGATCTTGTTCTTTCTGCTTCAGGCCCTCGGCCCGAGTACGTATTTCTGTCTCGGTGCTCTCCAATGGCATCTTCCATTTGTTAGCATTTGGCAAAATGCAACTCGCATCTTTGTATTCCTCCCAGCTCACCCAGTCCGGGTCTCAACGTCTCACTAGTTAGGTGTGCTGTCGGACGTAGGAATGACTTGCAGCGAGTCAAGGCCTGGTTAGGAGTACGGATTCTAGAACCGTCCCCGCTGTGCCTCTGGTTGATGGCACACTCTTCGCTTCTCTGTGCCTTAGTTGCTCCTTTTGTAAGATGGGGATAATAATTACAGATACCTCACAGCGTTCTTATGAGGATTAAGAGAGTTAATATATGCAAAGCTCTAGGACACTGGCATTTAGGAAGCACTACATAAGTGTTTACTGTAATAATTATTATCTTTTGAATGAATGGAGAAACAACATGGAATTAGCAAGCTGGTCACATTTTTCCTTAGCGAACTCATAAGAACTCAGAAAGGGTGTCATTTGATGGAGGGGTGAGAGGAAGGTTCTGATGGAGTGAAACAGAGAATGACGGCCAGCAAAAAGCCTCATCAGTGGCCCGGAGAACTAGGCCAGCGGTTCTCCAGGTGTGCTCCCCAGACCAACGGCATCAGCCCCACCTGGAATTTACTAGAAATGCTCAGGCCCTGCCCCAGCGGGGGGCTACACAGGGTGTATTTTAACAAGCTCTCAGTGATTCAAATACACCCTCTAGGTGAGAGGCCACCAGGCAAGACTTCCTCCATCTTTTATTATCTGGGTACAGTGTGCACCCCGAGCTTCTAAACCTGCTATTGAAAAAAATCGGCTCTAGCCAGAACAGAACAAGCATCAGGGAGAAGACACCCGTGCGGATCGCGGACTGTGTCCTAGGATCTAGCATGGGCTCTGTCACACAGGAGGAGCCTGAGTGCCACTTGGAGTCCTCTCTCCTCCTTTTCTTGCAGAGAAGTGGTACCCGAGGAAAGAAAGAGAAAATCTCTGCTCCCAGGGCATTGCTTCTGGAGAATCCCTGAGCTCTCGGTAGCGGGGGGAGGCCAAAAGCAACAGCGAAGAATTGTGGGAGCCTTGCTTTGAGGATCAGTGCTGTGGGCCCTGGGCACATGTTCTTTCACGGGCGTGGGGACAGTGTGCACAGGGACGCTGTCCCTCTCTGCGGAACCTGAGGCTCCGCTAGAGGAGCAGGTGGGAAGGAATGAGGGAGGCGAGCTTGGCTGGGGCCCAGCACTCCTGACAAAGGTTTACTCAGTGAGTCAGGCTGGCCTCAGCCTCCCCCTGAGAAAGGCCTAAAATACCAAATGAAGGAATAAATCTTCAGGGGGTGGGGAGGGGGTGTTGCCTGCCTCTGCCTTCTCTCCATGGGGTCCTTATGCTTGAGCGCTAGCAGCACTCCCTTACCTCACGCTGCACCTGCGCCCTCCGCCCCCCTGGCTGGGAAAGCAGTTCAGAGGGCACTGAATGAGACACAGGGCAAACACCCGCATCGTGAGGAAGGGAGGGGACAGGGAGTTCAGCGGCTCACCTCTTCAATATACTCAACTTAGGATGATGTAGGGCAGTGGTTTGCAAGAATGACAGCATCGGCACCATGGCAGAAACGCTGAATCGGCATCCAAGGGAAGCACAGTTCCAGGTTGGTCCCTATCCGATCAGTCTGAGACCCCGGGGCAGAGCCCAGCGGTCTGAACTGTACCAAGGTCTCCAGGGGATGTGGATACAGGCCCAGGTTGGAGAACCACTGGTTTAGGGCAAGGCTTGAAGTGCTTTTCTTCTTCCTAAGAAGAAGGACACTCCCTGCCCACAACGGGGGTGGGGGCATCTCCCCTGCCCTGGCATCGAACCCCACCACACAGGGCCCGCCCCCGCCCCCCGAGGGTGAAGGTGTGGTGGGCACAGGCCAGAGAGAGTCTGTGGTGACAGCGCAGGAGGCAAGGCCCCGTGGGTGGTGACGGGGGAAGGAGAGAGGCAGGGAGTCTGCCATGACTCATTTTCTCTTAACACGAATGCCCAGAGGGGGCCTCTGCTTCCCTGCCATTGAAGCGGGTAAATTGCAGGATGATGATGGTGATATTACCAATAGTGATGATAACAGCCCCAATAACGGTGAGGTCAGACAGGCACTTTCCCGTCTGCGGTCAAGGGGTAAGGTTGCGGCTTTGGTGCATTTACTTCTGCCTTAGAGGAAAACCTGGATCCCAGCCAGCTCCGCTTCCATGCCAGGGTGGGGGGCGGTGCAGCTAGGGGCTCCGAGACCTGAGCCCTCCCTCCTTGCTGCAGGACCCTCTGTCATCAGTCAACTCCCCCCGCTCCTAGAAGGCGAGTCTTCCCTGAGTCCGGGCAGGTGAAGGGATGGGGAGGCAGCCAAGAGGCAGGCAGCATCTGATGCCTTCCACCTCCGGAAAGAACATCTGGTGGGTCTTCAGTTCGCAGACGAGATGCCAATCCGGGAGATCAGGGGACAGCCAGAGGCCGGCAGTTGGGGAGAAGCTCACCCTGGAGAAGGTGAGGGCACGGGGGCACTGCCGGCCTCGACGTGTCCCAGGGCAAGCCACGAAGAGAAACCAGACACAGAATGCGTGTTGGGGTAGGAGGCCTCAGCAAAGCCATAAATACTTTGGAGCTGGAGTCTCCCTTTACAGATCATCTCCTCCTGCCCTTGCCCAGAGAAAGCAGGCAGAGCAGAGATTCGGAATCTCAAGGAGAGAAAAGGTCATCTGGTAGCATTCTCCTTCCACATTAAAGCCCCCGCCACCCATGCAACCCATCTCTTACTCCTCAAGATTTCCCGGGATGAAATATTTCCCCAAATGCTACAGCGTTTCCAGGAGGATCAAAGGGAACAACCAAATACCCGAGCCCTCGTCAAATACCGGAGCCCTCGGTCCCTTCCCTCCTGCCGCCTGCCACCCCGCCCCCACGCTGGGCTTCAAACACAGGAGGAAATTAGCACAAGGCCCCCTGTCATCACAAGCAGTGACTTGTGAACATGTGCTTGGGTCGTTTCTCCTCCACTACAAGAGGTTTGGGGCAGCTCACTGGGGGCCTGTTTTTTTTTTTTTTTTTTTTTTTTTTTTAAAGAACTGTGTGTATGTTAAAGTCATTAAGGTTTGAAAAGGGGGTGGCGGGTAGGGGAGTAAAGGCCATTATATGGGAAGAGAAGAAAAATGACCTGTCTTCAGGCTGTCAGCAGAGGAAACGCCTCTGCGCCAGGGAGTGGGAGAGGGGGTTGGGGTGGGGGGGCTTGAGTGGGCACCTCTGCGCCCAGGTGGCTGAGAGGTTTCGTCCCTCAGTCCATGCCCTGGCCATGGCAGTGGCTATGGCTGCCTGGGCATGGATGGTCACTGTGCCTGTGTTAAAGACAGGGAAGAGCTGGGAGACAAAACAGAGCGAAAAAGAACTAACGTGGACCGTGAGCTTCCTACACGTCAGGCATGGCATATGCACTCGCATCCACTTTCCAGTGAACCCCATTTTGCAGATGAGGAGACTGAGTCCCAGCGGTTAAGTACCTTGCCCGAAGTTACACAGTTAGCAAGTGGCAGACTGAGCCTGGAAATAAGGCCACAGGACACCACGGCCCACGTCTTTGGAGACTTCGCTCCAGTTAAGACCAGCTCGTTGTATGGAGTTCCTGCCCCTCAAGAGTATTTGCGACCACCGCCCCCCACCCCAAAGCAGCCATGGGGAGCTGGGGCAGAAGACATCTCAGCTGGGGTGTGGGCAGCAGAGCAGAGGCCACCGGGAAAGAATCCCAGCTGTTCCAGAACAGACCAGAAAGTTCCTCTGGTCGGGGAAGCATTTGGTCGTTTCTTCTGCCCAAGTTTGAGAAGGGATCCTGGGGGCTGCGGGTTCCTCTGGAACCCCAAACTCCCAGCCTTCCAGCCCCATCCCCAAGCCCAGCGCTCACTCGGCAGGAAAACTCTAGCCTCCAGGCCCCAGCCTGTGACCTCTTCTTTCCTTTCAGACCTTAATGTCCCCGCAGAGGAGACAAATTTGCACGTGTGGTTCTCTGCAGCAACTTGGCTCTGTGCACTGCCATGAGGAGTGTCCCAGGTGTTCTGTCCTGCCTGGGGCACTGAGGAGCCTTTCTCATCTCCTTCAAGGAGAGCCTGTGGCCTCCCCAGACACTTTGGTCACCTGCCCAGGCTGAGAAGAGCGGTGGTGGGGGGCAGTGGGGGAGCACAGGGGAAGGCCATGACTGTTTTCATATTCTCCCAGGTGGGCAGACCCCGACGGGGGAGTCCCTGTTCCCCAGAGCACAGGCTCCACATCATGGCTCCAGGGACAGCCCTTGTTTTCCTTGTTGGGGAAGTTCTGGAAGGATGAAAGTCTGATCCCACTGGCTGCTCCACAGGCCTCCTCTGCCAAAACATACTGTGAAACGACCCCTGACCTTCACCTCATACTTTCTCTGCTCCACCTCCCGTCAGCCCTGTTTGCCTCTCTCCTCCCCGGAGAGGGTTAGACAGCTTGGTAATTTAGGGATCACCAGCAAGAGAGGTGCAGAGGTCAGAAGTCAGCGAGGGGCTGGGAGGGGGAAGTCACCCCTGCTCTCTGGCGAGCCCCCTCCTCCTCTTGCCACCATCTGCAGACCAGGCCCCCGCAGGGTTGGGAGGGTGGGGACCGGAGCTGGGGCCGGGAAGTGCTGCTGGACAGATACGAGGAGAACACGTGTTTTTTAATCCTGCCCCCCAAAATAACTCGAGATGCAAATGTACGCCTCCGATTTTCTTCTTTGGAAACTTTGCTAGGGAAGGAAAGGGTACATTCCCCTGAGAAGCGGCTGATGTTGGAAGTTCCTTCTACGATCTCACTTCAGTTCCTCCCTGCTATAGCTGCTACAGGAACAAAAGCCAAGCTACCCAGTCTGGGTCCTCTTTCTTTCCACCGCCTGTTCAGTCTAGCTCGGCACTTAGCTCGGCTCCAAACGCAGTGAGCGGTTCGACTCCCTCAGGGAGATGAGCAGCCAGCTCACATCTCTTCCTTGAGAAACTGGGACCACTCAAAGCCCACGAGAGGGTCTTACTGCAGTTCCAGAGCTACTAAAAGGGCTTTGCTCAGCCCCCGTGAATAGAATTTTCTGGAAATTCCATTCACAGAAGGTTAGCTCTAGAAGGGCCTTGCAGTGCTGTCTTCTCATTTCGTAGGTAGTGAAACTGAGGTGTATTGCTATCTTCTGCGGGTTGCAGAAATGAGAGCTCTTCAGCTGTCCGAAGGGAAGGGAAAGGGGCTTGAAGACCTGTCTTAGACTGACCAGAGCTACAGAGGGCATTTGCATCCAGCGCATCCGGGTTCTCGCCCACCGCCCCCCTGGGGAGGGGCAGCTCAGCCTGTCTTTGGGGAGAATCCGCAGCTGGACTGGATGGCCTAGTAAATTAACATAACTTCACAGGGAGGTCACCTCCATGGCTGGGGGAGCCAGAGGAGTTCAAGGGGCTGGGATCAGAAGAAGGGACACTTTGCTCCCACCAGGCTTTCTTCACATGTGGAATCCAGCCGGGGCCGCCAAACTCCTGGCCCAGCAAGAGAGCCTTTCCTCTCTTACTCCCACAGACCTGGAGGAATCGGGAAGGCTGAAGCCCAGGGGTGGGGAAGCAGGGATTTTTTCAGTCTGGTACGGGGAGTGCAAGCTCCTCTGGGGCTCCCTTCCCCTCCAGGGGTGAGGTCAGAAGAATAAAGGTCACAGATGGACCTGCCATTGGATGAGGGAGGCACATGTGTTCCTGCGTGCCTGGGAAGGAAGGGGGGGGTTTGACAACTCAGGCGGGGGAGAAGTCATCGATGGCTTGGAAAGCAGACAAGGTTCATCCTGAATCTGGAGGGGGTGGGCAGTGGAGCCGGAGGAAGTCACTTGCTTGAATGTCACTAACATTTCATTTCACCCTCTCTCCGCCTTCCTGTCTCCTTCTTCGTCTCCCCTCCCCACCCCCACCCTCTGCAGCAGGGGACCAGGGGCAGAGGAAGAGAGGTCTGCAGGGCCTCTTTGACTCCTCTGACCATCAGGGGCCAGGAGCTGCTGCCCACAGGAGGAAAGCAAGTGGCGAAGACGGAGGGAGGGGGGCTGGGGGCAGCTGCAGCGTCACCCGGCCCTGTGTGCAACCCCCCTTCCCTCTGCCTCCTGGTCCCAGGCTGCGGGTGGGAGCCGGGCCAGGTGGGGTGGGCATCGGTGGGAGGAGGGAGGGGAGGTGTAAGAATGTCACAACTCTTCTGTTCACGTTGCCAACCTGTATGCTTTCTTTAGACCCTGAGTCTCTGCTAGTAGGAAGCTAGTCAGTTTGCCCCGGGGAGGACGGGGTGGCTGTCTGTGGCAGAGGAGGGGTGCAGGAGGCCGTGACAACCGGTGGGGTTTTTGGAATGATACCCTGCCTCCCAGCCGCACCCCCCCCCCCCCCCACTTCAGAACCAAGCAAGGTACACCAAGGGCAATCCTAGATAAGGTGGGCGTAGTGTCATTAGCCTGACTTACTCATCACACCCCGGGCCTCCACCAGGACGAGTGTGGGCAGGGAGGGGGACTGGGGACACGGACTAGGGATGAGGCAAGTGGTTACGCTTCAGTCAATTTGGAAAGTTGTTGACATGATAGAGATGGAATGAGAGATGCAGAGCCAGATACCGGGCGCGCCCAGCTAAACCTGCCACCCAGCTCACTCAGGGGCCCAGCTGCTCTCCCCACGTCAAGAGGTCCCCTGGCGGGTAGAAGTCGGGAAGAGCACATGTGCACACACGCGCACACATACACACTACAGACGGTCCCCCCGCACGTGCATGTGCACACACACCTCACACGCACACATAAACGCACAAACACACATAGACACACACCACGTAGTTGCAGGGAGATTCTGGAAAGGCTTTCTGGCCCATTCTCAGTAAGCCTCAGCTGTTCCTCCAGGCTCTGGCGGGGGTGGGGGGAGGGTGGGGAGGCCCAGCAGATGGTCCCAGCTAAGCCTGCAAGTCTCCCAGTGCCTCTAAATTCAGGGTCTGGGCCCCCCCAAGGCCAACAGTCCAATTAAGCTTTGTTCCCACAGGTGGAAAGCAAATGAATTCGGAGCCATTCCTTCCCTTCTTTCGGGCATCGAGCCCTCAGGCCTCACCCCTCCCCCTCGGCATCCTTGCAATTTCCCATATGGACTCCTTGCCTCCCACACTCTGCTCTGAAGATTAGGTTACTCAGGGATCACAGACCCCCAGAAAGATTTCCTTCCAAGATGTCCTCTAGACCGCAGGGACCTGCCTGAAGAATTCAAAGGAAAACTCGGGGCTCAGAGGCTTGGTCCCCACTTGGGAGCGTCTTTCGGTCCCAGAGGGGGCCCCAGGGAATGGAAGCCAAAGATCTCTGAACCTTCCGTTATGTTCCTGTTTCCTTCTGCCGAGGGCCTAGAAAAGCTGCAGGGAGACCCTGACACCGCCTCTCCTAGAGCTCCTCCTCCTCCCCACAGAGCTCATGGGCATGACTGGCATAAATATATCCATACATCTCTCTATAAATACACACATCTTTAGCTATATATATCTTTTCTTCTAAAGACTTGGCAAGAATTCCCTAGAAGACTTTTCCATGACACAATAGAAAACCAGCAGAGTCATCAGTTTGATGGTTGCCTCAAACACAGCTTTGGGTTGACCTTCGCAAAGCTCCTTTGAACCCTGCTTCCCATAACTGAACCCCTCTAGCCCTCACCGGCCTCCCAGCGCCTGGCAACCGGAAAGTAAAGCTCAGTTTCCTGAAGCTGCCACTTCATTCCTTGTTGGCCTCTGTCCGAAAGCAAAAAAAAAAAAAAAAAGAATCCATTGCTTTTGACCTATCATCTTAAAAAAATAATGGGCTCAGTATCTGAGCTCCAGCTGGCAGCAGGAGGAATTAGCTGGGTGACAGGATCCCAGGGCACTGAGGGACAGTGTGGGTAAGGATGGGCTGCTGGAGGTTTTGGAGGGGGCTAGACCTCCGTGGGCAGCATGATGGGGAGCACTGAGTAGGCATCTATCAAGGCTTAGGAACCACTGGGGTACCACTGGGGCCATGAGCAAAGCTGTGGTGGATCGGCTTGATGGCTTCTTTGACGGCTTCTGGAATAAACAGGAGAGACTCCAGGGTCTAAGAACAGGGCCGGAAAAGCCACTCAGGTAATGACTTTCCACAGGAGCTCTCATTAGGCACAGGTTCTGAGAACCCTACCTTCATCAGCCTGCATCAACATTTGTTGGAAGAAGGCCCAGGAAGGGAGGAGGTAATGACTGGCTCTTCCATCTCTCTTTTCCTCTCTCTTTTTTTCCCTTCCACTACTAAAGGTGGGTGGAGACGGCCCCTGCGACCTTTCTTGGAGGCAAGGAGATCCCAGCCACAGGCTGATACGGTAGTTAATCCCCAAACAGTTTTTCTTTTCTTGATTTTCAAAGTGGGGGTTGGAAGAGGGGCTTCATAAGTGGAGAGTGGAAAGTGCAAAGGTGAATCAACAGAGAAATGCAGAGAAAACGTAATTTGGCAAAAACCAAACAAATTTCAAAGCCCCAGCTCCACCTCCTGTAGCCTTTCTTGCTTAGTATTCTTTTCTTCTTTTTTAAATTTGGGCTGTTATCCTTGCAAGGGAGAATGCCAGCAGGTGTTGCTGGCAGCTGTTTAATGACAGTGTCAAGAACGTCTTTCAGGAAGGGAGGCTTGGAGGCAGGGGACGGTGATGGAGAAAATGGGGAGGGGGAGGAGGGAGAGGCCCCCCATCTGCAGAGAGGTGGCTGAGGAAGGGAGCGCCGTTCTGAGAACTGCAGTGTGATTTCGTACAAAATTCTTCCTGTAGGAAGTAAGGGGGAGGGACAAGAGGCATCTTTCAGCCTTTGGAGGACCTCAGAATTTTGAGCTGGAATTACGGGCAGCGCGCTGTGTCTTTGGGCAGATATCTTGGCTCCTCTACTCAGCAGCTCCCACTTTCATCCTTATTGTGAGTGACCATCGTGAGGATTAAATAAAAGGACCCGGAGACCCTTGGAGACGGATCCCAGCAGACCCCAGGGGTGATGAACCCTGCAATTATTCCACATCTGGAAAAGGTAATGGCTCCCAGGTTGGCAGGGGAGGGCTGGAGAGACCAGAGAGAGGAAGCTGTTTTTTGTTACCTAGCCGATCTCTGTTCCAGGCTGCGCGAGAGGCTGGATTTGGAAGATGGCAGGGTGGTGGCCACAGAGCCTTAAACAACCAATGCATTCCTCAGAAACCACCAAAGTCTGACATCCTTTTCTGCTCTGTGCTTACAGCTTCTTTCCCTCAGGCTGACCTCCTGGAGGCAAACCTGAAAGTCTAACCCATCAAAAACCCTCCTTGGTAACCAGCATGGTGGGAAGAGGTCCTGAGGTACTCTGCCCTTCCTGAACTGTGGCGACACTTCTTGTTGGGACAATGACTGACATTTTGTGCAAGGTCCTCACGGGTTGACTTCCTCCACCTACAGGGCATCATGGGGACACATAGTCTTATAAATAACTTACAGATTTCAGGTTCTCTCTGCAAGGCCTTTCTCATTCTAGGTTTTTGTTTTTGTCTTAATGGAGGCGGCATTTTCACTTTGCATTGCATAGGTCACCTATGAAACTGATGGGGGGAAGGGCAAGGCTTTGGGACAGCAGGGAAAGCAGGTGACTGTAATCACCCCGGTCCTAGGACAGTCAGGGTACAATGGTGGTCAGCTCCAGAAGTGTGCCCCAGGGTCTGAGGCTACCAGTAAGACGCAGGGGGCGGGGAAGGGGAGAGCACTGACCCCTTCTATCTGGACAGCAGTGTGCAGTTTTCCAGATGTTTCCACACATACTATGTCTCACTAAATCTGTCCCTTATTCCTGTGAAGCGGGAATCGGAATTATCAAGGCCTCCCTTTTATAGGTAAGGGACCAGGATGACTTCTTTGAGGTCATGGCTGTACAGTCAGCCTAGAGCCCAGACCACTCAGTTTCTGGACTTCTTTTCCCCAGCTCCGTGTTGTTTCAGAGCCAGAGCCTCTGACAGAAGGGTGCACCATGTCCCATCTTCAAGGGAAGCAGGAAGGAGGAAAACACGTCCCATGCCTTCAAACAGATTGTAGGTGCCTGAGGAAATGGCCCTTGTTCTAATAGTCTTTTATATATCCCATGGCCCATAACCCACAGTCTTCCAAAAAAGTGGTTTGAATGGCTCTTTTGGGTTAGGTTATAAGGAAGGACATAAGGGAATTGAGGTGTCATGGGGAGTGGTGAACTTTGAACCACAAAACGAGGGTTTATGTCAAAGGCTCCAGGACGGACTGACTGAATAATCCAGTGGGAATTTCGTTTACTGCATCTTCTAGCAGGAGGTAAGAACATCCGCCCCTAGAACTGCTATCAGAAAATGACACATGGAAAAGTCCGCTGCATCCTGTGACGCAGGACCTTGAGGTTCAGGCGCTCACAGGTCAGACAGCAGAGAGATAAGGAAGTTTCACCTCTGAGGGCCCTCAGAGCATCGCTCATGCCCTCCTGCCCCAGGTGGGCTGAGCGTCATGTGCCAGGATTGGAAGAGTGGGCTAAGGTGGAGGGGGAGCTAGGGGTCTGGTGCACGGTAGGGATTTTTTTTTTTTTTTCAACCCAGCAGGGGACCCAACACGGGGCTTGAAATCATAACCCTGAGATCAAGACCTGAGCTGAAATCAAGAGTCAGATGCTTAACTGAATGAACCACCCGGTCACCCTACCCTCAGAGTCCTAAATGATTTCGTCTTTGAAATAATGTTTTCTGAACAGGTATTTCTCCAAAGAAGACATCCAAATGGCCAAAAGACACATGAAAACACCCTCAACATCACCCGGCATCAGGGAAATACAAATCAAAACCACAATGAGATGCCACCTCATACCCATCAGAATGGCTAAAATTAACAAGCCAGGAAACGACAGATGTTGGAGAGGATGCAAAGAAAGGGGAACCCTCCTACACTGTTGGTGGGAATGCAAGCTGTTGTAGCCACTCTGGAAAACAGCATGGAGGTTCCTCAAAAAGTTGAAAATAGAGCTAACCTATGACCCAGCAATCGCACTACTGAGTATTTACCCTAAAGATACAAACGTAGTGATCCGAAGGGGCACGTGCACCTGAATGTTTATAGCAGCAATGTCCACAATAGCCAAACTATGGAAAGAACCTAAATGTCCATCAACAGATGAATGGATGAAGAAGACGTGATATGTACACACACACACACACACACACACACACACAGGAATACTATGCAGCCATCAAAATAAATGAAATCTTGCCATTTGCAATGATGCGGTTGGAACTCGAGGGTATTATGCTGAGCAAAAGAAGTCAACCAGAGAAAGACAATTATCATAAAATGTCACTCATATGAGGGATTTAAGAAACAAAACAGAGGATCACAGGGGAAGAGAGGAAAAACTAAAACAAGACAAAACCAGAGAAGAAGACAAATCACAAGAGACTATTAATCATAGGAAAAGAAACTGTGGGTTGTTGGAGGGGAGGGGCTTGAAGGGAAGGGGCTCCCGGGTTGTGGACATTAAGGAGGGCACATAATGTAATGATGGAATGAGCGCTGGGTATTACATAAGACTGATGAATCACAGACCGCTACCTCTGAAAGCAATAATACATTATATATTAATGAATTGGATTTAAAGTAAAAAATGAAGAAAATTAATTATAGTCCTAAAAAAAATGATACGCCTTCTGAAAGGGTCAACTGCTGCCACTGCTTAATGGTTCCGGGCCATTCTTTGGGTCTTTGCTGGGTTGAGGGGTAAATACAGATGACTCTTCTCTACGTGATCACTCTAGGGGAGGTGGTGGTGGCTGTGGTCTCTGTCAGCTGACTCGCAGCAGAGACAGGGCCAGACGTCAGTCTGTGCTTCACTCAGGTGCCCTTGAAGAGACCCAGAGCACAAAGGGAGGTCCAGCAGCGGGGGTGCACTGACTACCCCTTCCCATCGGTCTGAGCCTCTGGGGGGAGCCAACCTGGGGCTGAGGCAGGGGGAGGGCCACATTGGCTAGCCTTTCCCCAGTCCTCCCTCTTTGCCAAGCACCATGCGAAAAGATGAACATCCCGACCTCATCTAGAGGTTGACGCACCCTTCAAAGTAGGCATCATCACTGTCACTCTGGAGATGGAGGAACTGAAGCTTGGTAAAGTTAACCAATTTCTCCCAGACCGTCTCCCCAGCAGGTGGCAAAGACAGAATTTGCAACAAGGTGGTCTGTTTTCAGAGTCCACATTCTTCCCATTACACACACGGCCCCTGTCCAAACAGCTCACCAGTCAGGAGCTACCAATAAAATACCACACCTCCTACGGTCGGCACTAAATCAGCACGAGGAGAAGCTGGAGGCTGGAGGGGAAGAGATCTTTATCAAGACACTTCGGGAGTAGGAGAAATACTTCCACCCTCCTCCCAGCCAGAGGGTTGGCTGTGTGTGTGAGATGAGAAACATTTTGTGGGGAGGGGAAGGAGGGTACAATCTCAGGCTCCCATCACCACCCACACTAAAATAAACCTGAAGGCGAACCGCGGCCCTCAAGGATTTTGTTCAATTGCTCCTGTGCGCCTCTGTGAGGTTACGTGGGGGAGAGGGAAAGCAGGAGGCGGGAAAGGGAAAGTAATATCTTTTTCCATACCCAATGGCATTTATCAACTACACTCTCCTCCCCAAACTTAGGCTTCTCGCTCGCTCACCGATTTCCTGTTTTCTCCTTCCCGACCTTGCGCAGAGAGCTGGCATAGTTTTGAATGAGTCTAGACTTCGGGGCCAGGCCCCCTGGGTTTGGTCTCCAAACCTCCCACCCCGCTGAGCTGTCCGTTAAAGACAGACTCCGTGAATGAATGGGGAAATAATTTAACCTCCCCGAGTCTTGGTTTTCTCATCTGGAAAGATCCACGTCACCATTCCTGTGCTATAGGGCGCCCAGAGGGCGTGAAGGAGGCGAAGCGCTTAGCACCGTGATGGGCACATCATCGATAATAAATGTTTGGAGCCCTGACCAGAGCTTCCCAGCCTCCGTCCTGCTGACATTTTGGACAGGCTCCCATTCTGTTGCGTGGGCTGTTTCGTGCCCACGTGAGATGGCTAGCAGCGTCCCCAGCCTCTACCCACTAGATACCCCGAGCACCTATAAGGACCCAAAATGTCTTCTGGACAGTTGCCAAACATCCATGGACTCGCCCCAGTTGAGAAAATGGCGGCTGCATGTAATTAACGGTGGCATTACCACAAGGTGATACATTTGAAGGCACATAGTGGGCACAGATAGAAACGGTCATTTTTCTGAATGGGTGATCGAATGTATGAATGAGCCCACTACCTAGTAAAGGGTGTTGTTCTGCATCTTCAAACTCTTGGCAGGAGGCGTGCCATCTACTAAGTGCTATACTCTGGAAGTCTGATGGACTCACAGAGGGGTCTGGGAGGGAACCCAGCACCAACCCCCCCCAACCCCTTGGTATCTCTGCTGCCAGCTGTCTTTGGGTGCGGACCTGGGCTTTGCTGGTGGAGCACTGGAGGGAGTGAGGCTGCGAGCTGAGTGAGGCTAAAGGCAGTGTCCCCTCTGGGAAGGGCCAGTCCCAACGGGATTTGCTGACAGCAGTGATGACTCGAATTTCTGGGTATGAGATGTGACTGCTGGAATCATCTGCACTTCCCAAAGGACCTCTTCGTTAGCCATGGCTGGTCATAGACATCGACAGGAACCCCCAAGTCCTACTGTGCCTGGAGGCATAGCACACACCTGCGAGCCCCTCTGACTAGAAGATGCCTTTGCACTGGAACAGAGCGATGATTCGGGTCCTAGGATTTCTTCCTTCCTCTCCTCTCCCCACTCTCCTTTCTTCCTTTCTCAACAGATACTGAACATTGGCTACAGTACTTGGCACTCTGGATACAGGGATGACAAACGCGGCCCGTCTTAAAATTGCTGAAGGGCAGGGACAAGGGAAAGGGCCATGACGATACATGGGATAATAACAGGGAACATGTCCTGAGCACTTAGTCTCTCATGGACATGGATCTGCGTGCTTCACACGTGGACCCTCATTTACGTGTCCCTTGCAACAAGCCTTCGAGGCAAAAACCATGACCATCTCCAGCCTGCAGACGGGGAAGCAGGCACAGAGAAGGGAAGGACTCTTACTGTATCACCATACGTGAAAGGGCAGGATCAGGAGTGGAACCCAGGACACCGTGGCTCTTGGACCTGAACTCTTCTTAACCATCGTGCTCTTCTGCTGACAGCCATGTGACCGGGGTGGGGGGCACAGAGTGAGCAAAGGGGAGGCTTCCTGGAGGCAGTGAGGCCACAGCCTCTTGAAGATGAGAAGGTGCTAGCTGGGCAAGGGGAAGGGAGAGGTGGCCCTAGCCTGAGAGAACAGTGAGAACGTGAGAAGGAACAGAGAGACACGCCAAGGCTCCAGGAAACAGTTCCTCCCCTACCAGCATGGACGCCCCACCCTCAGTCTCATGGCTAGGTTAGGGCCCAGCCAGTGGATAGGACTCCTACCTTCTGACTTGGCCTGGTCCTGGGCACACCCCCTGGGAGCCACCTATTCGGCCTCCTCTCCCAGCCCTTACTGATTGGGCTTTGCAGCCAAGCCTGGGACCTCTGCTCTGTCTCTCACTGGTGTCGTCTTCCCCAACCTGCAAGCCTCATCTGCTCTCCCTCTGGCTCACCCTTTGCCCTGATCAAGGTTCTTGCAGCCTTGCCTTGTTCTGCTGCTACTGACACCAGGTGTGTGTGTGTGTGCGTGCACATACACACAGGTGGGGGGGTCGGGGGCGAGAATGGTGTGCACACCATGTAGATGGGCAGACAAGCCCACCATTTCATCATCTGTCATTTGAACCTGTTTTTTGGATTAAAAGAGGGTGGAACTGGGGGATTGGAGTGGTCACTCTAGGGCTCAACGGCACATCGTTTAAAAGCCATCGGACAAGGAGGCTTCACGTTTTAGGATCACAGACAGCTTTGAGAATCTTATGAAAGCGATGGGCTGTCTACATAAAAATTATAGACATGCAAGTGTTTACAGTTTTTTGTTCTTTGTTTTTTTGTTTGGGTAGAGCATGGTCCCTCTGAACCCTAGAACACAGGTTTTAAATGCCATACATTCAACTTCTGCCATATTTCCTATCGGGTCTCCCTGCCTCTGTGCCTTGCAGAGGAGTGTCCTAAGATGGGGTGGGCGGCTACGGTACCATGAATGGTGAAACCAGACAGACCCGGCTTTGCTTCATTTGCTTGAAAGAGCAGAGGCCCCAGGTTTGAGCACCGCTTTCTACAGCAAGGGTATTAACACTGCTCCCACACAGCCCTAAGGGGTCTGGCTGTCAGAAATGATCTCTGCCTCAGTTTCCACACTACATGCATGCTAGTGAGCTCACTTATTTAGGTGATGATTAGGACAATGGGTGGACATCAAGGTTCCACTGTAAGTGTCACTGCTGGGTGATGCTGGGCAAATGACTTGACTCTTCTGGGCCAGTTTCCTCATCCCTACGATGAACAGGCCATGGACTTGTTAGGATGACAACATGAGCTCGGCATGGGTAAAACATACATGAAAGCTGTTTGTGTTCCTCAAACCACTGAACAGGTTTAAGGGTGTTCTCCTTATCTTGGCATGCAGAGACGAGGGGGAGATTCATACCAAGAGGTATGGACTGGGAACCAGAGAGGATAATGGAGATCACTCTTCCTTAAAAGCGACAAATTCAGGCCCCGGATATATAATGAACTGCCCGGTCATCCATCGATGAGTCCTGGGGGGTGTGGGGGAGCTCATAGCTCAGGACAATCCTAGCAACATCCGGTGACTCTGGAGGCATCTGCTCTCTCATCTGTGGCTCCCACCGTCAGCGAAGGGCAGACTCAGGGAGCAGCCTCCCTGGTCCTTTGTGTTCAGGATACTACGAGGTACAAATCAACTTCCAAGTTCTCAGTGATGGGAAAACAAGAAGGTTCTTCATTGGGTGTGCTTGCTGTTAATGAGCTGATCGGTCGGAGGGAGGAAGGGGAGGGTGGAAAACCCAGTGAAAATGAACAATCCCTACCCAGAGTCACCAGAGTGCTCTGTACCGCCCGTCTGATGTCTGTGTTTTATGCAGTGCTCAGGCTGCTGGTGCCTGGGGCCCGCAGGCAGGTTTATGAGATTAAAGCCCAGTGCCCAATAAATAATTTAGCAGCTTACTGCAAAAAAAACCTACACGCAGTATAATAGCTACTATCTCCAGCAGTCTGATGTGTACATACATTTTAAATGCACATCACTTTCATCTACATGTTTCCATTTGATGTGGAGTCCAAAACCAAATAAGGAGGAGAAAAAGAACGTCACCTCCACCTTCTGTCTACGTCCTGCCCCCAAGATGGGGCTGAGGAGAAAGAAGACTATCGATGCACTAAGAATTCAGGGCTTTGCTTTTCCACATCCCACTCCCTCTTATCTTTGCTCTGTTCTTTGCTTTCGGTGCTGTTCATGCATGTAGGAAGCATCTGAAATCTCTACTAGACCAATTATTCATTCTGAATTTGGTTTTCTTCTCCCAGGGGTGCCTTTTAGGGAGCAAAGCTGGCTCCAGGTGCTGTCTCCTACGGCGTCACAAGTGACTTGCTTGTGGGTGCAGCTCGGAAGCGGAAATAAATATCACTGCCACGGCTACCGGAGTCCCGGCTGAAGTTTTAATGAGCCAGAAGCAGTGGTAACTGATTGGTAAGAGCCGGTCTCAGGCACGAGAAAGAGGGAGAGTACTGGAAGAGGAGGAGGAGGAGTGTCATAGGGAGAGAGGCTGGGAGAAGGCAGAGAAGCTCACAGGGAGATGCTCCCAGATCCAGAAGCATCAATGGGAGATGAGTCGTACATAGTAATCTACATAGCAACATGACTAGGCAGGAGAAGAATAGATGCCAAGGGGAAGCAAACTCTTCTCACTGGAAAGTTTACTGGTTCTGATCGCAGTTAAGGGACGAGTGGCCTCAGTGGAGGAAGACAGCCATGAAGGAGAGTGGCAGGGCAGCCCTTGAGCTTTCTTGGAAATCTGGAAGGCATCCATTTCCACACCAGCCCCTCGACTGTCCTGCTGTGGGTGGCACCTAACCAAGACCACTGGCCTTGCACAGATAGCACCAAGCTTACCCCCTCCCCCTTTTTGCACCTCCTTGGCCTTGGACGCATTTACTGCCAGTGGCTGTGGTTTATCTCCCGTTGTTTATGGCCTGGGACAGGCTGCCTACAAATAGCTCCCCAAAGAGTGGGGAAATGCAGGCATCTGCCATTCTGTGAAGCTCTTTCCAGAAATGAAAAGGACAGTCATAAAATGTTGTGCGGGGGGGAGTGGAGGGTGGGTAACATGCATCATAAAAAGCGTAATGGACTAATGCTAATACACAGACTGGCTCCAGCCCAGGGGTGTCTGCTGAGCTCAGACATAAATATTGGGGAGGCACCAAGGAGACAGATTTTTTATTTCTTTGATTTGATGGTAGGGGGAAGTTGGGCATATTTTTTCCTCTGTTTCTCTGACTGTGGCCATTCCTCTGGGAATACCACCAGTCTGTCTGAGACTGAAGCCCCTCAGTGTTTTATGGCTTCCAGAGCAGAGAGACTCCCGGAAAGACCGGAGGGGCAGGAGGATCTGTGGGTACACGGCATTGCATCACAGGGTGAGTCAGTCTTGGGTTTTGTTTGTATCATTCCAAGATCTTACGGGTGACAAGAGAACCAAATAGGGGGAGAGTAATTATGTTGAATGTGTGCTTGAATGAATTTATGAGTAACTATGCGCTTGCCCAACATCAGGTTAATTTCCAATATTAAAGGACTAATATTATCTGATTAATGTTTTCTACTTAGTGAGAACAAAAACAGCAGTGACCCTGACCATAACCCAACAAGAATCTCCATGTCCTCGCAGCTTCAGGTATGAAGAGTAGGACCCTTGTTGGTTAATTAATGAAAAAGTCAGATACTTGGGGATTCAACCACACACACTGTTTTCTAGAGTTTTATGTGGAAAAGTACCTCCATCTCTGGTCAATGGCGGCCATTGGCCAATTGCTGTCTACCCACACACGTGCCTTTAAGTATGCCCTTGCGTAGAATGGCCAAATGTACGGTGTATGTGTGAGGCAGAAGGCAGAAACGTACACAAATCCTGTGTCAGAAGAGCCTCTTCTGGGTGAGGCTAATGTAGTCTTGCCCCCTCCTCCACGGCCTGGAAGTACTCAGTGCCTGGGAGGGGTGCGGGGTCTGTGGGACCTGACCTTGAGGATAGATTTGGTCCACCCAAAAGCCTGGACCGCTGGTAAGCAGGAGAAAGAGCAGAAGCTATGGGGCAAAAAGAAGCCCTTGTGTTTCAGGGTGAGTTGAGAGGGCCGAGGGCCTCTGGAACTCATGTTCCGGTACCCCATCTGTTCTGGAGGAATTCATTTTCCATGTGCTGTCCCTGAGCACGGGTGGCAGAGAACGTGGTGTTCTTCTGAGGCCATGGGCACCGAGAGCCACCCCTTTGTCTTCTGAACCTGGGTCTACGTGACAGGAGACAGAGAAGTGGGGAGTGGGAGCTGTTCTTAGGTGCAGAAGACCTGTGATAAGCAATTTAGATACGTCCTGAGCCTTATTATCATCTTTATGAAGCAGACATTACTATCATCACCTTCAACTCCAAGTTTCCAGGAGGTTAAGTAACTTAGCCAGGGTTATATGCTTTATAAATAGTAGGGAGAGGACGTGAGCTCAAACCACTGTCTTCTCATGACGACTTAAAAATATGAAAGGGAAAAAAAATCAATAAATGATGATTTGGAGGAAAATTAAACTCAGTTTGAAGGTCAAAAGAGCAGGGACTAATGCATCCCTTCTGTTGAGGGGCACATATTGTTATTCTAAGTGATAAGGCAGGGGGTGGGGGCGTTCCCACATGTTCTATCTTAGCAGAAGGCTTGAGAAGCCTTGGGTGTGTGATGAATTACTCAGATTGAGGGTGAATGGGGCAATGGGGCACTCTTGAACTGGGGGCCTGATCATAATCACAGGCAGGGCTCCCCAGTAAATAAATATGCTACAAATTTACCCAGAGAAGAATCTTGTCATTCTTTCCCATCACGGGTAGCAGCAGGTTCTTTTAGGTATGAGGTTAGCTGGTGCTCTGTGGTCCAGGGAGCTCTCAGGGAGAGGGGCCTTGAGATCAGTTGTGAGTAGGGGTCTTGCCTAATCATCTGTCCAATTGGGCCTCTCAATAGCCCCAGCAGGGGCTTGGCTTAGATCTTTGAACCAAGCTTAGAGCTTAAAGAAACATTCTTTTTCCCTTAGTTGACTCATGGCCACCTTAAAGTCTGAAACAGAAGATTCAGTCTCTCAGCCTAAGCTGACTCTTAGTAGATTAGATTTAGGGAAGACCTTCCTGATTATGAGCTTGACCATGAGCTCCCACCTTCCTGCTGGAGGCTTGACCATGAGCAACCACAATAGGCTCTGAAATAGCCATTTCTACCGACTTTACAGAGCTGGAGACACACCTCGTCGCTGTCCACAGCAGTGGGCAGGAGGGAACCTTTCCTCCGGCCTCACCTTGGCTTGCTGGCATTTCAGTAAAGGCCCAACACAAATATAGAATGTATAATTTTCACATCATTCTTGGCAAATCCCAGGTGCGCCCCATTAGCAGAGTTCCAAGGATGCCATTCTCTATCAAGAAAAAGACACGCGGCATCGTAGTGCTTAGCTCAGGGCCCTATTAATAGCAATCCTAATTATATGGCTGCAAATTTAATTCATAGCAATGATTAGTGTCAGAATCAAAGGCATCAGGCATCAATATTGATGGAACTGCATAAGCCCCATAAACAGAGAACAAGCATTCGGGCCCATCCCCCTAGCGGAGGTTTGCGGTTAACTATTGCATTAATGTCTCTTCCAATTTCGCCAGATCAAAATGACTCCATTTTTCAGTGTCCTCCAACCACCCCCCTGGAACCTTTGCCCTGCCAGCTCTGAATGGGTATGACTGGCACACAAAAGATCCCAGACAGCATCTTTGAAGAAGAGCCCGGGGCCTCGGAGGGATGCACGGGTGATGGGCCGAGGCCCCCACGCTTTACACAGCAGCTCTTGGCCTTGTCAGCAACACTCCTTTGTCTTCCCTTCAGAAAGCTCAAGGCAAACAATGATGCCTGGAGAAAGGGGAGTCAGCTGGGGACTGTGTGTGGCACAAAGGGCTGCCACCCCATCCATTGTGGCCTGGGCTGAGATGGGTGGGGAGGGGGAGGACGAGGCCCGAGGGGGTGACACAAGGCAGCGTGTGCCGAGGTGACAGCTGCCATGTCCCGGGTTCCCAGGGCACTTTTGCCGGAAGGAGTGCAAAGCATTAGCCCTTCCGTGCTTCTCTCGTGCCCCTCCTTGCCTCTCTCTGAAGGGCAGGTGGTAGGTTACAGAGGGACCCATGGGATCGAAGAGAAGGCCAACTGAGTGCTCAAAGCCAGGGCAGACCAGAGCACAGGTCTGGACTCAGGTTCCAGCTCTCCACTGAGAAGCCCTGTCCCTGCCAAGTTATTTCACCTTGTTGAACCTCAGTTTATTCACATGGAAAACAGAGTATGGATCCTTAACTTACAAAGGTATTAAGACACTTCACTGAAAAACACTTAGCTCAGTACTTAGCACATAGTTAGTGCTTGACTGATAATACAATCCCCCCCCTCCCACTAAATGGCATGCCTAGAGAGGACAAACATGTGAGACCTGAGATTCCCAATTCAGTGTCCCTCTGATAGGTCAGAACACCTTAGCCCCAATGCAAGCATTCTGTGGTCAAGCAGGCCTCCTTGCTGGCCAGGACCTGCTAAGATCCTCAAGCATGCAGAGAGGGCTTGGGGATGCTGGTCACCCCAAAGCAAGGCTATGTGGTCAGGTCCACGACAGGAAGCTCAGCCAGACCCTTGTCCCGGGGAGAATGATCCCACAGGTTCTGCTTAGGGAATGCTTGTATGTCAGGGAGAGGTGGAGGTGTATCTGGTGTTTTGTGCAGAGAGAACATTCCTCCATATGCCAGAGAGAGAAGGGACCAAACACTGGACTTGAAGCACCTGAATTCGAGTCTTGTCTCTAATGCTAAGAACCTGGGTGATTTTGAACGGATGTAGGCATCAGCTGTCTTAGTAGAAAATATAACAATAAATAATCTCACTGGCCCAAAATCTTTGTCTGGACCAGTTTTCTGAGACCCTTTCTAGGTATAAAATCAGGGTGAGCTTCTAACCTTGTATGAGGGAATCCACCTTCTCCCCGGGCCCTCCGGGCCATGCTCTCACCTACCTTGAACTATAAAGGTGAGAATCCCTGATTAGTTACTAAAGCCTGTGGGTGCCATTGCTCCTTCCAGGTTAGGTGGGGACACCTGGCTGGTGGCAGTAGCGTTTGATTTAAAAACCCAGAACACGGTATAGGAGTGGTGGCTGATTGGGGCATCCACAGAGGCTCTGGCTCCTGAACATCTACCCCACCCTGGAGCCTAAAGACCTTTCTCCTGTGGCCGGAGAGGGACAGAATCCTAGGAAGGGCTCCAAAGGACAGAAACTCAGGTTGACCTTCACCACCACGCGTCTCCATGGATTTCCTGCTTCTCTGAGCCACATGATGGAAGGACACATGATAGGAAGGAAACAGAAGTTCAAGCAGCTGCAAGCTTCTGGCTTCATCCTCTTGAACCACAGAAGGGACCTAAGCATCTTCTGGGCCCATCTCCACCTGAAATACTTGTAGCTCTGGTTCCAGTTCCCACATCTTCCCTCGATCGTCCCTGTGACCCAGAGCCAGTCCTTAACCTCTCTGAATTTCTGTATCAACCTCTGCAACAGAGCAGAGAAATATCCCAGCCCTTCCTAGTCATCAGAAAATGGCATGGGAATAATGAGCTAATAGAAACCTGGGGGATCTGGGCCCCAGAAAAAGAGCCTGATAACAGCACAGAAGTGGTAGCAGCAATAAGACGCGTGAGAGTCACATTCGTAGCAACAGCAGCAACGGCCATCATTTATTGAGCACCTACCACGCCTTGGGCTCTGTATCAGGTTCTTTATATCTGCTGTGTCTGCCATGCAGGCATCAGGGGGCCAGCGGAGGAAACTGAGCGCCCCCGCCCCGCCCCCAACCTCCATAGTTAATCCGAGGCAGAATGGACAGCCCTAGGACATGGCGGTTGGCTTGGGAGCATGCACAGGACAGAGAAGGGCTCTGTTGTAGTTCATTCTGCTAAGCGGCAAGAGCAGCTGGCCACTTCCCCCAGCCCCGCCCTGGGGAGGGGTCCGTTCATATTGTTTGTGCAACTCTCAGAAAGCTCTCACTGGTGACTAATGCAGCTGGATGCCAATGTCCAGCAGGATTAGATTAGTTCGGCTCAGCTGGTCTAGTCTTCGAAGTATTTTTTCCCATGACTCAGGGCTGGGGAGGGGAAGGGGGCAGGATTCTCTTCCTCCCTCTGACCTTGCAAACATGTCACTAAAAAAGGAGGCTGATCTGACAGCTCCACTCCCCCAGAGAACCAGACAAGAAGTGGGATTTGGGGAAAGCCTCAAAGCAGTTAGTAATAATAACGCAAAGCACTTTTGTGACAAGCACTAATAGGAAGTACTTTCCGTACACAATTTCATTTGGTCCTTCCAACAACTATGCAAAAGTGTTTATTGCTACCCCACTCCACAGAAGAAGAAAATCGAGGCTCATGTGTTAAAGTCGCAATAGTAGTGATATTTAAAGAGCAAATACGCTCAGATCCCACACCATACTGTACAGGAATTATTTCACCATGCTCTGTTTTTTCTACCAGCCCCTACTCTCTTCCAAACATACTATATGTTGTGCTGACTTACTCTTTTCTTTTCAGTCTGTCTTTGGACAGGGAGATAAAATCTTCCCGAGGGCAGGCATTTTGACAGATACCCAGACAATGGCACACAGTAGGTACTCAGTCATTCTTGGCTCAACAACGAATCACTGGACTGAATTCTCAGCAGAAGCTTGCGAGGCGAGTACTGTCACTGCTCACGTGTTACAGACAAAGAAAGCGGCCGAGCGTCAGGACAATCCCGTAAGCCACCTACACATGCTTATGCAAATCAGTTTCTACCTGAAGGCAGAGGAACGGAACCAGTGGCCTTTGGAGGTCCCTTCCACACCCAACATACGTGTGCATGTCCTCTATCCACGGGCAAGCATGCCTCCATGGCCTGAAAAGATGTGCTCTGTATTTTCCCAAAGATGAGAGCTCTGTAAATATCAGCACCTTGGTCCCTGACAAATGCTGCCTGGCCTTATGTGGGTCACCTGGATTCTGTGAGCTTGAATCCTCACCCCTCCTCCACCCCGTCCCTGAAACCCAGTTCCCTGAGTTTCACCTGTCCTGAGATAAAGCCTCGAGCCCCAGGGGCTCCCTCTTGGACGGCAGAGAGGCCTGTCGGGCACATGGCCTGTGCCTCCTACAGGGACCGTCCAGAATGGGAGCCTCTGTGGGGCATCACAAAAGGCGCAAAAAATAAGCGAACCTTTAACATCTCCCCTTTCAGAGTGGCTCTGGGAGATCAGGGTCTCCTCGCCGGGGTGGGGGCAGCTGGGGCTCTGGATGGAAACCCATACCCTGCCTCTCTACACCTGTCATGGTCAAACAGAGGGATGTGGTGGCCAGGGGAGGGGGGTCTGGGGGGATTCTGTAAAAATATGCCTCCTTCCGGGTGCCAACAGAGTGCTGCGGTTCCCAGCTTCCAGGAGACCAGTGCTTGGGACCCAAGAGGCCTATAAAACAACAAAACAAACAGCGCATTTGGCGGCAGGAGGCTGGGCAGAGAGCCAAACTCATTACCCGGGATGTAGTGGTGAGCTCGGGGCCACCACCTGACTCTTCTCTGCAGGCTCCAGAGAAGTGGGAGAGGGCGTCTGCTGCCCCGGACCCCAACCCCCCGCCCTGCTGAGATGCCCGAGGGGGTCAGGGCTTCGGGTCAGCCGTCACAAGTGCCAGGAGAGCCACGAGCTCGCCTAGACTTGGACCCACAGCCCCGGTTGTTGACTCAAACCAGGGTTCACACTGAGAAATGAGTGAATCATTTCCACTCAGAGGAACGAGTGGCTATTGTTTGGTGGCGTTGGCACAGACAGAAAAGCATGTTTCTCAGCTTTTCATCGCATTTGGCCTCTTGTCCGCCAAGACAGCTCCACCCCAGGAGGAAGTCAAGTAACAGGTTAGGAACTTCCATGTGTTTGGGGAGGAAATATAAAGGCCAATGTCATTATTTCCAGCAGAGGGGCCGTGTCACCTTAGGGAGGACACTTTGGATCTCTGTGGCTCTGTTTTCCACATCTGTAAAATGGGGCGGAGATGCAAGGGGCAGTCACCGTATTTACTTGAAGTATTCTCAGAAGACGGAAAGACCCATAGGAAAGTGTCTTGTAAATAATCAGTGGTACCACAAAGCTGATAATAGCCCTGGGGCTCAGGAGAATGATGACTTCGGTGCTCTCGATGGATCTTTGTCCAGCGCCCAAGCTGCCAGCCACTGCAAGGAGCTCCAGTTTTCCTGGCTTTGCTTAGTAAACCCTTTGTGAAATCAGAAAAAGAATGGGCTTGGGAAGTCAGGGCTTCCTGTGGGCTGCGGACGGCAGGGACCTTGGGTTGGTCGGTATGTCCCTTAGGGAAAGACAGAATTTTCCTCAAGAATTTCACAGGCATTTCCGAGGCCATGCTGGTTAGCTAATGGGAAAGGAGGTGGTGCCAAAAGAGGCCAGGGCTCTCCCCAGAACTTGAAAAGCGCTAAGTCTCTGCAGATTTCTGAAACTGCCCAAGAGTCCTGTCACCGGAGGGGAGGGCTGGCAGGGTGGGGCCAGGGCAGTGGCTACCTGGGCCTCTGCACCTGCTCCCCGCCGTCAGCGGGCCCGAGTCTGATCCAAAGGAGGCAGATGGCCGGCCATGCTATTCTGGGGATCTCCAGGCAACAGAGTAAACACTGTCCCCTTCTTCCACCCCGGGCACTGTGTCTAAGAGGACCGCCCACCCTCTTCCAAATGTTGTTCATAAACTCTTTTCCTGTTACCCACCAGGCTCCCCCATTTTCTTGATGCCTCCTCCCACTGCCGCCCCCTCCCCCCTGACATATCTACCACAGCATAACTTCCTTCCCTTGCAACCAGCCACGTCAACAGCAGTCACTCTCGGCGTCTCGTACTCTCACGGTCAGTGCACCTAGGTGCCGGGCATAGGAAGGCGGCACCCCGTACACTGGAGAGAAATTTAATGAGCACCTAATGCGTGAGCGATGTGGGGTCTGGCCGTGGGGAAGGGGGACATAAATATGAAAGAGAGGGTCCCTGTCCTTCAGCATCTGGGAACCTCAAGGGGACACATGAGTTAGTAGCTGCTCCCATGTTGGATGCCATCAGGGCGAGACTGCCTGCTGGGAGGGGCCTGACGAAGGTGCTCCTCCCCATGCCTGGAGGGGCAGTCTGAAGGATGCGTTACCAGTCTGTTTCCAGTGGGGAGACAGAACAGAAAGCCACCAACTCCTGCTGGGTAAGGCCCGGGGAGGGGAGGGGAGGCCTGCAGAGACACAAAGCTGGGACAGAGACAGAAGCTTCAGCAGTCATCAAGGGAGAGAAGGAACCAGAGGGACTCCTCCCCAAACCTGGAGAGAGTCCTCCCTCCCGTGTCCTGTCAGCTTCTGTCTTCTTAGCCCCCTTCCTTCCCTCCTTCTCCCCACAACTGTGCTCCGACCGCCTCCTGGGCTCCTCCCTTCAAGCTGGGACATCTTAGTCAGTGAGTCTGCAGTTCTCGATGCCACTGGTCCTCCTCCATCTGCTTCGGCACGAGCTCCCTGCCTCTCTTCTCTGGCTGCTCAGCCTGCCCTCAGCCACGACACCATGGTGCCCAGCCCCAGAATAAACCCGTTTTCCCCTCCTTTATATCCCCGCCCTACCCGCCCCCGCAAGGCCTGCCTGCCCTCACCATCTTGCCCATGCCCTGTCCTGTCTGTACCCTACACCTCTTCCTTGACCCTGACGGCTTTCTGCTGCACTCCGAGAGCAAGCTGAACCCAGTCCGTGACTTCAAAGCCCACACCGAGAGTGCCTCAGCTTCCCTGTCCCTGCCACAACCTGCCCTCCCTTGACGCCTGTCAGAGGAACCGTGGCAGCATAAGGATCACGTGGCTGGTGCAGGAGCCCCGCCACAGCACCCCTGGTTGGTGACTTGGATATTTCCATGACTGGGAGCTCCATTCCTTCTGGAGTCAATTCTTCCCATGTTGGGACAGTCTGGCCACCAGAAACTTCCTCCTTATGGTATGTGTTTTACTGTAACTCCTGCTTACAGGTTCTCTTCTGCCCTCTGCAGCCATACTACGAAAGTCTAGTTCATCTTCCACAGCTTGGAGACTAAGCATGTGAACGTTGAAACCCGACGATGAAGATTCAAATTCTCACTCTGCCATTTACTAGCTCTGTGGCCTCAGATGAATGTCTGGGACTCTATTTCTTCATCCATAAAATGGAAGTGATAACAGCACCTACCTCACAGAATTATATCAAGATTAAATGAGGTAGTAGATGTAAAGCTCTTAGAATAACACCTGATATAAAATAAATACTCTAAATTGTATTATCTGCAGAAAGCTGTTTTGTTTCCTCCTCTACTCCTCTTTCTTTGAGTTACTATCCTTTTAAAAATATTTTTCACAGGGCACCTGAGTGGCTCAGTGGGTTGAGCCTCTGCCTTCGGCTCAGGTCATGATCTCAGGGTCCTGGAATCGAGCCCTGCATCAAGCTCTCTGCTCACCGGTGAGCCTCCTTCCACCTCTCTCTCTCTCTGCCTGACTCTCTGCCTCCTTGTAAGCTCTGTCTGTCGAGTGAATAAATAAAATCTTAAAAAAAAATTCTTCACAAAGCATAACTCTACCATGTCTCATGACCTGGAAATGATCCTCCTATTAGAGCAGAGAGGACTAATTAATTTGGGGAAATCCGCAACACCCAGTCGGCTCCTCTTGACCTTGTGGTCAACAAAAATCCCAAAATCCTTTTCACTTGGTCCTCTCAGGGCTGGACCCTTGCGGTGCACCACCCGGACCTTCCCCTCACCAATCCTACAACCCCCCCTTTCCCTGCGTACTCTGGACCTTCCGGGTACATGCTCTGTACCTTCTCAGTGTGGCACCCAAGGTCTGGAATGCCCTTCTCTCTCTCACCCATCGGCCCATTCATTAGTTTCTCAGTCCCAAATCCTGGTACTCTTCCTCCTCAATAAAGCTTTCAAGATCAACTGCACCATAGTGGTTAGTTTCTCTGCCATTGTTCTATCCCTGTGGTGGGCCATGGCCTGTCTTTTGACCACCTGTAGTGCACTGACCCTTAGCTGATGCAGATATGACCCCCTCTTGGCTTTGAGGTCTCATCCTTATTCTGCCCGTTCCTTCCACAGGCTTGGGGTTCAGAAGGCCTCGTCTGTGATGTTCCTCCAGGGTCTAGCAGAGAACAGTGTATAAGCAAGTATGCGTCACAGCATGCAAGAGCCCCTCATGGGCATGCACGGTCTCTGCGTCCTCTACACTTCCCCACATGAACATCCTGTTCCGATGGCTGTAGTGGCTGAGGGCTGGACAGTCCGACAGACGCCTGGTCAGGCAGGGAAGAAGTGACCAGTTCTGACACACCCTGCTTCCCTCCCCTCTCCAAACGCTTAGCTGTTTTTTTTTTTTTTTTTTCTTTATTTTCCTTCCTGTGTTGAAAGAGCTATGGGGCCTGGGCCATGGTAGAGTTTCCTGGGGACATTCCACAAATTCCTCATGGGCTGAAGAGGGTGGGGGCAGGCGGGTGAGTAAACGGGAGGCCAGTGGGAGCCGGGGTGCAAGTATCAGGTGCCTCGAAGGAGTGTGGGTGGAAAGGAAGGGCGGCTGCACAGGAGAAGGAGAGATAATATGAGCTCATAGAAACAGTCAAAGAAAGGCCAAGTGAAGACTGAGAAGGAGCGGCCACCTTGCAGGTTGGAACAAGCCGTGGGCAGCCACGCCCCTAGCCTTGCCCTTGAACCCGCTGACTTGCCTCCACAGCGACTTGTCCGCCAGGATTCCAGCAAGGCCGAGAGTGTTTGGCTAACTTGGGTGTGTGGTTGGGAAAGATGCCCCAAGCACTGCCCCGGGTGTGATGCACAAGATGCAAAGAGATACCAGGGCTGGGACGGGGACTGCTGACTGCGAAGGTCCGCACGAGGGTTCCTTTGCATCTGGCCGGATCTCTCTGCGCTTATCCAGTCCTTATCCCCCCGGTCAGCAACCGTTCATTCCTTAACGCACACCCAGGACTGACGAGAATGGAGGCACAAGTCCCTGGCTGAACTCCTTGGCAAGCCTGGACCTGAAGATCGTTCTCGGCCTCCATCCCATGCTCCGTGGCTGCCTCTTAGGGTAAAAAGGATGCCAAATTGAGTGTCAGGGCAAGAAGCGACTTGTCCTCGTCTCTGTGCTTAAGGGCCTCAGTTTCCCTGCCCAGCCATGAACTTATCGGGCAAGATGCTCTCGAAGATTTCTTAGAACGGTTCTCTTTCTCAAAAGCAGTTTGGGGGCCTAACCCATGTGTGAACACTTGGTGAAAGAATTAGGCAGAAGGAAGTAAATATTTACGAATGGAGCATGACCCCTGCCTTTAACAGAACTTTTGAGTGAATAAAGGAGACAGTCACACAAATGATCCAGAATGGCGAGTGAAGGCGCTGGAGGAACAGGGGAAGGTGCGGAGCGCCAGCCTCACGGTGGGTACCTCTGACTCTTGGCAAGCCTTTGTGCATTAGAGAAAAAGGTGGTCTCTGTGGGCGGATGACTTAGTAAGGGGAGCCCCTCTGGGTGGATGATGATATCCTTGGGCACACGGCTTGACAGAGAGAGTTCAGGCTGGACTTCAACTCCTGTAGGCTCCTTGGCCCAATGCCCCCGTGCAAAGCGCTATCTACCTGCCAGTACAGGGAGAAACCCCGCAGGGAAGTAGCCCACGCTACTCAGGGGCCCATGCTAAATTCCACACTGGCCCAGTGGAATATGCCGCTTTTAAATCTTGGTAGAATAAGAGTAAAGCAACTCCCTCCCCTCCCCCTAAATTCTGGAAAGGCAAAGGCAGGAACCACATCCGTACTCTCTTCCATGGGCTTAAAGGCCAAGCCAAGGTCCATGGTCCCAGGACCAGAACAAGTAGTAACCTTCAGCAGAGCCAGAAAAGGGTTAAAGGGCCTTTGCATCATGAGAACCAGAAGCTGTCTGGACAGCTGAGCTCCTCCACACAAACCTAGACCAGTTGTCTCACCTCCTCTGGCAGCGACTCAGAACAAGCAGAACAAGCAAACTCTTCCTCAGGCTCGCTCCTCACCACCCGTCCTTCCACATTCCCGAAAGACCTCTCTCCCGGGGCTCTAAATGGGTTTGGGGGAAAGAGCTGCCGGGGGGTGTTAACACGAAAGGGTGAGGCGTGCTGAGGTCTTGCACGGGCCTCGGCCCACAGGTGGCGGGACTGGGGAAAGGAAGCAGGACGGTGAGCATGGGCAAAGGGATGAGCTGGAACGGGAAAGAATGTGGCTGCCGGAATCCCACGTAATGAACCAGACCGGGCTCCTCTCTGCACCCTGAGCTCTAGACAAGCAGGAACAAGCTGCTGGCTCAAGCCCGCCGTGCCAGAGGCCTTCCGCGCCCCTGGCCCCGGCCAGCCAGTGCCCTCCAGCTGGCAGAGGGGCCCGGGGCAGCCGTGAGATAAGACACCGACTTCCTCCTGGCAGCTCAAGTCTTGAGCGGGGAGTGGAAGGGCGGGGAAGGGTCTGTGGTTGCAGGCAGAGGAAAGGCAGGACAGCGGTTTCTCACGCAGGCACCACACGCCTGGATTCTTTCAATCGGGCCCAGTCACCTGCTCTGACCACCTGCTTTGGACGCAACAAAGACTTCTGACCAGTGCCGTCAACTCTGAACGGTGGCAAGGGATTTGTGATGTGGGTCATTCATGACACAGAGAGTCAAAGTGCTGGTTCTACTTGATTTGGAGATAAAGGCTGATTCTCTTTCCTCCCCGCTGCCCTCAGGCTGAGGTACCTTTCTAATTTTGTGAAGTTTGGACAATACTGAAACATGCTGGTCTTCCCCAGTCACTCCCTGATGACTGGAGGAAGCAGCTAGAAGACAAGCCACAAAATTAACCCCTTTCTACTCCCCCATTCTAGTTTCTTCAAGGAAAGGAAGAGTTACCTGTATTAAATCTCTGCCAACAGCCGAACAGCTCTGGGGGGTCTGCGTTCACGGACTCTTACCTTTTTCAGCTTGCCGCTCTTCGTCCCCACAAAAACCACGCTGTAGCCATTGTAAACGTAGGAGGCCACTGAGGTCATGCGGTCCCGGCTGGTGGTATAAAGGGTCAGGCCCTCCACTGGAGTTGAGCCTCCCAGCGGCTGGTTGATGTCCAGCCCACAGAAGTTGTCATCGATGGGGACAGGCTGGAGGGAAGGGAGGGAGTTGGGGTAAATGACAGCAGAAGGCGATCTCCTTACGCTAGCCCGCACCCGACCACCAGCCCGAGGACACCAGGCCTCAGAAGGTACACTGTTGGGGTTCAGGAACCTAACACATGCCTCCAACGAAAACATGTCACCAAGTGACTCATATATCCTACGCCGGCTCCCGTGAAACCAGACAGAGGGGTCTGTAGGCTTCCTTGCACTAACCCACAGCCACTCATCCACTCTTCTGTTAAGAGATCCGGGGTCATCTAGAAAGATAACTGCTTCAACTCATTGTCTGGTCATTTCCATGTCCGCCATGTCCCTGGGGACCATATCCTTTTATTTAGACAGGGGAGACTCAGTCTGGAGGCAACATCACAGGATTTCTATCAGCTGGCAAGGGTTTCTTGTTTGTGCTTTGGGTTACCAGGCCTCGTCTCCCTTTGGGTGTAAGGCATTGCAAGCCATCCCAACATTCATCAGATCGTACGCTGAGGATAGACTGAAAAGGATCATCATAATGCAGGGCAGGTCCTTATACTTTGGAAAAGTTACTTCATCTGCTTAAACCTCCATTTCTTCATTTGTCATAATGTTTGACCATTTTTCTGAGAAAATTATTGACGAGCAAATGGAAGAATCCATTCCTCAGTTTTGTTAAGTTGTATGACGGTTTCCACTATTGCACACTCGAGGTCTTCAGCCATGTTTACGGCGACAAGAATACAAGACAATGCCGGAGGTGGTCTCCTTCCTGTCTGAAGGGATTGCTGGTGTGCCCAGATAAAGAGTATCTTTCAGGAGACGCTAGGGGACCTTAGAAATAAGACCACCCTGAGCCAATGAAAAATGAACTTACCCCAAAGTAGAAAGACCTGAATTCTGGCCTCTGTTCACCTGCTAGGTGGCTGTGTAAACCTAGAACAGTAATGAACTCTCTTGGACTTGTTAAATGGGAACGTAAATGGATTATTTCTAAGGTATCACTCAGTTGCAAGAAAAAAGAAGAAGAAGACCACATGCTTCCTAAGGACGGGGGCTGCCGAGGGGCTCGTCTTGCCGGCACAGCTCCTAGCCTGGGGCTGGGTCACGATGGGTCCCCTGAGACGCTCTGGCTGACTGTTTAACCAGGAATCCTGTGGGCAAAGGCTACAGACCCCGGGCCAGGAAGAACCCCGAGAAGCTGTTCCTCCTGGGTCTGAAAAGACATCCTAGAGGAGGAAGGAAATGACTGCTGTGGGAAACATAGAAAGCATTAGGGAGAAACCTGCAAGCTGCTCCCTTCAGCTTCCTCCTCTCACCCTCACTGGGGAAGAACAGGCTGGGGCATCACTCACTGACAGCTGACCTCCTTGGAAAAAATGGTTTATGAGCCAGGGCATGTGATGGCTAAACCGGGGACTTCCCTTCTGCTCCCTTCTCAGATCAAGGGAATAGAGCCTCGTGAGGAATCTTGTGATTCCTTGTTGTTCTCCAGAGAGCAGCTGCCCCGACTCCAGTGGGAAAGATGGAGCTGCTCTTGTGTGTGTCTGAGTGTACGGTGAGTGTGTGTGTGTGTGTGTGTGTGTGAATGTATGCATTCTTTAGCAAAGGGACTGATATTCAGGTTAAGGATGACCTTGAACCACTAGAGAAAAGGGAGACACAGCAGAAGGCATAAGCTCCTCAAGAAGGGAGTGAAGCAGTGGCATGCTGGACAGCTCACGAGGGGTGACCGTACACATCTGCAGTCAGTAGCATCACACTGGTGGCCTGAACTTGGCCATGGTGAGAGTATTTACACCCTAGAAATCGCCAAATACTTCTAATCAAATATTCCCACCCCACCCCCTCTCCCTGCATAGAACCAGCTATTTAATGTTTACTAGCACAGCACTAGACCCAATGATGGAAATTTCTAGCTCCCAAGAAAGGCAGGTCAAAGGAATCAGTTACCGCTTTTTACATTTTCTGCTTTTCCTTCCCATCCCTACACCGTAGGCAGCAGGTATTCTGGTAAGACTTAAGAAATCTAAATTATAGTCCTGTTGCTACCACTATCCACCCATGTGACCTGGGTATGTCACAGACCCTCTCTGAACCTCTGTTAGGCGAAAGCATTGGACCAAGTGATGGTCAAGATTTCTTTAGCTCAAAAGTCCTTGATTCAGGGCTTCAGTTTCCTTCTCACTTTCTCCAGGAGCTGGTAAGGCTGCAGAGTCTGGGCACAGGCAGAGACCAAGCCCATTTCTGAGCAATGACAAAAAAAAAAAAAAAAAAAAAAAAAAACTGTCTGTGATTGTGGATTTCTCTACACCCTTCCTGATTCTAGAATCTCCAGAACTGAAAGGGAGATATTTTTTTTCCAGAAGCTCAGCCCTTGGAGTTGACTGGCATTTCTTTCTCTCTTCTCTATGTTGTCAGGGGTTTCCAAATATCTGATGCCCCTTTATTTTTGCTCAAACGGCGAGAGCTTGAAGTATGGCCTCCCTTAGCAGCAGTACGGCTGGACAGAAAGAGCTCGGACTCAGAAGTCGTATGGGCTGAGCGGAGCTCGAATTCCTGCTTTGTCATTAGAGTTGTGTAGATGTAAGCAATTTAGTTAGTCTTTGTGAGCCTTTGTTTTTCCATCTGCTCAATGAGGACGATCGTCTTTGCTTCATAGGGTTATACCAAGGATCAAATAAGGTAACACTTAAATTGCCCAGCTCGGTCTTCAGCACACGGCTTCCATTCAGTGAGTGACAGTCCTCTTCCTCATCCGTCTTCTGGGCACAAAGCTCAAGCCCTTGATCTCAGATATGCTAGTCCAGAGATTATGCTAAAAGTAAGCTGTGGGACCACAGCTTCACTGACCCATCCCTCACCCTCCCCAGGTCTGGGACTCCTGAGATTGTTGGGATTTTAAGCAGCAACTCGTATTCCAGCTTCCCTGCCCACATTGCTGCAAAGGTTGCACCCAATGACCATGACTGTCAGGGATGGGACAGGGGGGCTGAGGAGGGGCTGTTCTCTCAGGTCCTGGTCCCACCGACTGTCACCTCTCTCCCAGTGCCTTTGCTGCTCTTTGGTCACTAGCCGGGGCTTGTCTCTCTGCAAGCCACTGGAGCCAGAGAAGGGTGTAGGCTTCCTTTTCACTCTGGCTCAGAAGCAGGCAGGAATCAGCAGTTTCCTCCTGACAAGGCCCCCGCTGGGCATTGGGAACCAGGCAGGACTCTGCAAGGGGGTTAACCCTTGCATTTCCTCACAACCTCTCCTGATTGGTTGGAGACCATAAATTACAGAATAAAGAGTAAAAAATTTTGGAGACTATCTAGTTCATAATAAAGAATTTTAGAGACTATCTAGTTCAGCCTCCTAGCCTCCTCATTTAATATAAGTGAAATAACAGGGGTGCCTGGGTAGTGCAGTCGGTTAAGCATCTGACTCTAGGTAGTGGCTCAGGTTGCAGTCTCAGGCCCCTGATCTTGGGATTGTGAGATTGAGCCCTTCGTTGGGTTCCATGCTCAGCCGGGAGTCAGCTTGAGATTCTCTCTCCCTCTGCCCCTCTGGCCCCTGTGTGCTCTCTCTCTCTCTGTCTCTCTAAAATAAATAAATAAATAAATAAATAAATAAATAAATAAATAAGTCTTTAAAAAAATAAAAGTGAAATAAGAGCAAATAACTGGTTTTGGGCTATTATGATTAATATCAACAATTTTAGCTTCCATTTATTGAATGCCTATTATATGTCAAGTATGGTGCTAAGCATTTTATATACATTTTCTATTTGATCTCCCTAAGTCATAAAAAGAGGGTATCATTATCTCTATTTTAAAGGTGAAAGATTACAACTCAGACCAAACACATGGCTTGCCCAAAGTCACAGAGTTTTAAGTGGTAGAACTGATTTTAAAATACAAATCCGCTGGACTTCAAAGTCTACTGTCTTAACCACTATCTTACCATACTAAGCAAACGATGGTGTGAACAGAAGCATAGATGAGGCATGACCTGTTTTCTCACTTTAGGAAGTGGTTTTTGGTTCCACTAGCAGGCACCCTCAACTTAGGGTACTCAAAAGGCCATATGGGGCCCTTGGCCTCAGATTTCTCCCCAGTTTGCAGATCCAGAGTCCACAACACTTTGCACGGAAATCTATCTTGGCACCTGTCACCCATCCTAATAGGTAACTAGCAACGGTAAACCTAACTCGATGCTAATCTTTGCCATGTATTATCTCATCTGATCATCCCATGAGGTAGGCATTACGATCCCCGTTTCACAGATGATAATGTGGAGACATTAAATTACTTTTGAAGCCAGGAAGCAGCACAGATAGTATTTGGACTGTGATCTTTGTCTCTGAGGCCCAAACTCCTAGCCACTGTATTACATTACCAGTATCTGCCTCTCTCTCCCTCTCCTTCTCTCTCTCTCTCCCACTAGATTATGACACATGTGAGAGTACTTATCACATCTTTTTATGGGTGCATCCCCAGTGCCTGGGACGGTGTTAGGCACTCAGAACATCTTCAGTACTCTCTTGTTAAATGGGTGGATGGATGGATGGATGGAGGGGTGATGGATGCATAGAGGGAGGGATGAATGGATGGACGGATAGATGGATGGGTCATGAATGCATGGAGGGAGGGATGGATGATGGATGGACAGATGGATGGACGGATCATGTTGACCACTTAGATGGCAGCACCTTGGCCCTCTGTCAGGGCAGTGCTCATCACTGTTGTTCTTGTATCTGCTGTCCTTAGGTCTGGATTCCGAGCTTCCCTTCCTCTCATCTTTTCTCTTTGCCCAGACTCTGGATTCTTTTCCCGTAGTCTTCCATCTACCAGTCCAGCTTGACTCCTTTCCCTCTCCGACGACTTACATATCTCCCTGACTACTTGACACCGGCTTCCCAGTGGTCCACAAAGCCCTCCACGCGCACAGTCTGGTCCCTGTCATCGCCCACCAGCCTCGATACTTACCATCCTTTCTCCCACATGCCCTGATCCCAAGCCCTGGATCCCACATGCTCCCTACCTCTTCACACACACCAAGCATGCCCTGAATTTTTCGCCCTTGCCACTCCCTCCGCAGAATGTTTTCCCCAGATATCAACATGACTCACTTCCTTACCTTCCTCAGTCTTTGCTCAAATGCCACTTTTTCAATGAACCAGTCTTCTTGGGTACGGCCCCTCCCTCTTCCCTGCTTTATTTTTCTCTACAGTAATTACTGCTGTCTGACAGCCTACACCTCTTATGCATTTCTTTGTCTCCCCTCACTCATGAAAGTGCCATGAAGGCAGGGCGCTTGGCTGGCTGGGTCACTGCGGAAGCTGGCAGGGCCTACAAGGGCACCCGCTATGCATTTTTGGAACAACTCAATGGATCAACAGACACACTCCAAATGTTGGGTCTAGGTCAGGCTCTGTGTTCCTGGTTATAACCAGAAAACGTGAACCTAAAACCCTTCTCATCTGCGTCCCTGGGTGGTGGGGAACAGGCTGTACCATGGGTCACCCCCCTGAAAATGGAAGGCCAGTGTCGGATCAGGAGGAGGGGGAGGGGAGCGTCTCCTTACCGCTTTGGTGCACTGGACGTCCTTCCCCAGCAGCCAGTTGAGCTCCAGGTTGCCCTCCCCCTGGTAGCAGGACTGCAGGCGCTCCTTGATCTGCAGGTTGATGGCCCGAATGGGGAAGGCACAGAGGGCAGAGTCGTCCGGCGGGTGGTGATACTGCTTCTGCCCTTTGGAGAAGACGGCGAAGAGCACATCATCGTGGCTGCTGATGTTGAAGGCCTGGGCCAGGGAGTCCCCGGGTTTGGCGAGGTAAGCGGCCTGCAGGAGGCGGTACTCCACGCCCGCCCGCGTGCAACCGAAGGGCAGGGACACGTAGGAGTGGAACTTGGGGTCGTCCTGGCAGAGGCGCACGATGCGGGATGTGTAGAACAGGTCCCCCGCCGAGTTGATGGCCACGCCCTCGGGGGTCTCGGGCTGCACCGTCAGGAAGTAGACGAAGCCCCCGCTGGCAAAGCCATAGATGTAGAAGATGTCGAAGTGGGAGACTAGGGCCAGGGTGTCGGAGGGGATCTTGATGAGGGAGGAGACAAAGTCGCTGTGCAGCTCATAGTCGAGCATGGCGGAGGACTCGGGGTCGCGGGGCAGCTTCCGGCTGGACAGGGTGGGGAAGTAATCCTGCTTGCCGTCCACGGCGGTGCCGATGAATAGTTTGCCGTCCTCGCCGTCTGAGCGCACGATCACGCCGTACATCGTGCCGGTCTTGTTGACGCTGGACAGGTAGTGCTCCTTCTTGTGCGACGGCTCCACCAGGATGAACAGGTCGTCCAGCCGCAGCAGCTTGCACACCCCCTGGTAGAGGCTGCCGCAGGCCAGCAGGCGGTTCTCTGAGTAGTCGATGATGAGCAGCTTGTTGACGTTGTTGGTGAGGGTCAGCACCTCGCTGCAGGGCTGCACGATGAGGGGTGGGTAGCACGACTTGTTGTCCTCTTCTGGCCCCGTCTTGTGAGCCACTTGGATGGTCAGGTTGCCCGTCAGCTTGTACACCCGGTTGATGGCCCCCACGTACACCGCCCCTGTGCCTCGGTGCACCGTCAGGTGGTTGAAGGTCCAGTCCCGGTTCTCCGAGTGGAAGGTGCTGAACTGAGGCATGCCGGCGGCCCCGGGGGCCAGCAGCACCCAGACCACGGAGAGCAGGACCACCGACCAGCTGTCAACCTCTGCAGCCCGTGGCCAGGGCCTCCTCTGTTCCATTCTGAGTGGGGCGGGCAGGAGGACACGGAGCCTCTCAGTTCTCATCTATTCCACCTTCCTGGGCTGGCCCTCACATGGTTCTGGAAAACACAAGGCAGAGTGGTCAGAGGGGATAAGAAATCCTGCAAAGGGGAGGAGGATGGCCTGACCCAGGGTCCCGATCCCGGCTAGCTCTGAGTCTCTTCCTTCTGTATTTTGGTTTTTCTATTTTTAATATACTTTCCCCCTCTTTGGGATGTTCAGGGAATCCTGTTATCTATTTTGGTCTCCAGCCTTGATGCTGTAAAATACTTTCTTTCTTTTTTTTTAACTTTACAAAGCATCTCTATTTCTGTCTTCTTAAGACATCGTTTTTTATCTCTCAGAGAGGTTAAAAGACTGTTTAAGTCCACCCAGCCAGTCCATCCGAGTGTCGGCACTAAAGCCAGTCTTCCCTACCCAGGTGTCACGTCTGTCCTCTCCCGGTCGAGTGGAAATTTCTCCTGTTTTTGAAAAGCTTGTTTAGAAGGCCCTCTTCTAAGCTCTCCAGGTCAACTACTCCCAGAGCCTGAGGTTGCCGATAAAATTCCTTCTTATTTCCGACTACCCAGCCCCTCGCACTGCTGCATTTCAGTGCTGTCTCAGCCTCTGTCCTCCGCAGGGAAGGAGACCGAGCTGTTCATCCTGAAAAAACAGTGCCCCCCACTGCCCCTCAGACTCGTCCTCTCCAGAAACGAGAATTCCTGAGCGTGAGCTGTTGAAACCTGTTAGAAAAGTTAAATACGGGGACCCTGTCAGGACTGGGGTTCTCCCGTGTGGCATTCAGGGGCCTGAACGGCCCTGGGGAGAAGGATGAATATTCCTCCCGCTCCAACAGCCTGCTTTGGGACAAGGGGATGGCGTCACCACCGTTCCAGTGAGCAAGTGGCCAGGTCTGGCCGGAATTGCTTCCACTTCAGCTTCTCTCCAGGTGAAGCATGGGAGGAACCGACCTCCTTGCTGAGGGGGGCTGGCTCCCTGAGTCCGGCCTGAGCCACCTGGGCAAGAGTTCTGGGCTTCAAACATGTGGGGAGAAGCAAAGGGAGACGAGTCGACGGTCACCCTCATTCCAGCCACTGCGGGGGCCCCGCGGCGGTTTAAGGATGCAGGAAGTCCATGCCTGTCCTGCCCGAAGTCCAGTCACTCTCCTGTCCTGTCTCCTCTGCTCCTTCCCCTCTGACCCCCAGGTCTGAAAGCTTTTCTGTATTCTAAGGAAGCTGCCAGAAGGGCAAGGTGGGGCTCCTGTGGGAGCTTCCACACTCCCGAGCAGAGAGGATGGGAGAGTAGAGCTTGTCCCAGTCTCTGAGGGCACTGCCTCTGATTTCCAGGCACAGGGACAGTGGCAGAGGCGGCAGCGGCGGGAGGAGGCAGTGAGCTGTCTGGCCGAGAAATCTGCTCTCTAGTTGGACAGACTGTCCAGCAACCTTCTCAGACAAGTCCAGACAGAACTCTGAAAAAGAGTGGAAACACTCAAACTAAGGATGGAGAATTTGCTCCAAGGCAGCTTAGGAGAGCCGTGTCTCCTTCAACTCCCCCCTCCCGCACGCCCCCTGCCCCCAGATCTGGCTGGAATGGGGTAGAATTAGAACAGGCACAGTTTTGGAAAATCCGCAGTTTTGCTCTGTATCTTTAGAATCGCTCCTCCTCGAGGCCTTGACAGCCACCATGGAGCCAGAGGGAAGCCCCACCTGACCACCCTCCTCGAACCAGGCTCCACTGGGGTGTTCTGGGGTGACTCACGAGGCCCCAGGCTTCCTTGGAAAGAGGAAGGCAACAGCGGCATGAGGCCCGGGCCGACCTCAGCGACTCTGACACAGCCCTTCCGGCCCCACGCGCGCACCAGCAAAGCCTCCCGACAGACAGGGCTTTGGGCTTTCGGTTTGAAAACCAGAGGTTATTTTTAGTGACGTCCTGGGGCCGGTAGCAGGACGTGAATTCCTCAAGAGGAGCTGTGGAAAGGAAATAACAGAAGCCTCACATTCTCCAGCTGGAGCGGGAATGACAAGAGACCATTCTGGCCATGCCCCTGTCTCTGGGTAGGAAAGCTCCTCTGGCCACGCGGAGGCCAGAATGTCCCCTGAAGAGCTGTGAGGAAGGCCGTGGAAGTGTCCGCAGTCTGCACTTGGGGTTTGGTCTTTTAGAAAGTGTACCCTCAGACTCCCTGGCCCTGAGCTGAACATTACACTTCTGCCTTCGCCATAGCACACACGCTGCATACATGCTTAGCCCGTGGCTGGAGGAAGAAGGTCCTGGTAGCAGAGAGAGCACCAAAGCACACAGTGTGAGGTTAAGATCAACCATCTCACCCCCCTGCCCACTCTCCTCCTGAGGCACAATTTGAATAGTGAGTGACTTTTGTTAGGCACCATTTAGGGACAAGCTGGGCTCTGGGGCAAGTCAACTTCACCTCCGTTTCCGGCAGAACGGGGCAATGACTGAAGGTATCTCTCAGGTTGTCACAAAAGAGAATGAGATGATGTGGGGAACCTCTTAGCATGGCACCTGGGACACAGTGAGTGCTCAGCTTGGGCCCACTGTTACTATGATCACCGAAGCCTCCCCAGGAGACTGTGCTTCAGGAATCCTACCAGAGCTTCTGAGCTCCCTTTTTGCTCAGATTCTTCCTTTTCATGGGAATAAACATTGTGGGTAGACCGTGAGGCCCAGGTCTCCCTGACTCAGTGAAGGTGCTCAATCTGGGAAGCCTAAGTCAAGGGAAAGGGAACAGATCCAGAGTGATTTTCTCTATCATACTACTGCAAGAGTCCCAACGTTGCCTCTCGGCAGTCTGCCCGAAGACTGGTGGAAGTGTGTTTCCTTTAGCTTCTAGAGTTTGTCATTGAGACTGTGGTCCTGGTAAGGTTGGTTGGGCCAGGATTTCTCACTAGACCACTATAGTGGCCTGCTTACCTCTTACTCCTTAATCAGCATCTACTCTGGGACCGACGGCTCCCGGGACCTTCTGCCCTTGTAGCAGCAGGTACTGGTACACAGGAGTCAAGAGGAGGCACGGTCTACAGTGCAGAGGTGGCAAGGGAGGCTCATGGTCCACTTTGGGAATGTGGCTCTCACAAGGACAACGGACTTAACAGCCAAGTTGAGAGCCTCCATCACTCTGTGCCAAGGTTGATATTACCATTCCAAAGCAGGGCCCAGCTGGCAAGGATCAGGTCTCCTGAGTTCAGAGGAAAGTAGAACATTTGTGCCTCTGCTGAGAGGTGGTGTGCTCTAATGGTTAAATGCCTGAGCTCTGAACTTAGCTGCTTGGATTCAAACAGAGCTGACAGCTGTGTAAACTTGGTCAAGGTACTTAGCCATTCTGTGATGCTCTGTCCCCATCCATATAAAATGGGATTAGTAGTAGCATCTATCTCATAGGATTATGATGATGAAGTCAGTTAACACATATAACACACTTAGAGTGATGTCCAGTCCATTTGAAACGTTCCAGAGACATTAGCCACTATTATTAATAATTTATTTGTCAATATTTCCAGCTCTTCATGGACTCCGCCATTCCACGATCTGTCTCAGAATGAATTTTCCAGCCTCGGTTTGGTAGAAGTCAGCAAACATGTGCCTAGGAACTTGGTATAACCAGCATTTCTTCCCGATACCAACTATCTAATGTCAACCTGGGAGTTTTCCCTTAATGACATGTCCTTTCTGTCATCTCTCTCTGTGGCTGTGTGTGAAGTCAGTCTGTCAGAGGCATTCTCAAGAGCCAAAACGTGCCTGTTCTTTCTTTTTCCCGTCCCCTGTCCCCATTCAGGACACGCTGCTCTAGGACATTCGCCCTCTCGGCCGAGCCTCTGAAGACGTTTCACTCAGAGCACTCCTGATACCAAGGAGAGGCCACCCCTGGCTCTCTGGGAAGCAAGTATTCCTAAATATTTTATTCGGAGGGCTTGATGACACCATCTCTCTGATCAGGATTCAGGAGGCAGGTGTTGGTGACAGCCTGTGGAAGTATCTAATACCTTCCAGATCAGCTGCTGTAGGTGTCGGTGGCAAAGCGGGGAGAAGTGACAATCAGGCACTCCCAGTTCAGCTCAGGGCAGGAGCCTCTCCTCCCTGCCTACCCGCTCTGATGCCTCTTCCCAGGAGATCTGGGTGACACGCCTCTGTGCTTTCACTCGGTCTCCGTTATTGCAAAAGGAGCCAATAGGAAGGAGAGTTAGAATCCGGGTACCATTTTTGCTAAACTGAGTTGAAGTTCATGATCATAGATCTCACACCCTTGGACCTTTCTGCAGCAACACCACCACCACCATCTCCATTCTATTGTCACTGTCCCCGCCTTCATCACCACCACTTGCACCATCATCACCAGCAACCTCTTGCCTATGACATTCTTCATGACAATAATGGCAAAAGGTGCCTGTTACTACCACAGCACTGACTCAGTGGCTCTCATGGCCAGGATCCTGAGGAGCCAGATGGTGACAGAGCGAAGGTAAGCGTGGCCGTGAGGCTGTGACGTTGAAGAGGGAGCTAGCTGCTGCTCTTGGGTTCCACTATCACCTCCTTCCTCACCCACTGTGGGGGTGGGGGAAGGGCCGTCCTTTGTCCCAACACCCATTTCTTATGAGTAGAGCCTATAAAGCAGGAATCCGGGCCAACGCTACAGGAGATTATACGATCACTCCAACTCACTTCTTTTCTCTTTTCTTTCTCCCTCCCTTCTCTCTCCCTTCCTTCTTTCCTCCCTTTCTTCCCACCTCCCTTCCTTCCTATAAAGAAACCACAGACCATGGAAAGAAAAAAACCAATTGTCCAACGTGACCCAGAGTGAGTCAGAGACAGGCTAGACCTTTTGATAGAAAGTCCCATGCTTCCTCGGTAGGTGAAAGAGTCCCGGAAGTCAGTTATGTTCTGCCTCAAGACTGCCCCGTTTGGGGTAAGAAGGTGCCTTTGATGGTGGCAGCCCCCGGATGGGCAGAAGGGAGCCCGCCACTCGGCCTGGGCAGGGAGTGACTATGCAGGGCAGACTCAAGGAGGTGAGGGGTTCGGGGCCGAGGGGGATGGGATGAAAGAGCCAGTCAGTGGCTCCTGTCTATGTCCCGAGAATGACCTCCTCTGACCTCCTCTAAGCCACACCCATTGCCACATGCGGGAATGGCACCCACGTTTTGACTCCGGGGCTATGCTGTCCCAAGCCACATCCTTCTGGGGTACAGACAACCTCACAGACAGGTCAGAGGCAGTCTAAGTGACAGGAGGCCTCTTCTTCCCAAAGAGTTAGAACTGCAGCAGGAAAGACGAACGTTAGATATTAAGGGGGACATCCTGTCTAGAGAGGATTCCTGGGCTTCCTGCCAAGGAGACTATGGGCTCTTCTAACAGGGAATTTTCCCAGCAGCTGTCTAGGAAGACGTGTACCCCGAGGCAAGGGATTGGTCCCAGTGACCTCAGAAGTCTCCTCTGGGTTTAAGATTTCTATGAACTAAAGTCTATGAGGATGAAATGTCTGCATGTGCGATTCTGGGGGCCTGGCTGGTCCCCTGTGGGCGGCACGATCCTGAAGGACCTGTCATCATGTCCTCTGTGCAGTCGTACATGCACACGTGCCGAGCGTCACTCTGTCGAACACGGACCGCGGAGGTAGTCCAGGCACGCTGGGTAGCACAAGGTGAGCGCCAGGGCGAACGCAAAGGCCCCGGGTAATGCCGACAGCCGAAAGGCCTCAATTAGAGTGAAAGGAGTTATCTGGCATTTAAATAATTATTAGATTGAAGGAATAATCATGGGTTTGAGCTGATTTTTTCCCCACTGTCACCCTGATGGCGTCTATAATATTATTATTCAAATGCCCATGATTCTCATTGAGGAGAGACCAGGATGGAGAGGATAGAGTGGGGGAGGGGCGGCGAGCACGGAGGGGCTGGGGGGAGGCTCATTTAATCTCCATGTGACAGGGCTGCAGGAGGGACGATTAGTCTTTTTCTTATTTCAGCTGTCACTCATGCACAGACACCGAAGATTGTTATTAGCGTATTTTATGCACGCGATTTAAAGGGAAAGGGGGGGACTGTGGGGAGAGGGAGAATTTCCTACAGAAAATAAAGGGACCAAAGGAACAATTTAGATGTCACTGCTGTACCAGCTGCGTTTGCTTCATTAATCGAATGTCATTTTTCCCCCCCGACTCTGTGCTGTTATGTGACGCTAAGTGACTACATCTGGCCCCAGAGCGAGGGGAAGAAGGTGAGGGGAGCCCGAGGGGGAAAACGGGCCTCTTGGCATCCATCCCTGAGGAGGTGGCATGGAGGATGCTGGCTGATATGGTGGCCCTACGGTGTGTGTTGAGACAACATCTGGTGACACCTTCTCTTACCGTGAGATGTGAGAAAACACACCCACCTGGATGTGCCTGGGATTCCCGTCACAGGTGGGTGAGCAGAGCCCGTGGCCAAGCACTGGGGAGTAAGAGAAGGGAACGTTGTTGGGGGCCCTAGGGGTTCCAATCGGCAGTGAAAGAGAAGCCCATGTTCCGGGCGGCGAGGCAGGGAGGGTCTGGGTGACCAGAGCTGTGTGTGGTTCTCTGCTCTGGATCCCACATGATGACATGACAGCCAAGGACTCGACCTCTCAGACGGCACAGTGGGCAGAGGCAGAGTGACGGGGCAAAATGCAGAGGCAGAAAGGCAGGTATTCGGAGTGTGTCTGCATACGCGTGTCTGCATACGCCAACCCGGGGCCCAAGCCGTAGACATGTCAATCTCCATGTCTCCGTGGGAACTGACGGCAGCAAACATCCTCTTTCACCTGTGCCCAACTGAGGCCTAGAGACCTGTGGCGCTGCCTGTCACTGCTTTATCCCCGGGGGATCAGAGATGGCATTTGCTGCCTCTTGATCATGGAGCTCTTCCTGCGAGTGGCTCCTGTCCTCTCTGCTGCACCTGCCCGGAGGAGTAGGGGAGTCACCTACAGGCCCCTAGAACCCGATGGGAAATTCTGTGCTTCCCTCCAGCTGACACCAGCTCCTCTCCCAGCTCTGTTATGGGACCACTGCCTTTTTTACCCCAGGTGACGGGTTTTCTGTTGCTTCCCTCAACCCGCCCCCACCAACTCTGCTCTCCCAGTGGGCTCCGATGGGGCCCTGGAAACCACACCAGCTCTCCCAGGGCCTTAGCAAAACATGCGGTGTTTGTCCTCTCCCCTCTCAGGCCATAAAAGCTTGGAGTTGTCTCCCTGAATTATGAAGGGTTCCAAAGACACGCACACACACACTCGAGGGGCAGCGGAGGGGAGGGGTCTCGGCTCCTTTCTGGGGCAGTGCCTGGGCTAGCTTCACAAAGTCAAAACAAGATTCATTACCCTGGGGCCAGGAGCAGGGAGATACACCGCCTGACCCTGCAGACCTGCCCCATATGTCATGGGCCTGTCAGAAATCTCCCAGAATTCCCTTTATTATCTAAAGGTCGCCCCCCGGGCAGCGCTGAGAGAGTCCATGGTCTAAACTAAACTCCAAGAGCAATCAATTTCAAGCAGCTGCCCGCCCCGCCCCCCTTCCCACTCCCCCTTCTGCAGGCTTTGCCCTCTTCAACCCCCTCTGGGGGATGGCCAAGGAGGAGCAAGCCTTGCCATGGCTACCTCACCCTTGGGGCAGAAAGCATTGCGGCGAAAGTTAGCGGGACTCTGAGCATCAGGCCCTGGGAGCAAGCCTGCCCTGGGCACTGCGTGGGGCCTTGAAAGGTCACTTGGCTTCTCCTGGGACTCTGAGCTGGCCCCTGCTTCAACCATCTGAGAAGTGGGGGCACTGTTCTGGCATTTTAGGATGAAAGAACAGAAAAAGGAATTCTCAGGCTCCTTCCAAAGGCAGGCTGGGCATCATCAACGTGGGGATATGGCTTTGCTAAACTGAGTTGGATTCGTGCTAAGATAAGAGCCTTCGTACCCCGAGGGCCACGAGTAGCGTAAGTTAGCCACTGCCACTGCCATTTGTTTCCTATAGCAAAAAATAATGAAGAGGAGCTGCCATTCTTCTACTATTTATTAACTAATTGCTGAGTGGCCCACTGTGCTAGATCCTTCGCACATGCAGTGGAGAATCCTGTGCTTACCCTGCAACGTGAGTGTTCTCCTCTCCATTTCACAGATGAAAAACCCGAATCTCGGCAAGACTGAATTGCTAGACCAGGGTCATTCTGCTAGGAAGCGGGACCTCCTGACGGCCATGCTTTCTCTGCTAGTCCACTCTACCTACATATACGGATGTTATTTTTCAAGCAAACCCTCTCATCACTGGTCTGGGAAAACTCAGCAGAATGTTAAGGAAGACCTGGCAAGTGCTTGATTTCAAAGGTCAAAACGTGAGCCTCCCATTTTACTTTGGTACTGAAGCCGGGCCGGGGGGTGGCGGGAGGGTGTGGGTCAGGATGATTGTTACAAGGTGGATTCTGGGGCTGTTCTGTGGCAAGAGGTCTGCTGGTTTGCAGTCACTTTTCAGAGATTTTCCAGATGACCTTTCCAAGGAGTCAGAGACGTTTCTCCTGCCTTCTCACCCCATCCTTACTGTACACGGGAGAGCCATGGGGCTCTGGGGTTGAAATGGGGCAGGAGAGCAGGACACAGGGTAGAAAGTACCCTACTAAATTGTTAAATAAATTACGGTTACTACACAATGGCATATTATGCTGCCATTAACTGTAATGTTTTCAGAGAATAATGACACAGCTCCAATTCACAGCAGTGGGAGGGAAAGCAAGAGAAAGGGAGAGGAAGAAAGAACCCAAACAAAACACCAGGCATTCCTCTCCGCTCTCCGCCAGTGGCCTGGCCCAAAACCCCACTCACTTTCCCGGCAAGCTGCCCAGTCTTGCGTCTCTTGAAGGAAAACTGCAATGGCCTTGGCCATTCCTTGGCACATCCTCCTTCTCTTGGGGACCCTCCTGCCTCTCTGCTACCCCATGGCTCCCAGAGCCGGCCACTGACCGCCTACGTGCTCCAGGGATAAGGAGCACTCCCCACCACTGCAGCTACGTCCTCACGGCAGGGAAAGGAGCCACTGGGGCCAGCTCAATGTGCGTTTCTTAAACCTCGTCCTTTTCCAGAAGTCAGGCTTCCCAAAGTTCAAGAGTGGGTCTCCTTACCAGCAAGCCTAGTGTCATCTCCCTGAGACATGTAAGACTGGCCCAGACTCTCCTCGAAGACTGACCTCAGTGAAAGCCACTGGCAGCGAAGATTTGGCCGCAGATACCCTACCTGGTGTGCCTCGTCCTGCATCACTTCCTGCGCTTCAAACTCCTTGTCTATTTGCCAGGCTCGTGGCTGGAGTGTGATATCCACCTATGGCAACTCCTTCTGCTGCCCAGATAGACTCAAGGCGGACTGCCAAGTCCCCAAGTTCAAGTTCTTCTCAAGCTGGCTCTTCTTTTTACAGCTTCCCCTCCCCCTCTCCCAGAGTGACTCCTCTCCCAAAGAACCGGTTCACGTGCTGAGTCCCCAGGACATCTTGCAGAGTTTCACCGCCCTAGCCGCTCTCCCTGGAACACCTGTACCCACAGTCTTCTTGGCCTATCCAAGCCCTGTGCATCCTTCAAAGCTTTGGGAAGCCTTGAGGTCCTCCCCACCCCTCATCGCTTCTCTTTCCTCCAAAGTCAGCCAGAAAGCATTGTTTTTAGCACACGCTGCATTGCTGTTGTTGGCTCTCTTGTTATAGGACTGTGTCCTACTCTCCATCGAATTAGAGGCTCTTAGTTAAGAGTTCAGGAATAATCCCTGGCTCTTCGGCATCCCGTGATGGGCAGCATGATGCCTCTTTCTCAGTTCTGTGCTCGGTCTGAGTCATGACAAGCAGGGGACAGGGGACATGGGGATGCCCTTGTGCTTTCCTCAGCGACTAGTCTGCCCTGCATCATGGCATGAACCAATGCGCTTGGCTCCATGATTTGCCATAACTGATGGAGGTAATGAAGAAGGGGGTGAACAGTTTGGGAAGGGCCCTGAATGTTGGTCATCTTGAACCCGCTGGGGAAAAAGCCAATGTCACTGGGAGGTGGATGAAATGGGGCAGAAGGATGAAGAATGGCGGGGGAGGCCCCAGCTCTGTCGGTGAAGGACGTGGAACACAGATGGACCTCGTGCAGGAGAGCTCCAAAGAGCTCTCTTTGGCAAGAGAGCTCCGAAGACCCAAACTGCCCAAGTTCACAGGTCACACAGAATGCATATGGTAAGTGGCCAACTGACAGCAAGAATGATCAGGAGCAGATGGGGTGGGGTGAGAATCTCCCTGGAAGGTTCCGGAACAGGGCTCTTCCAGAAGGGGGTCAAACTCATGGTGGTGCATGTGTGGCCAGGCAGCAGACACTGTGGGCTTTGGGGACAGACCTGGGCTCAGGTCTTGCTCAACCATGTCCTAGTTCAGTGATCTTGAACCTGTTATTTAACCATTCTGGCCCCGATCTCCACAGCTGTAGAAAGACACCTCTCAGGGCTGTGGTGAGAATCAATGAGACAATGGATGTGCAAAGTATTCCACAAACTCCACCGCTTTGAATAAACACCCGTGACCCTTGTTTCTGTTTTTGGAGAAACACTGCACAAGGACATCATCCCCTTGACAGCAGCCAGCTGCCCTGTGTGTGCTGGTGACAAAGGCTGGAGGCTCTGTGTCAGCCAGGTGATGCAAGATTCTTAGGACGGGGAAACCTCTGAGGTCCTGGCCTCTCAGGAGGAACTGGGTGCCACTGACCCTTGTCACTTTTCTCCCCAGTCTCTGAGCCCCACGCTTTCTTCCTCTCATCCTGAGGGTGATTTAAGGGCCATTTCTGCTGCTCTTGGTGATCCATCCAGGTGCCCTTGGCAGGAAAGCAGGAGGGAAGGAGGAAAGCGGAAAGCTGGCCCTTGGGAGAGGAGGAGCAGGAGCCCGTGCCGAGGACATTCCCTGGGCTGGAGCTCCGCATTCTCTAGACTCTTCCCATACCGGGTCTGGCCACCATGAAGGGTAAAGTCTCCCCCCCCCCCCCCCCCCCGCCCGCCTCTCTTCTTCTCCAGTGCTCTTCTGAACTGACAACCAGCCTCCGAATAAAAAGTTGTAACTTCTTTTTCTGAGGAAGCTTCTTAAGCAGGCTGTGCCCCACCCTGTGCCTTCCCACCTTCTGTTTCTATTCTTCTCTCTTTGTCTGAGACTCTGAGCTCCTGCAGAAAAGATCCTGAGCTGCCAGGCAGCCTCTCTTAAGTAACAGGCATGTTCACACCCCTGCACACGGAGCAGGAGTGCTCTGGAGCTGGATAAAAGGGACACGTGTGGACCAGGAGAGTTGCCATTCTGGAAAGAGATCTGTCCACTGAAGGGGCTTGTCGGTGCCCAGATGCACAAGCTTACCACCTGGAGTGGCATCAGCCCCTCGGGGAGACCCGTGTAGTCCCATCAGCTTGCAATGTCTAGGACCCCAGCCCTCCTGGGAGGGAAAGTGAAAGACACAGTTATCAGAGAGGCTGACACAGGGGGAGAAGAATGTGCTGGAGGGAAAGCTGGTGGGGGGTGGGCGGGTGGGGGTGATGCAGGCTGGTGCAGCAGGAGAGGGAAGTTGGGGGGTGGTGGGAGGGTGTGGGGCCTGGGGCGGGAGATGAAAAGAACTCCCTGAGTGAGAATCTGGCCTGGATGATGAATGGGGTGTGAGAGAAGAGCCTGGAAAAGGGTAAACAGCCAGGAGGGAAGCAGGAGGGAGGGAGGGGTGGGGAGAAAGAATGTTGGGGTCAAAGAGCAGAGAATGCTCTCTCGGAGTGATTGGTTCAAGATCCAACATGTTGCACGGCGGCATTGGTGCACATATGCACAGAGACGGACTCCGCCACAGCCTCCCCTCCCATGGCCCCGCCAAGGTGTGAGCGAGTCAGCTTCTCTGCCAGACCCATTCTATGCCCTCTGCGAAACCTTTCTTCTGCTGTTTTGTCCTTAGAACCCAGGAACCATCCCCACCCCCCGCCCTGTAATAGAAACTGCCATTGGCACAGTGATACTAGAGCTCACTAAGAATGTCCCATATGCTATGTCATTGGCATACTCCTCCCACAGCCTGTGCGGGAGAGCTGACGCAGGTGAGAAGGCAGGTATACCTGAGATGGAATGTTCTAGCAAAGGTACCAAGTGTGGAAGTGAGACTTGGGGCTCACGTTAGCCCTGCTGCTCTGCTCCCTGGAGTTGGAGGTGTGACCCCCCTGAGATCTCCAAGGTGAGACTACTTGCTTCAAGGATCACTCACTGCCTCCAGCTGGGCAAGACTCCAGTCATACTCAGGAATGCCCTGTGGAATGGGGGTGGGGTATCAGGAGCTCAACTCAGAGTTGAGTTCTTGCAGACTCCCATGAAAGAGGGAAAGGTCTGGAGCTTCTGGCCATCCACAGAAAACCATTCAGCTCCCATCCCGCCCTGGCTGGTGGGAAGGAGAAGGGCTGGAGGCGGCCCCCAGAGCTAGCACCGGTAGTGGCCGATGGAGAGTCCAGAAGCAGGGCTCTGTAAGGACAGAGGCTGGGATACCGAAGCCCCCAGGGCCCTCTAACTGCTCTTACCTGTGGGGCAGAGAATCAGCTGCCACCTCTCCCCCTCTGAAGACTTACCCGCTTCTCCCAGTCTCTGCAACCAGCCCCCACCTGCCACGGGATGTGTGTCCCACCCACCTTCCCTTAGCTCTCTCCCCTGGTCCTGCTGCTCTTCAATTCACAGCCCTGGCAGATCACTGATTAATTCGGGGCTGTTTAATAACCCTTCCATTTCGATGAAACAAGCTGTCTTGTTTTCTTTATTTTTAACACCGACTTTCGTTTCTTTGCTAAGCATCGTACTGTCATTTAAATTTCTCTGTCTCCAACCAAGCTGATAATAGACTGGAGTGAGCAGCTGCTTCCGTCCTGTTTATGACAATGATTAGAAGTTAGAGCTGTGCAAGCAGAGAGCTGACCAAGACTCCGTTCTGACGGGTCTGCCCCTGCTTGGAGACTCAGTGCTCACTTGAACGTGATGATGAGAATTCTGGCTCCAGGGGAGCCCAGGGCTTAGCCCAGCCTAGCCTTCCTGGCACCCTGCTCAGAGGGGAGTCATGGGGGCGGACAGGGGAAGAACCAGCGCTGTTTACTGCAGAATTAAGTCCAGCAGCTGCGGGTCATTCTCACGAGCCCAGGCCAACGCGCCACTTCACTTCCAGCGGAGCCTTTTTCCTCGGCTGTATTTACCAAGCAGCAAACAGGGACTCCAGGTTATGGGACCCAGAAGTGGTGGGGATCTCAGCCATCACCTATCGTACCTTTCTGCTCCAGAGAGGAATCCCTTCTTCAGGCCCGGTAGTCACCTTCCAACCTCTGTTTAAATTCCCCCAAGGCACCAGGGCTCATTCCCTCCCTGGAGGGCCCCTTCTGGGTCAGGTTAGTCCCTCTCTCTTCCGGCCCGCTGCAGTACTTACACTGAACTTGTGTGAGCATCCTTCACGTGCATCCCCTGACTCCCTTGACATATTGCAAGCCTGTCATGAGCTGGACGGGGACATGCCTTCCTCCCAGAACACTTGGCGCATGGTACATATTCGATAAATGCATGCTCAATCAAATTAAATCATGTTGCACCAACCTCAATCTCTGCAAATAATGCACCTTTCTTCTACCTGGGCCGGGCTCCTGGAGAAGTGTCTGTCTTTCTCTACCTGGGCAAGTGTCCTGCCTCTTCCTGTCCTGAGGCTGTAAATGGTGGGCTTCCCAGGGGCCAGGACCCTGCTTTTCCCTCCAGGCCCTGAGGGACTCCACAGCTGGTGGAAGGCTCGGCCAAGAAAGCTGCGGGCATGCGGAGGGAGCCAATCAGGTGGCCTGGACCAGGTCCTCTGGATCCCAGTTCCCCTGCTCACCCCCTCCGCGTTGGCCCTGTGAGAAAGCTCACAGGTGCCAGGTGCACAAACTCTGGCTGGCCTGCCGCTCCCCGGCAGCCTCCCAGCCAGCCCCGTCTGCAGGCAGCTGCTCTGGCCATTGTCTCACCCTCTTCAAGTGCTGAATGCTGAGTCTATAGAGACCGAGACACAAACAGTGCCCACAGTGCCTCCAGGGGAGGGAGGGGCGGCCTGGCCTTGCCAGAGCCATTGACTGTGCAAATAGCAAGGCTCCTGGTGGATGGAGGAAAGCTGCTTGGAGCAATTGAAAAGAGGGGGGCTTTTCTACACCACGCTGAGCAGCTCCACAGAGAGGCAGTCTGGGTGCCCTAGTGCCCGCGGACTGGCAGAGAGCGGGAGACTTCGATTCTCAGGGAGTACTGCTTCACCCTGAGGTGCCTGCTGGCTCAAACCCGAGGGAGGGAGAGAGAGTGGTGCCTGGGTGGCTCAGTCGGTTCAGCGTCTGCCTTTGGCTCAGGTCGTGAACTCGGGGGTCCTGGGATCAGTGCTTCTGTGTGCTTATTCTCTCTCAATAAATAAAATCTTGAGAGAGAGATAGAGAGAGAGAGAGATGGGGGAGGTCACCAGGCAGAGCTGTGAACTGGGAGACTGGAAGGCCACTGGCTAAGGGCTGGAGAGTGCTGGGCTCGGCTGGGGCAGACACACGTCCTTGCACTTGGAGGGCTCTGCATGGCCACTTGCTGTGTGGACCGTCTACGCACCTAGTTTGGACTCGGGTTTCACATCTATGATAGGAGCCTGGGTAAAAGCTGCTATCAAATCCTCAGAGACCATTTCCAGGTATTCTACATTTAACACCCATTTCTTTTGTAATTCAAGTTGTTTTCTCAAAAGTGATTTAAGAAAAAAAAAAATCAAGGCACCCCGTCACTCTCATTTTTCCACAGCTGGCTCTTGGACAGGGCTGTCAGTGCCCAGGACTCGCCCCTTCCAGAACAATTTTCTGGGGTTCTACGCTTCCCACAAGGGACAAGGCTCCTTGTGCCTCAGCTGGATGGGAGGGCAGGGGGCTTCTTGGGCCGAGAGATGACAGCTGATGCATCTCACCAGTCATCCTCCTGTTGTGTCCAATGATCAGCGCTGGCCAAGGGTCTAACCCCGGAGGCCTAGGGTCCAGCCTGGGCTCTGGGACCCAGCTCCTGTCAATGCCCTTCATGCCGAGTCTGCCTCACAAGTACTCACGCTCTGAGAAGCGCTCTCTCTGTAGGAGAGAGACACAAGCCTTCCCGCAGGCAGGCAGCCAGAGGGGCCCATGAGATCTGCCCCTTTTGCCATGGGAGGTGGACTCCCAGAAATATGCCAGCTTACCAGTTCTAGAACAGTAGCAGTCATCCAGTCATCTCGACCCTTAAAGCCAAAGCCACCAAAACCCTAAGGGTAGCACGTTCAGAATTCAAATTCCAGCCACACTCGTTAAATTTACCCATGAGCCATGCATGTGGCCTCAGTGACAGGATCACTACTGCCTTTCCTCTCGGTTTCCTGAGGAAACCGAATCTCCACTGAGACTTTTACCTATTTTTCTATAGAAGAACCTTTAGCATACAGATTTCCTTCAAGTAGAATCTTATTTTCTCAGAAAGTTCCAAACAAATTCAGAGAGGGAGAGAGGGAGAGAGAGAGAGAGAGGAGGAAAATGTCCCTAGCCTGGCTTTATTCCTGCTCTAAATTTTAGAATAGTTTTGCACATTTGCAACAATTGTCATTTTTCCAAATCCCCTGTTTTCCTATGCCTGCTTCCAAAAACAAAGGGCAGTGAGGGTCCTTGAGTAGTCATGCAAAGCTTTCATTTCCACTGTACAGATGGACAAACTGATTACAGGATAAGGGGCAGGAGCCACCTCTCTTAGCGAGGGCTCCCTCTTGCCCCGCTCCTGTGATCAGAAAGCAAATGGTGGATGAGCCCCAGTGGGCAAGTGAGAAATCTTTTAGGAAGAGAAAGAGTGACAAGTGTGACGGAAGGCCCTTTGTTCCTGGGCATTAGGACCTTTTTCTGATACCAGACTCTTCCTGGCCATCTGTTTCAACACCCTTCTCGGGGGTTCCAAACCTCCTACACAAGGGTGCCAGGTGTGGCTTCCCAGCACCACAGGTAATTCACATCATTCCCCCCAAGTGTCTCACAGCTAGGTCCTCTGGTGCAGGAAGCTGAAGGCCTCCACACCCTGATGGTGGGGGAGGGGGGGTGTCCCTCAGAATGGGGTGTTGGACTTGAACTGTATTCATTTCTGGATAAAACTCAGAGGAGTATTTGCCTAAGAGAAACCCCAGTGTTATGGGTTTTCATTCCGCAGAATGTCAAAGGACTTGGCAGGAAGGCATAGGGTGCGCGGGCCAGTCTGACCTCCTCTCTCTGGGAACGCACCACCAACGGCCAGCATGGCGCGTTTGGAGAGCAGGTAGAGCTTACTGGCCCAAGAGGGCTCTTGTGTCTGGGGACAGGGAGGGAGTGGTCTTCCCATCTGGCCTTGACCAAGGCTCCTGCTGAGGACAGTGGAGAAAGTAAGTTCTTCTCCCTCAGGTATCGGGGGGTAGTTCTGAGAAGCTGAGGAATGGGACAAAAAAAAAAAAAGGTAAGCCTGGGGAGCAGTCACGGGAGGCCAGAGGTCAGAGGCCAACGTAATATTTACCCAGCCCAGCCGAGGCCTTTCGCTTTTATAAAGCAGGAAACCACTTCAAAGCAGCAACATCCCCTCTTGCCACTTCTGTCTGCTCTCTGGTCCCCCTGCCTTACAGGGAGCGCAGGGATTTTTTACCTCTTTCCTCTCCTCCTGAACTTCCCCCTCTCTCTCTTAATGGGGGGAGCCTCTGCTCTGCCTCCTGCTCAGAGAAGTTCCACAGTTTGTCCAGAGTCGTGGAGCAGTGATAAAGCCAGGGCTTCCCTGACATTCTGAGCCCGTCTTGTCCCTAGATTTCTCGTTGGTCCCAAGAGTGAGTGGCCGACCACTTTGGGACATGGGCAGGTGCTGGGTTAGCGCCTTCTCTGAAGCCCGCATTCTACGACCCGAGCTGAAAGCACAAAATGAGGACAGGAAGAGGCCCCAGACCCTAGAGAGACCCTAGAGCCCAGTGCTTCCGTGCATATGAGGGGAGGGATCATAACCTTCTTTCTTCATACACATACACACACGTATGTATCACATACACATACAGATCCACATATATTTACACATACATAAGCATAGATTAAAGACCTCTTGAAGCCCACGCACTCCCCCTTGTCCCATCTGTCCCAAGGCAGGGTCTGCCCACCCCAGATCTTATGTGGCCATTTTAAGCTGCAGGGAGAGTATGGCCTTCCACTATAGGATTGGATAGAGTTTTTCCATTGAGTTGAAATCTTCCTCATTTTAACCTCCTTTTTCATTCATCCTTCCTGCCTTCTTTCTGGACAGAAACCTAAAAAAGAGATTGGTCCCTTCTTCAAGGTAAGAAACAGGGCAAAGTTGGCTGGTGGACTTGGCTCGCCTGCCCAGACAAAGGGGTAGGGGTAAAATCCGATTTCTTTTTCTCTCGGGTCTGATCCACTTCATGGGTTCATTCAGGTAAGAGTGGGTGAGTTAAAAGGAGGATTCTGGACCCTGAAATGTGAACACAGATGAGTAATAACATTTCCTGATGAACCACGTGGGCATCTCGCAGCCAGGACCGGAAAGGGATACAATTTGCATAGAATGCAGAATGGAAAGCCCTCGGGAGTGTGGGCCATGGCACTCTTGCTCTCGGAAGTTGAGTAACAGAGAACAAGGACACGGGGGTCTGCTGAAAACCCCAGAGAACGAGGGGAATCGGGGGGTAGTTCTGAGAAGCTGAGGAATGGGACAATGTGAGACAGTCGTTCTTGACAGTCAGCTGAAGTTGTCAGGCATGTGAGTCTCTCTCCTGGAAATCTCCACCTTCCACTGACCAGAGCCAAAGTTTCCAGGAGCTTCTGTGCCTTCACCTTCCCGGTCCCCCTAGCTCACCGTAAACTCTATCCTGCCGTATAATAAGGTTTCCTTGGAGGCTGCTTGGCTTAGGTAATACCCCCTTCCCCGAAGCTTACTATTTCTCGGAGGGAGCAGCTCTTACTTTTTCATCTTTGTTTTGGTGCGACTCCATCGCCAGCACCGTACAAGTAAGTGACTGAGTTCTAATTGTTTACATGAAAATGGATTCCAGTCTCTGCTTTTGGTGTCTTACTATTTGGTTCAATGCAAGGGCAGGACAGGTGGCGTACTGATCCATATACCAAGGGTAAAGTTGGGGGGGATGTCCTGGGGTCCTCCCTCTTCCCCTCTTCCACCCCCTGCAAACCCAAGCAAGCCACTAAGGAAGGGAGGGTGCTTAAAGGCAGGAGGAGAAAGCCTGGGGTGAGCCCCTTGACCGCGTAGACAAGCACTGGAGGCACTTTTGTCCTCTCTCTCTCTCTCTGTGTCTCTCTCAGCTTCAGAGAGAATGTTGTTGTGGGGGGCACGGAGGAAAGAGGTTCCTTCATGGGCTGCTCACGCTGAGCCCCAGGATCCCTCCCCCCCTTCCTTCTCAAAGACAAGTTGAACTTTCCGAGGGCAACTCCACTGCCTTTTATCTCTCACACTGAAAGGAATTTTAGCCAAGGAAAAGCAGGATTAAATTTTCATAACATGACACATTGATCCTGTTTTTTTTTTCTTTTCTCTTTCCTCCCTTCCTTCCCTCCGCTTGACCCCAGGTAAACAGGAGCCGAAGGGAAGCGGAGATGCGGCATCAGAGGCTGGTATCAAGAGCTGAAAAGATGTGGGTCTCTGGCCCCCTGCCCGTCCCCAGACGTCCATCTTTTTCCAGACCCCTGTTAGACGGTTATTATCTCCTAAGATGAGAAAAGCCTCGTGACTCTGTTCCCTCTCCAAACCGTCTTCTGCTGAAATGAAAGGGGGGGGGGGGGGGATTATGATTCAGAGAAAGGCTCCCACAGAGAAGATGAAGATGAAGATGAAATCAGCGAGGCAACGTTGACATGTGTTTGGTTCCTGAAAACTGTTTCCAAAAGAGTCACCTCAGGAGCAGTTTTGCCACCTCACCTGGGAAGATCTTAAAAATCCACATTTAGGGAGCTGGAAGGGGGTGGGGGGGGGAGGCATGATGTGAAGGCACCCTGGGCTTGGGCCAAGAACTTCTGCTGCTGATAAAGAAAGGCAAGAGCCTCTTGGCGGGCAGGCCAGCGGACTGCACTGCCTGCTAACTCGAGAGGGCAGCCCCTTCCCCAGGGCCCACCCCCAGATGCACCCTGTCGGGGCCGGCTGGGGCACCCCCACTTAATGCCGCCGACGCCTTTCCCAGACGGCGGCCCGGAGGTCCCACTGGCAATAGGACCCTGCCAGTTTGCCAGTTGTAGTCTCTGGGTAGTGACAGCTGAGAGTTCCTAATATATCTATTTCTTTCTTCTCAAAAAAAAAAAAAAAAAAAAAAAAAGCACAAAAACCACTGTTTAGGGCCAAGCCTGGTTTTCAGGAGCGCCCTCTAGTGGAGATAACCTGCTACTTCAGCTTCCCACTGCAGCCCAGATGGAGCCTCCTCTCGCCTGGGAAGACTGAGCAGAGCTCCCTTCTGCCTACTCTGTTCTTTCCCACTTCTTTCGGTGTTTGTTCTCAGCTCTTTGTGCCCCGCTTACACTGTCGGTCTCTCCGTCCTTATATTCCTTTGCCGTCACCCTGCTTCTCTGTGTGTCTGCGACTGTTTCTCCATCTGGACTCGGGCTTTCCACATGTGCCTTTGCTCCTGCACCTTGTTGGTCGGCCTGCTTGGTTCATCTGCTGGCTTTTTTTTTTTTTTTTAAACTTCTGAAGTTCCAGAAGCCAGGTCTGATGAACTGGAAATGCTCTGACATGACCTGGGATCAAAGGACCCACTCTCAGAGAGCCTATATGGGGACTTGCCAGCCGGATCACAGAAGCACTAGGACAATCCACTGTTCTGGAGAAGGGAACTTGGACAGAACTCTCCCTTCCTCTGTGCCCCAAGCAAACTTTGGGCCATCTGGGTTGATACATATGTCTGAAACATTGTTGAACCTGAGCTTGGGGTCTTGAGTGGAACCAGCCTGCTTCCCTCAATCAATTCTCCCCACCAGCCCCCCTGCTTCCTGGTCACTGAGAGGCACGCTGACATGAAGCATCGGGCAATGCATGGGTGAAGGGACAGCTGGCGGGGGCTGGGGGGAAGGGGGTGCCCCTGCCAGGGAAGAGCGGGGAGGGTACGTGGGGGCCAGGACTGAGCCTCTGGCTGGAGCAAGGAGGAGATACAGAAGTGTTTTACTGAGCTGTCCGGAGTGGGGCTGGTTTGGGGGGGAACCCCCCCCCCCCCGCAGGGAACACCTGCTGGGCTTCTGGGTTTCTGAGACAGATCCTTTCCCCCCTAAGCAGGAGATCTGGCCAAGGCAGGGCAGGGGGTTAATGGTTAACCAACTGCAGGATCAGGGAACTTCTGCACTGCTCAGGCCTAAGCCCTCTCTCTCGGTTTAGCTCTCACCCTCCCCTCCTCCTCTTCCTTTACACTCTTGCCCGGTAGGGACCCTGCTCCCCAACAAAGAACTTTCTCGCCTCTATTTCTGCCCTCGAATTCCAGATGGAACAGTGTGGAGCTAGATAAAGAGGTTCCATATGCCCCAGTGCCAGGGAATGGGGGCCCGGAGAGCCGGAGGGCTAAGCCGAGGGGAAAAGAGGTGTCCCGTTCTTACCATCTATCCCTCCCAGGGCGCCTTGGGACCAGCCATTTGACCCCAGGAAGAACTGCCTTTCTCTGTCTCCGCAGGGCTCACCTTTAGAAATGACCAAAAAAGAAGTGGACGCACACCCAGCCTTCATTTACTCTAATCAGGCATGAAATCTTTGTAACTAAGTGAAAAAACTGTTTCCCATAAGGGAATTGGTTCCATTCATCATTGTTGGAGCTGAGCATATGTGAAGGGGAGAAAGAGAATGTTCACATATAATGAATTGATAACAGACTGCCCCTGGGTGAGGGCGGTGGTGATGGGGGAGTGCAGAGGAGCAGTAGGGCGACAGCACCCCCAAGCCTGTTTCCACCAGTTTCCCTGCGGACAGTCCAGAATTATTTGTAGTTAACAGACTGTAACACAATGCTCTGGGCTCTTTACGATTGGGATGGGGGTGGGGGTGGGGGTAGGGGCTTTGGCTTGGCTTGGAACGCCTTACCTCTCCATTTGCCATGATGGACAGAAGTATATCGGGCCCCAGTCTGTGTGCGTGTGTGGAGACAGCTGTGTGGCAATGCGGAGAGACAGCTGGGGGGTGGGGGGGTACTTTGCTGCTGGGGACAGGAACCGCCTCCCCCCACAACAAACGTTGTATCTTGGGGAGGCAGCTGTAGAAGAGGAGGCGGGTTAGAGACTATAAACCCCCAAACAGTGACAGCTCCAGCCACGTAAATATTCCATAGTACCTGAACAGGGTGGGGGGGCTTCCGCTGCTGCCAGCTGGCGCCTTGTATATTTAACTGTGGCCCTGGATCCCCTCCTGCTCCGGCGCCTTCTGGTATCACGCCCGGGAAATAGAGATTAACGGAATCATCAGAAGTATTCACAAATGGGAAAGGGGCCTAGTGGAGAAGGAGCTGTTCTTTGAGGGTTTTCTTTTCCACCACCTTTGAAGGATAAACTCCAGTGTACCTGATGGGGAACTCATCATACAATTACTACACCTGCAGCTTCTGATGGGCAAGCATGTGGGGGGAGGGAGGATGCTCCCCAGCTCTTTGGGGACAGGGATAGGTACTCAGGCCAGCTCTGAAAGGTGAGTCACCAACCTTGTAAGGGTATGGTTTCTTTGGGGGGGGGGGGGGTATGGACATCTTTTGCTCATGTGGACTTGGGTTGGAAGGACAACCAGCCCCTCTGCCCTGCTCCAGACTGTGGGGCATCCCGATCCTCCTGTCCTGCTAAAGAGAAGGGCCAGGAGGGGATTCTCCTGCCAGACTCATGACCCCTGGACAGAGGAGACCTTCTGGTACTTTTACTTTACCCCCCGTATCCCCACTGCACATTGTTCCAAATGTCATTTCCATTTAACTGCTTTGCAAGCCAATTTGCCCCGTTTTAATGCAATTTGCTGAGGACAGTGAGGGAGCAAGAGAGGGCAGCCTGCATTGCCCTCCCTTTATCAGCGGGTCCCTGAGAGTGAAAGGCTCTTCCAGGTGACGCAGGAGGCAAGTTCTGGGATGAGGAAGGGTCGGCGAGAAAGGGGGAAATGCCAGGTGGAAAAGGAAAAGAAAAAACCACCTCACTAGGGTATCTTGACAGATTTGTCTCAGTTTTCTTGGTTCCCTACCCTCTCCTCTCAGTCCACATGCCCCCCACCCCCATTCCCACCCCCTAGGCCAAGGAGGAGAGATCACAGGTAATTAGTTCAAATGGTGCTGTGTGAGGAGAGGGGAAGTTAATGAATTCTCCTCTCTTGCTGGGAGGTCAGAAGGGAGAGGGCAGCTAGCAACGCCAGGAGCTTTCTGGGGTGACTGCACAAAAGTTGTGCATTTCATTTAGGAACAGTTGAATTCCTCCAGCCAGAGCTATCTCTTCCAGAGCTCTGTCACTCTGTTGAAGGCCCCAGAACTCAGAGCCTACCCAGAGGGAAGAATGAAGTTTCAAGGTCTGGGAAAGAAGCCCAACAAGACAGGAGCCCGCTTCTGTGTTGAGGAGGGCACGGCTGAACTTGACTCCTACTCTTAAAACATCCAGCCTGGCCCAGATACCCATCTTAGTCCGAGGCTCACAAACCTTGTCCACCGTCCTTGTAAATAACAGGAAGAGAATGAATGGATCCCCACATTTTTGTGGGTTCCTCTGAGATGCTAGAGCCCTAAACCACTGCCACAAGCTACAGCTGGCAGCCCCCTTTCTCAAACTGGTCCTGTCCCTATGTCCCTTTCATAGACACTATTAGTATGTAACTGTCACCCTAGGCTCTTCCTTTCCTATGGGAGACCAGATCAGATTCCACTGCCGGGTTCATGGGGCTCTCATTCCTAGACTCTTAAGGGACCTAGAACTCCCAAGCCCTTTATCCACCTCACCCCCCCATAATCACTCAGAGTTGAGTCTAAGCAGGCAGCTCCTCCTAGGGCAAGGGTCATGCCAAACAGGTGGAAATTTGTCACGGACCTGGAATGTCAATTTCTAGTGACTCTCTGCTCATCCAGACCAGGATTAATATTTACAGAGACTACCTGTGGGATGGATTAAAAGAGCTAGAATGTTCTAAGATCCCTCCATCACTTGCGGGGTGGGGCAAGAAGGAACACATGGAGGGAAATATTTTCAAATGGTTTATTAGGAGCTTTTCGGACCCTGGGCAACCTCCTACTTCAGCCCCCAACTCTCTCGTGCTGCTCTAACCAAAGAACGGTGCTAATGGGTGCTCTACCACGAGGGAGCACAGAGAGGGTCATGGAGCACTTATCCCTTCTCAGTGCCTTGAAATCGCTCCCTGAGCCTCAGGGACCCCGCGCGGATGATGCATTTCCCTTCCATTCCCAAGTCCCCTGATCCGAAGGAACAAGCAGCGGCCGCCAGGGACTGTGGCACCAGAGTGAACGCCTCCGAATCCAGCGCTGGCCACAGTGGCCTCCGGCTCCCTCACTCTTGCAGGCGAGGCCCGCTTTGGGCGCCAGCTCTCGGGACAGCCCCGCCGCCTCCGTGCTCCCCAAAGCCGCAGAGTGCCAGCAGGTGCGCGGCGGGGACGCGCCGCGGAGCGCCCTCCCCGCCAGGAGCCGGCGGCGGGCCGGGAACCCCCGGACGGGAGGCGGCGGCTCCGAGATCGCCAGCACCCGCGCGCACGCCGCGTTCTGGCCCGCGAAAGTGGCCGAGCCCGGGCGGGGAATCGAGCGCCGCAGCCGAGCCCCCGGGCCCGGAGCCGGGACCCCAACCAGGCGGGCGCGGTAGCAACGGCCGCGGCAGGGGCGCGCGCTCGGGGACAGGGCGGAGGGCGCCGGCTACTCGGAGCGCCCGGCCCCAGGCGCCGCTTACCCAGCTCGGCGACGTCGGTCTGTCTTTCCGCTCCCGGATGGTCCGCCTCGGCCGCCGGCTGCCGAGGGCGGCGCGCTGCCCCTCTCGCTGCCCGCAGCTCGCAATCACGGGGACGACCAAATCCACATGGAGTCCAAATTCATTAAAATCCACGTCCAGCCGCCAGCCACTTATCTGTATTCCTGAAGTGGCCCCTCGGTCTCCGGTCCGCGCGCCCCTCAGTCCCCCGTCGCCCCGCAGCAGCCCCGCCGCGCGCTGTCGCCGGCTCGCGGGGGGAACCCGGAGGCGCCGAGGGGGCGTGTGGGGGTGGCTGGCGGTGTCTCTCCTGGGGAAGCAGCAGAGCCCCGGCTGTCTTAGGATTTTTCCAGCGCGACTTTCCGGGCTCCTCTGACATCAGCAAGCCCGGCGCTTCCTTCCCTTCTAGCTCCCCGGTTCGGTCACAGTCCCATTTCCTCCGGGAACCTGGCTTTCTAGATCTATTTCGGGGCTGGCTCGGCTTGCTCCTGCGCCCGCGCTCCCCGCCGCTCCCCAGCTCGCGGGGTCTGTCTCCCGAACGCTCGCCCTCAGGCTGACAAATTCCCAGCAACTGCGCTCGGCCACCCTCCCGCTCCAGTCTGGCGCGGACGCCGCTGCGCCCGGCAGCTCCGGCTCCCGCGGTGGTGGCGGCGGCGGCGGCGGCGGCGGCTGAGTCCTCAGCGCCGGCCTCCCTATATTACCATGCAGCTCATTATCATAGAGGCCGCGCGCGTTAACCCCCTCCCTGCCGGCCGCGCCCGCCGGGCCGGGGCCGCGCCCGCCGCTGGCACCGCCGCGCCCGCCAGCCCCCTGCCCCTGCCCCCGCCCGCCCGGACTGCCTCCTCCGCGAACTGTCAACAAAGGAGAATCAGGTTTGGCATCGGGAGGCCTCCGGGCTGCCCGCCCTGAGCCCAGCTCAGCCCGGACCCACCGGCCACCTTAAGTGGCCGAGGGGGGCAACGAAAATCTGCCAGGGCCTGGGGATTCTGGTGGAGGCCTTGTGAGCTCAGCTGGCGTAGACCCCTGTGCGTAGAGCTCAGGACGCCCGCAGAGTGGGTAAGGGCAGTGGGGATGTGCTCCCCCCACCTCCCCCACCCCCGCCTTAGCATCACCTGTCACCACGCCCATCCTGCACACCTCCATCTTCATCTTTAATTTGAGTGAGGGGTGAGTGAGGAGGAATGGACTTTGGCAAATGCGGTCGAGAACGGGGCCTCAGAATTGGTGGGAGCAAATTTCCTCTGCTCGTGAATTTCAAAAAGCCAACAAGCTGTCAAATGAGGTTTGAAGTTGTTATTATTATTTTTCTAATGCAAAGGTGAGCTTTGCTCTGAAGCTCAAGCTTCCAGCTCTATTAGGGATCCTGGGCACCGGGCAAGCGTGGGGGGACCGGCGGGGCGCGCTTTCCATATTCAGGCCCAGGGAGCTTGCCTGGCAGGGCAATCAGAGGTGGAGGTAAAATAACTTATTTTAATAACCTAAGGTAAGAGGTTTCTGGATTCCGGATGGCAATGCCTCGGTTGCTTTTAGGACCGTTGATTCCGTGCCATAGAGTCTCAGCATGTCCGCAGTGCCTGGACGCGGCTTTCCGAAAAAGGCCTGCAAGCTAGAACCCGGTGAGTTCGCAGGATCTGCGTAGTCCCTGCTCGCGATTAAAGCACAGGCGAGTTTACTCAACATGTTCAAGTATTCGGATAAACTCCATCTACTGCCCTCTGGTGGCCACGGTCCTCAGTGGTACAAACAGGAAAAAATAAAAAAAATTTAAAAATCACTCCGGGGAGCCCTGGAGGGAGTCCATGAAATTCTCTGAGCAGGAGCTTAAGAAAAGGGGTGGTGGTAGTTGGAAATTTAGACTCACTGGTGGCCTTGCACGATCGTGCATTCAACACAGTGTACAATATGTGTGTAGGAAAATCTAGGCTTTCCTTCATCTACAGAAATGAACTAATTTCTCAGAAGTTCTTTCATCATTGTAATTAGCTGAAATTTGTCTCCCTGTGACTTTCACTGGTTATTCCTGGTGGTGTCCTGTGGAGCCACATAGAATCTATCTAAGCTGTTTTCCCTGATCCATACCTGCTTTTTCCTTTGAACTACTTTAGCATTTATTGTTGGCACCCCTCAGGGCAATTATCATAAGTTACCCCATATTATTATTTATTTCTCTTTATAAGTAAGTATTGTCTCCCCATCCAGACAGTCTTGTCTACCCTCTTATCCGAGTAGCCTGCATATAAACCATAATTTATTAAAAAATATGATTTGAAGAAGGTGCTAGAAGATTTTAGAAAAACATTTCTCCCATTTGGTCGATACATGGAACATCAGTCTGGCCAACTACACCCAAGACAGCCAGTGGTGGGGTTGAAAATATTCAACTGATAAAGCTTGAGGCTGAATATTAGGACTTTCTGGTTCTACATCAAATGCTGTGGGACCCTGGAAAGGGGTCACATCTCTTCCCCATGTCTCAATTTAATCACATCTTGGGAAGATTATAATATAATATGAGATATAATATAATATGAGACAAAATTTAAATAATTGTCTCATAACACCTCCCCCACCTGTGGTCCAGAAATAAATCCTAGGATGAGGAGCAAGACAGGATACAATGAAACAGACTCCTCCACCCATCCGGTCCTTCATCCCTCTCCTCCTCATGCTTTCCAAATGAAAGGAGGGAAAGAGAGAGCAAGGGAGAGAGAAGACACGTGGAAGAATACGTTGTAGGCAGCATAACACAATATCGCCAATTTTCCACATTGTCACTGAGCACGGTCTAAGATCTGAGTCTTGTGAGGTTTGGGGCGTCAGCATAACCACCAGGAGAACACTAATTCAGTCCACTGAGCCATACCCTGGTTGAAGCACGCTTAACATTTCTGGACCTCAGTATGTCCATCTATGAGATGGGAATTTCTACCTCCAATCTTCCCATAGTTGATGGAGTTAAAATAGATCTATGTAAAACCATTGGAAGAATTAATAGCATCATTAACATGGAAAGATCTGTTCATATTTTTAGTCCCAATAGGCTAGAATAAATATGGATCTTATTAGTTAAGTACATAATTATAACGATATATTTTGGGAATAAAAAAAAAAAGAACAACTCAAGTTCATGGTTTGTATCTAAATGTAACATCCTGTGAAATAATGACAATATACACAAGCTTTGGGTCTTTCAACGTGCTCTGCTAAGTGCTTCCCTTCAATCACTAGGTATTCATTCATTCATTCATTCACTCCACAAATATTATTTATTGACAATACGTTTGTGAAATTTCTTTCTTAATGGAATTGTATACCTCATTATCTTTTCACCTACTTTTTAAAGAAATCATGCTAATAATCGTGTTAATAGGCTCCATACCCTTGGACCTGTCTATGTCTTCGTGGAACTCAAGTTTCCTGGTGTTTCTCTGGCCTTTGATGTCTTCTTCCTCATCCCGTCCAGCTGATGTCAAACCCATCACCCCTGGGGACTCACGGAGACTCTGCCAATGCCTTGAAATACATCCTTATTTCCACAAGGACAGACGGTCCCAGCCCAGCACAGTTCTGGGCAAGTAGTGGGTATTTAATAAATACTTAGCAAATGAATGAATAGGCGGCTGGATGGCTGGATGGCTGGATGGACGGGCATCTCTTTGTCTTGTGCCAATTTCCCATCTTTGGAAAATCCTAATAAGTTCAGCAGGGTTCTCCTTCACCCCAACCTGCCCACCTTGGCCAGTGGCGGTGCTCCTGAAGCCTCACCCCTGCAAAGTCATCTGTAGCTCCTGCTCCCTGTTATCCCACACCACACCCCCCACCTGCCACTGCCTGTTCTTTGCTCGTCATCGGACGGGTGACTTGGGGATAAAGATCAGACAAGTGGAAGAGGATGAGGCAATAGCATTCTAGAAACGGGGCTGGGTTTTTTCTGGGAGAAATGAGTAAGTATTTCTCCTGCAGAGGGCAAGTGCGGTTGAGCAGGGCTTCTCAGGCTCCAGAAAGCAAGCCTCAGACTTTGGGGAGACGCCTAAAAGGCCCAAAAGGGCAACCAGCCGATCCCCAGAGGGAGTCCTTTCTCTGCCACTGCAGCAGCTCCAACCCCGCAAATAGATGCCAGCGCAGTAGCCCCTCAGATCCCGGGAGGTATTTTTGGTGCTGGAAGCCGGCCATACTTTGGCAGGCTTTCAGCATGAAGTCTGCTCCCTTTCAGAGGTGGTGGGGGGCGGGGGGTAGGTGGCAAGCCATCCGCATTTTGCATGGGAAAGCTGCCTGTGAGTGTGTGTGTGTGCATATATTTAAGGTGCCTGGAGTGGGATGGGGGCTGGGCCTGGGAGGCAGCGTGACCTGACTGCTGGGGACAGAGGTCAGGGCCTCCTGCTTGCCAGTGTCAACAGGGGACATTTGGGGGAGTGCATGGCCTATAACCAGGCTTGCATTTAGCTCCCAAAGCTGCCGCCAACTCGAGCGATCTCTACTCCAAATGCGTGTCATCTTCCAGTCGCCCTCACCCCGAGCCTTCAAGGCAGGGACACGTTCCTCTCGTGGGTGGGCCCCTCTGTCTCCCATCCTGTACTTCACCTTCACCCAGTGGACCCTGGTCCCAGGTTCCTCTACCCCCGCATTGTTAGGAACAGAGGGATGGGTCTGACAGGCCATACGGGAGTACGTGGGCCAAGTCCCGTGCCTGGAGGAGAGGCTGCTGGGATGCCAGACTGGTGAACCTCACACCAAGCCGTGGGGACACGGGCCCAGGACACAGCCACGGGGCCCCTGCTCCGGGATTCTCAGGACCATTTATAAAGATGTCACCCCCCTCTTGCGTCCCCTCTTATCCTTTCACAAATCCCGCTTTCCTGTGTACTTTAAACAGTAGCGAGCCTTTTAAGGCTCCAGATCAAACAAGGCAGGATTTCACTCCTTTCTAGCTAAACCTCCCACAAGCGGAGCTTACCTCCAGTCCCGTATACCTCGCCCTCTTTCCAGAAGCCTCTTCCCCTCCCCCATCCATCTAGTATGCTCCTCTGGGAGGACGTTATTCTCTGTGAGGCCCAACCAACTGCAGCCTAAACCTACCTGAACAATACCCTGGAACAATCCACAGGAATCAGAACGTGCAAGGTAAGGGGTTTTAGGTGGGGAGTCTGGACTGCTGGGCTGCAGGTGTGGAAGGTGAGGGCTGCGTGAAGTCCTCTGCTCGCAATTTTGGCTGCTGCCCTGTGCCTACATTGTGAGTCTGTGAAAGGGCCCTCCTTCCTTATTTTTTTCTAAGAGATTAAAAAAAAAAGAGGCACTATTTATTTGGTCCTGTAATCTCAGGCTAAGCTGCTCTGTGACTCAGTTTCCCCATCTCTGAAGTGGAAATGCTATCCCTTGCCTTGTATATTCTGCTTCACAAGAATCAAATAAGATATTGGCTGTGACTCGGAGAGAATTATGCAAGCATATGGGGAGGTTGCCTTAAAATCTAGAAGCTCCTTCCAGAGCCAAACTTACTTCTCTGCTGCGGTTATCTACAGTTCATTCTCTTGTTCGGTTTTCCAGGGAAAAGTAGCTGGGCTTAGAAATATCCTTCTGCTTATTGGGGCGCCTCGGTGGCTCAGCCAGTCAAGCACCCAGCTCCTGGTGTTGGCTCAGGTTATGGTCTCAAGGTTGTGAGATCGAGCCCCGTGTCAGTTGTGTGCTCAGTGTGGAGTCGGCTTGGGATCCTCCCTCTCCCCCTGCCCCGTCTGTGCTCTCTCATTCTCAAATAAATAAATAAATCTTACAGAAAGAGAAAGAAATACACTTCTGCTTATGAGGTGGCTTCTTCGTCTCCCTATTACTCCGGGTCTCTTTCCCTACCATGCCTCCACTGGAAAGTGCTACAGAGCAAGAGAGATCCTGCCTCTTACCTTCCCCTACGGAATCATAAAGCACATGCACGTTGGAGCAGGCAGCGCACGTCCTCCCACATCTGCCAAGCAGGCAGAGTGTCCAAGGTGCCTCAGTGAACCCTCCCCTAATTGTCGAGGACTGAGAATGGCATGGACCCTCCCTGCCTGAGGTATATCATGAAGATGCACTTTCGAGGTCCTTCCCCGCTCAGTAGCCCTCACTTGCCAGGAAGCCCCACATTGAGCTCCCTGGCTCCGATGGCCCAGGTTGATTCGGGGGATACTTGCTCTCTAAGATTCAGCTGGAACTGGGCTTCCAGGCTTCGTGAGGATTCCGTCTGATGGCAGGCACACTCAGGGCTGTGGGGTTAAGACTGGACGGAGGCAGCACAGTTCCTTCCTTTGGGATCAGAAACTTTCAGAACCAATAGGAAGCGATCATTTTGTCCAAGTTTCTTTCTTGAGGCAAAATGATACCTTCAGTTGCTTAAAATTATCTGCAGAGAATGACCCCATCTCAGCCACAGCGGTCAGCAGAAGACCCATATGATACATAAGCCTCGCCAATCTCAGCTTGCGGGGTGAGTACCATCACCCCATTTTACAGATGCAGAAACTAATGGCCAGAGAGTCAAGTCATTGGTCCCTAGGCCACCCAGGTAGCATGTGATGTGGTCAGAAGTGGAGCCAAGGTTGATCTGACATCCCTTTTCTCCAGTCTTGCTGTCTTCTGAGGAGGCAAAAGTGATGAGACTGTGGGAATCTGTACTTCAGATGCCAGGAAATGGGAGGCGCTGGGTTTCATCCCTCTTAGCTCTCCACTGCCCCCCGGGAGCCCCTGCAGGTTCATCCGGAGTCAGGGAAAGCTTCAGCCCTACTTACGGTCACGAGTGTCATCTTCTCTTACAAAGGAGAGCATGTTGTAGTTGTTATCGTGATTATTACAAACAATCATACTAATGAGCTCAATTCTTCCCCATTTTGCAAGACGTGTGTTTAACAATAAGAGCTGGCCCGGAGGAAAGAAGTTGCCAGCATGGGCACCTCTCTACTAGCTCCTGTCGCCTCTGCCCTGCACCAGCGCCACATAGGTGGCCATGCCCGCCTCTCAAAATAATGGGATAATTGGGTGCAACGCGTGTGACCCCCACTCCTTCCAGAGAGCCCGCCAGTCCGTCTTTGTGGGAACCCACAGGGAGCAGGGTGAGCAAAACACTGGTGTCTGCCTTTGCCTTGATTGCATTTGTGCCCTACAAACCCCAACAGAATTGAACTTACATCTCCTCCTAATTAGGGGAGAAAGAAAGACAAGAGCGATAGCAGAAGAATTTCTTCTTGCCTCGAACTGCAAGCTCTTCTGGGACAGAACATTACACTCCCCTTCTGTCTGCCCCCATCCTCCGACTTCTCTTTCCTGACTGACAGGTGGAGTACCTAACACAGAGCCCAGGCCCTCCCAGGGACTGGAGCTGGTATTGAAAAGCTAGACCTAGCCCCAGGGTCCTGTCTCTGGTTTGCCAAAAGGTAGAGAAGAGCAGCCGCTGAGGGCAGTTTGGAAGGTCTCGAGCCAGACCTGTGGGGGCTGGTCCAGGGCCCTGCAGGAGTGGGGGTAGGTGGGACCTCACCCAGGTCTGGCAGAGGGTCAAGTCCATTGCCCCATGCAAAAACAAAGAAAAACATTGCTTCAGTAAATCAGATACCCAGCCGTCCAGGTGCAGACCCCAGTGCCTGCTTCCATGCTGTAAATTCAGAGCAGCAGGACCTGAAAAGGTCTGAAAAGAAATAATCCAGAAATGGCACAAGCCCTTGGCCAGCAGGAAACCAACCACTGCATTATCACCGGCATCACCAACTGGTTAATAGGTACCGGAATAAAACTCTTTAGCCTTGCTTTTTGTCTTCTGAGTTTTGAATTCCTAGAAGGAAAGATCCATGCTTCTCCCTCAGTGTCAGTTTGTGAAATTGTCTCTTGCCGGGTGTCCCAGGTGGAGGATGACGCGGGAAGGAGGGGACAAGAACCGTTCTCTGCGTCCATCTTTCTCTTCTCACTTTCCTCCTTTTCCCCTCTGGGGTCAGAGCACCATTTTTGCTTGTTTTTGTTTTCTGGAATGGCTTGTGTTTATTTAGAATCACAGTGCGAATGAAAAGGCTGTGATTTCCACCAAAAGGCAGAGAGTGGAGCCTACTCTCTTGGGAGTTATGAGACCTGGGTTCTGAGCCAGGCCGGTTCTGAGCTTCTCTGGCCTTGCATGAGTCCCGTCCCTCACTGGCCCCGGTCCCCGCATCTGTGAGAAGCAAGAATGAGGCTCCATGCTCCCCTCTCCTAGCCCTGCCTCCCTACCGCCACTCCCCTGCTGGCCTCGAAGGAGGAAGGAAGGGCAGAGGATACGGGAAAGCCTCCTTGTAGTGGCGAAGACATCCCAGTGCCTAAAAAGTCAGCGAGAGTGCAATATAGGGACAGAACTGAGAAATAGGGTTTTGCCTTTGAGTTGTTTCGAGTGCGATGATTACTCTCTCTGCCGGCCTTTGATAAACTCTTCTGTTCAGGGCTCTGGCGTTATGAATCTTCCTGAGTCACGGGTGACTCCAGCCCCTTCGATCCATTCAGCCAACGATATTTCCTGATGTTTCAAAGGCTTGAGAGCCTCGGATGGTTGGGTATCGTATATTCACTCACCTCCTCTCTCCTTCCCCCACCGGCCTGGAGCCCCAGCCTCTTGTTTTTCTTGTGCAATTCCCATTTTGCGATGTTCTGCAAGGTCCCTGACGGCGATAGGGTGAATCTCATCCCAGGCTACTGCCCTCGGGGTGAGGCAGCCCCAGGTCCTGGCCTCTTGGAGAAGGTGAGAGTAGAAAGCCTTCCTTGGTCTCTCGGGGACATCACCCCCCTCTGGTGGAACGACGGGGAACTTTCCTGGCTTCCATAGAGCTGGGCAGCCTGGCAGCCGCACCTCTTTCCTGTGCAGTTTTCAGTGTGGCTAATAATTATTAGCCTGTATTAATCACGACAATGGAAGAATTGCAGGCCGTGATTTTGAAATGATGGGCTCCAGTCAATGACTACTTGTGACAGCAAAGGGGAAACATCAGCTCCAGGGAGCCCCCATGTAAATGGGGCGGGGGGGGGGGTTGAATGAAAGATCAGGAACAACAGAACGTGTATTTAGTTCCATTTTGCTCCCTAAAAGGGCCCTGTCATAGTAATTTCCCCTTTCGTGCACCATACCTTGCCATTATTTACAACATCTTCTTGGGAGAATAAAACAGCAGTGCCTCCCTCATCTCCCATCTCCTGTTTGCTCCTCCCTCTCCTCCCCCCCCCCCCCCCCATCAATTGTGTCTCTTTCTGGAGTTTGGCAAACACAGCGACTTCCTCCTGCTGTGCTTTCAGTGGAGTTGAAATGAATGTGGTTCTAGTTATATTTTTCCCTTAATCATTCTTTTTCTTTTTTGCTGGAGAGCATTTTCACGAAGCACAATCACAGAGGAACAGAATGTCCTGATGTTTGGGTGAGCAGCGTGCATTTCTTTTCTTTTTTCTTCCCTTGAATAAAAATAACACCCGTAACTATAATATCAGAGGATTTAGAGGCCATCTTTCAAGGTTTTTCAGAATCCTGCCCTACCCTTTGTGCACAGTCTATTTCTAACAACCCCTACCCACCCGCCCCAGGCATTCTGGCTCCCCATCAGTCCCTTGCAATCGCTCAGCTCATTTTATTCCCTGAACTTCTGCCCATGGGATTCCTGCCTTCTGGAATGTGTCATCATCCCCCTTCCCGTCCATCCGCCAGCCGTCCAATGGCTCAGCAATCTCCAGGATCTTCTCCAGACCCATCTCTTTTCTGCTATCTTGGCCAAGGGCACTTTATGCTCAGTGTATAAGAGTCCGTAATTGTCCCTACCCACTGTAAGCTTGGTAGAGAAAGGCCACTTAACAAATGCTTGCTGAATTCCTGCCCTTATGGTATCTGCCTTGTTTTTTTTTTTTTTTTTTAAAACCACTTCAGAGATGTTAGAGATCACCTTCTCTTAGAGAAGTTAAGTAGTATGTAGATCACATGTCTGGGAATCGCAGAGAAGAGAGTGGAACTCAGATGTTCTAATTCCAAGTCCTGGGTCCCTTCTGCTCTGCTGTGCTGTGTTGGTGCTACAATCCACTCCGACCTCTTCTGTTACCCATCGGTAGGCTTCACTCCAGCACTTGCCTCCTCTCATTAGATTGCAAATTGCTTATGGGCAAGGACCATACCTTACGTTTCTCTTGTATCTTCCACTGGAAGTGAAAGTTCTTTATCATCTGTTAACCACTTCCCTCCAACCTCTCTTCAGTCTGCCAGAGTCAATGGAAGGTCTTGGTTCTGATGCTGGAGTTTCCTGTGGACCCACACTTACGAACACCCATGATCCAAGGCTGACCGCAGGAGCCATCCAGTTCTGCTCCACGGATCTGGGTGTCTTCCATGCACGGAGCGAGATGACACAGGAAATGTCAGGAGGTCAAAGTTCTCCTCCTTTGAGGCATTAGAGATGCCTTGGGTTTCCCTGTTACACTGGCGAGGACAGCCATCAGCACCTCGAGAGCCCTATTCCCCCTTGACTGATCCTCTCTTCCCCCTTGACTAATGAGCTCAGAAAAGATCCTCAACAGAAGAATATGCCAAACTGTTTTGCAATTTTTATATTCGCCTCATCCCGGGACCCGAGAATCACCTCTGTGCTTTGGATGAGTTTCAGACTCAAACTAACACCCACTTCCCTTACTGCGATAACATTTAACAGTTAACATTAATGTAATAATATAATATACCAAGTTTTCATGTACACGATAAGCAGGTAACCTAAAAAGATTGGCAAGCTCAGTTGTCGTTGCTAAGAGCAGAGATTTCAGAGTGGGTTTGATTCCTGGCTCCCGTACTGATACCTCTTGGTCTCAGCAGAATGACTCAACTTCTTGCTGACTTCCGTCTCCCCCGGCCATAAAACAGGAAAAGAAGTTGGACATCAAAGTATTGTGATGAGAGTCAACGGACAGTTGTGTAAACTGCAGGGTCTGGTGGAAGAAAACATGTTATTTACAAGGCCCTTGCTCTGTGCTGCCTGCGTCTGTCATTCACTGGTGGTGGCCTTCAGGTGTGGGGGGGGAGGATGGGGAGGGTTGGGGGACTAGCCTCATTTTCTTCCTCTGCGAAGCAAGAAGCATTGTGTCTGTCCTGATGCTCTTTGGTCTTGCAAAGAAAGTCAGGAACTTGGGTAAAACCGTTGCTGTTTTCCAACGAAACACTGAGGTTTAGGAGATTAAGTGCTTTGCCCAAGGGGATGCGTCTGATAAATGGAGAAGCCGGGATCAAAACAAGGTTTCGCCCCCCCTGCATTGCTCAGGGAGATGCGGGGGCTGTCCTTCAAGTCTTTGGATGATTCTATTTCCTTTTAGCATATGCCATCTTTACTTTTGGCCGTGGGTTCCCTGGAGAAAGGCATTGATGTTGCCTCAGAGCCATCCGGCTCAGGTAACTCAGTCAAGAACACACTGACCTTGAGACTGAGCCCACTCCGCTTCGTGGCTCCTTCTCCCCCTCCCACCACTGCCCTGGGAGATTTTGCCTCTAATGGCATTAGTGTGTGCTGTGGGCAGCATTGATTGGATTATCTTAATTGTTTGGGAAGGAATCCTGAGTCCGGAATCCCACTGGATAGCCCTGGGCGTTGGGGTCTGGTTCCTGTCCCCAGAGCCATCACCAAGTATGCAGTTGTTTTCACTTTCACGGTGGAGAAGGAGGAAGGGAGTGGTTGTGGGTGAGAACTTCATTGTGTGACAAAATCGGTCCCTTCCCAGAGGGAAGGAGAGTCCAGTTGGCGCTCTCTCTACAGGGCCCCATGGCTCTCACAGTTCCTTCCTTCTCATTTGCAGCCGTGCTTCCTTCCCTCTTATGATAGGACCGTTTGGAAATCAGTCCAGAAAGATGTTGCCGTATTAACTCCCAACAAAGACACCCCCACAAAGTTAAGAGTATAGCTGTTGCAGTGGAAAGAGACCCTCTAGGTGATTCGGTCTGACCCTCTGTGAGTTTCCTAAAGTTGCCAGAACCAGGGACCATGAGCTGAATGACTTACAACAATTTCTTCTCTCCCAGTGCTGGAGCTCCAAGGGGGAAGTCCAGGAGTCAGCAGGGCCCTGTTCCTTTGGAATGCTCTAGGGAAGAAGTCTTTGCTTTGTCCAGCTTCTGGCTGATGTCCACAATCCTTGGCAGTCCTTAGTATGTAGCCATATCATGCCAATGTTTGCCTCTGTGTTCACACAGCCATCTCTCTCCACCCACGGACGTGCATACGAGTGTGCGCATGGATGTGCACAATGACACCTTAGAAGGACGCCCCTCATTGGATTTGGGCCCACCCTCGTCCCGGATGACCTTGTTTTAACTTGATTTCATCTGCAAAGAACTTACTTCCAAATAAAGTCTTGACCAAGTAGGTGGTCATTCTTTGAGTGCATCTAATGATAAGGCATTTACCATCTTATAAATTTTGAGAGGCCTAGAATATATTACTAATACTCTTGGCACCTGTTATAGTTTTACAGTACCTTTAGCCTGAAAGATTCTTAAATTCTAGCCTAAATTTTCCTTTTGAACCTTAATCCAGTGCAAGGAATGATTTCTCCAAAAGCCTTGGGCAGAAAGCTTTTCTCTACCACTGACTGACCTCTTTTCCAAAGGCAATAGGCGAGCCGCCGGGAGGATCCTACCCCACGTCACAGTTTTGTGTGCATCCCCAGTGAGAGAAAGAGACCCAGAATAATCACAATAAAATACTCACGATTAGCATCCCTATAGGACTCTTGCCTTCAAAGCCCTTCTGCCCCCTTCTCTGGCATACATTCAAGTTCACCAGCATGCTTGTCCACCCCCTCTGGTTTCCTTCATCTCCCATAACCTCATTCTTGTGGACTGAATACATTTGTTGCTTTGCCTCTCACTGTAGAAGCCAGAGAGGCCAGAGTGAGCCCTGGATGTACGTTGAGACAGGCGATTGCATCTGTGTATGTATGCATGAGAGTGTGTGCGTTTGTGCATGTGTGTGTGTTCATGTGCACGCACTCCTTGATTGAAAAGAATCTGTTGGGTTTAATTGATGCATTCGATTACCATGATGACTGCCTCCCTGGAGCTTTCCAAAATAGCCAGATGTACCAAGTGGACCCCCTCCAGTTTTAGCCTTTGGTTCAGACTGCGAGCTGGGGATAGGGAATGGTGAGGATTATGGAGATGGGCACAATGGAAGAAATCCCTAAGCCTTGTTTCTCTAAGGCTCAGCCACCATCTCCTTCCACCAGGACACCAATTAGACTATCTCTGGCCTGGAGAGCCCTGGATAAAAGCGAAAAGGCAGATGTGGAGGAAGCAAGTGTGCTGTTGCTTCTGGGAGATCCCCTGCCCCCGACCAACCCACCTACCCACGGCCTCTCTTCACTGCTAGGATGAGCAAGGAAAATCAAACGGGAGAGCTCATCTAAACTTATTGTAGGAGGAGGGGATTTTCTCAGCCCGCTGGCTTCTTCCTCTCAGCTGACACTGATTGTCACTCGTTAGACACCCGCCTGGCCATGGCTTTTGTCCCTGAAGCCCAGAGAAGAGTTCGAGGGTCTGATTCCTGCCTTCTCCATAGTCACAGACACGTTACATTAACCCGCGTGGCTGTACTAGATGTCCGAGACTCTACGCAGCTCCGTTCATACCAGAAGGCGTCCTCTGAACTTGGACTGTTAGTGGGAATGAGCCGAGAATGGATGGGGTGTACAGACAGCCAGGGAAGGAAAAGCCTGATGGCAAAAGCCAGGAAGGCAGGGAAGTTGGATCCTAGTCCTAGCGCTGCCTTTAACTGCCCTTTCTGATGCAGGCCACAGTTGTCTCACCTTAGGGATTGGACTTGATCCCTAAGATCCCCTCTGGCTTTCAAGTCCTGCCTGGAGATGGATGCTCCCCGGAAGGGATGAGAAGCCCTGTGTCATCTCTGCCCTCGGGTAATCCTAGGATTGGTAAAGGGAAGCAGCTGTTTTGCTAAGAGTGACAGAGCTCTGGGCCTGAAGATCACAAAGCCAGTTTCATCCTAGTTGTTGACAAACTGTGCGACCTTCAAATGTAATTAACCTTTCCATACAACCAATTCTCTTCGAGAGGCCCAAACCCACCCTCCATCCGTCTTTAACTTTCCTCGGGAGAAAATCTTCAAGGTAGATGGCTTGGCTGGCTAAGTTTTCCTTTTGGCACCATCTCCAACAGCAGAGGGGAGGATCAGCCGAGAAGTGACCCCTCCAAGGGCCTTGTAGGTGCTCCAACAGGGCATTTACGTGAGTGGCCGTTGGTCGACGGCTCTCAAGCTGGCTAAAAGCAGAATCATGGTTTGTTATTTAATCCACATTCTTGGTGATCACTTTTGGCGATTCTGATTCAGTGGGTCTTGGATAGAACTTGGCAACCTGTACTTTTAAAAGTGTATTGAAAAAGTGGCATGGGTAATTTGGATGCTTATCCAGGGCTAATAAGCACTGATTTATGCATTCAATTCAACAGATTTTCATTGTGGCTCTGGCTGTGTGGGATATAAGAGAAAAACGCGTAAGGGCTGGTCTGGCCTTGGCTTTCTAGGAAATCCTAGCAACTTTTGCTACCGACAGGGGCAGACATGAATGCTACAAACTCTAATTAGGTAAAACTTGGGAACCAACCAGTTAGAATTGAGACGTGAACAGTCAGGATGGAGGGTGGCCGTAAACAATCTGTGTGACCACATCAGTATATTGCCAGCAGGATATATTTCTGGCTGTAATCGATTTGATGAGTACTCTATTTCCGGGTGGTGTGGGCTCAGAAGAATGATATTGGAGTGGAATCTTGAAAAATGAGGAGGATACAGATATATCTTTGTATCTATTTAGATTAAAGTAATTACAGAAGGAGAAACCAATGAAGGATACATCATAAAAATAACATGTGTACCTTTAGAAAGAGGGAGAGAATAGAGGAGGCCAGGATTGGCATGACAATTCTTTGAATAAATCATGTTTTATAGATTTGTCTTTGGAATTATGTAATTATTTTTACATAATCTTAAAACAAAATACAAAAAAAAGCAATCCCTAAAAAATTTAGAAAGTAAAATGAAAGGAGGGGGAAAAAAAAAAAGAACTTAAATGTATATCCAGTTGGAGCATAACCACACCAGGAAAGTATTTCAAGTAACTTAAAACAAGGGTGTATTTTTTATATCCCTAGTGGGACATGCCCTAAGTACAGAAAGAACTACAAAATGAAACAAAACCTGGAGCTATTTTTTGCAGCTGTGTTGGTGGTGGTGGTGTTCTATTGTTGTTCTGAGGCTGTAGGTTTTGTGAGACTGTACCATTGTTTTATGTGTATGTGTTGGCATATAAGCAATTATATGCATATTATTGAGATCAGGGACTTTTATTATAGGAGAAATGACATACTGATGTGAGATTGTTGAGGAGAGGAAATACCTGTGGTTCTGCATCTGTCTTGGAAATATTATTATAACATCCCAGTATATATTATCTTTTAAAAAGTACACGTTTAGTGGCTCTCTGTATGGAAGAGACTTAAAAAGAAATGAACAAATTCGGTAGCACGGAACAACCCTCGTTCCTAGATTATGTTTTCTAAATACCATTTTCTCTTAAAAGGAAACAAGATTTCTTAGAGAAATGGCTGATGCCAAGCCAGTGCAGGAAATATACAAGATGAGTCCCCCAAATCTTGTCATATCAGAAATCAAGCTACATATGAAACATCACTGGTGTCCCCATTTCGGAAGGACTCAGGATCCTACTAGATTAGATTCTCACCGACCAGAGATGGGACAGCTTAGACATACCAGGATGGATAATAACTGCAAAGGGTTGAAATTCACAACAACCACATTCATATTCATGAGTTCATAATGATAGGTCTCTCGGTCATTGGAGGAACTATCTCATCATTTTTACGTTGATAAGTAAAAGAAAAAAAACTCAAGCATTTATCCTGTTTCTCATCTATGGTCGGTATTTCAGGTCTATCAACTAGACGAGGGGAAGTTTCTCTGTATAAAAGCATTGCAACCAACAAAGAAGGACACACGGAATTAGAATGTCACCATTTTACAGCCCCTAAATAGGATTGCCAGATTTAGTGAATGAACATGCAGGACTCCCAGTTAAATATAAATTTCATTTGAACAACAAATAATTGCTTAGTGTGTTTGTGTGTGTGTATATATATATATATATATATATATATATATATATTTGGGATATACTTATACTAAACAATTGTTTGTTGTTTATCTGAAATTCAAATGTAGCTGGACATCCTGTATTTTATTTGGCAACCTGACAATGAGTAAATAAATGTAGATAATGAATGATCATTGATATTGCTAACATCACAACAAAAGGACCAGCCAGACATTGTGAACCTTCTCATAGAAATACATAGCACGGCCTGTGAAGTAATTTTGTCAAATTATTGAACCTGAATCAATCAAGCCTGCAGATCTAACTATCAATTTACAGGAAATACAGAGGGACACAGGAACATGTTAAATGATATGCAATCAGCAAAATCCAAACTGTCAGAAACATTATACAGCAAATGGTCTAATCTCCAGACTAAAAAGTAACAAGGGGAAAATGGTCGAACGAAAGAATTGAAGGGGAACCTATAAATTAAAAGAGACTTAAGAGACATATCAACCAATTGCAAAGTGTGGACCTTTCCTCGTATCATTTGCAACAGAAAGAAAGAGAGGGAGACAAGAGAGACATAGATAAGACCAAGATTAAGTTTGGTATTATAGCCTTGTTTGTATATTTTGGGGGGAGTATGGTTATTGATTTTTCAGAAAGTTCCCCTTTTCAGAGATACACACTGAAATAATTTAAGATGAAATATGAATTCTTTCAAAACACTTGGGGGGAGAGATGAGGTGGGTGGCCTGTAGAGAGAGAAGAATGACTACTTGTGGATCACTGTTGAAGCTAAGTGAGGCATTCATTATACTACCTTGATACACGAGGGCTTATTATGCTGATATTTATGCTTTTGCACATACATAGGAATATTTATTAAAAATTTTTTTTTAATTTTTTATTTTTTATAAACATATATTTTTATCCCCAGGGGTACAGGTCTGTGAATCACCAGGTTTACACACTTCACAGCAATCATCAAAGCACATACCCTCCCCAATGTCCATAATCCCACCCCCTTCTCCCAAACCCCCTCCCCCCAGCAACCCTCAGTTTGTTTTGTGAGATTAAGAGTCACTTATGGTTTGTCTCCCTCCCAATCCCATCTTGTTTCATTTATTCTTCTCCTACCCACTTAAGCCCCCATGTTGCATCACCACTTCCTCCTATCAGGGAGATCATATGATAGTTGTCTTTCTCTGCTTGACTTATTTCGCTAAGCATGATACGCTCTAGTTCCATCCATGTTGTCCCAAATGGCAAGATTTCATTTCAAAAAAATTTTTTTTTAAATGAAGGGAATCTCTGTTGCCTGATTCAGTGGGCTAGCAGGATCTAAGTACTTGATCTATATTAGTTCATTTTAATTTCACAAAGACTCAAAGAGGTAAGTATTATCTTTATCTCTATTTTACAGATGAGGAACTGAGGCAGGGAAGGTCAGATAAGTTGTCCAAGGTCATGTAGGACTAAGAGGGGGGTCGAACTCCAAGCATTCTGAGCCCATGAGCTTAACCATCAGTCATCCCCTAAACTGGCAAAGTGGTTTATGTGCCTTGGTATGTAGTTAGCCCTTGGGGGGATGCCAGCCTGCGCTCCCCGGCATATTGACCTGTGCTCTTGGCAGTGATGTCCCGTTGTTGGTGTGGATTATGCTCTGTGGGCATTCTAGCTTGAGACTGGCCATTTGACTTAAACGGGCTTTAAGGTGGTGTCCCATTATGAGATTCTATTGTTCTTTTTTTTTTTTTTTTAAGATTGTATTTATTTGAGAGAGAGAGAGCATGGGGAGAGACAGAGGAGAGGGAGAAGCAGACTCCCCACGGAGCAGGGAGCCCAACACAGCGTTCAACCCCAGGACCCTGAGATCATGATTGAGCTGAAAGCAGGTGCGTCCCAAGATTCTATGGTTCTAAGTAGTTTTCGTCCCGGTGAAAGTGAGTCCTGAGTATGATATGCCAATTCTTCACCTCTCAGAGCTATGGAAGCAACTGGGAGAGAAACCAGGAACCCAGGATGAGACCGCAGCAGGGGAGGGAACTCACCAAACCTGGAGTTCCTCAATAAGGTCCCATCTGTCCCTTACCTGGACCCTCCCCTACAGAAGGCAGTGTGCCAATCATGTGCCCTCTGTTCTCCAGGTAAGCTCATTGGCCTAAATATTTGCAAAATGTTTTCTTCAGCTTCTGGGTATAAACATGGTTTCCTTTATAAATACCCGCTCCTTCCCCAAGGAAATCATGCCTGCAAGTAGTCTGATTTCCAGGATTGCAAGTCCTCCGAGTTGGACCCAACCTTCCCCAAACTGTCGTCTTGCTGAGAGCTGACATTCAAATGTCTCCCCTTGAAGAATGGAGCCACATTTCTTCTATACTCAGCTCTCCCCTTTCACCGAGTACCTGTAGCTCTTTTGCCTCATGAACCTGCTAGAGTAGAAGGATTTGGAGGTCACAGTCAAAGGAACTGGACATGCGGGCCACATAGCAGGTCCCTGAGCTTATTACAGGTGCATTGACTTTATCAGTTTACAGGAAGGAAAGATGGGTTTATATGCAAGTCCCCCCCCCCCCCCCGATTGGGGACAGTCCCATGGATTGGCTGACACATATGTCCTATTTTTCAGAACTATCTTTGGAGCTGCCAAGAGTCAATTTCAGCTCTCTGTTTGGATAAGATGGAGGTTTCAAAGGAAAGTTTTCCTTGGCAAAACCTATGTCTTGGCTCAAATAGTCCAATGATGAAAATACCCAAGACCAAAGACGAGGCAGGGCTGCTTCCAATTACTGGGGTTGAGCTCGTTGGGAATAGGTCTCATGACATTCCTTGGGTTGGAAGCAGACAGCATTTTGATTAGTAAGCCAGGGGAAAAAGAAAAAGATCATTTCTCTGCTATTTGGTGGACTTTCCCAATTATGGAAAGGTAATTCAAGTCTTTGGTGATTTTGGAAGTCTTCCCATTGGAAAATTCCCTTGGATATTTGGTGCTGGTGTTATTCTGGAGCATCAGGAGTCTGGAGAGTTCTGGAGAAAGTGAAGTCTGAGTCGTCCGAGGACTAGAGAGGACATCAAAGGGCCCGTAGAGATGTCTCGCCTGGGACTTGCCCACATGCCTCAGAAGTGAGGTCCGGCTTCTCATGTGACTTGAACTCATTATCAACAAAAGAAGAGCAGTCTGGGATGCCGGCAGAGCAAGTCAAACATCTCCTCAAGGCCAAGAACCCAAAGAAGTTTGAGAAAAGTCAATAGAAAATGAACTCAGAAGGAAGAAGGGTGGGGAAGAATGAGAGATCCCTCTTTCTGGATGGCAAGCCCATGCTTTTTTTTTTTTTTTTTTTTGGTTTGGCTGATGATCCTCAGCCACTGATAAGGAAGCTGATGCTGTCATTCTAGGCAACTCATTTCATGCAGGTCGGGGTTGGAGGGCACTTGCCTTTTGATCCATAACACCACCCGGCACTCCTTTCTGAGTGTCATAGTTTCTGAGGCATTTGGATGGAGATGAAATGAGGAAGCTTTGACTAAAATAACTCGTTTCCATTTCTTACAGTTTTATTTCTTTTCTTAATTTGCAAACTGCTTCCTGTGGGTCAACCTCTGCCCATGGATGGCCCCCTCTTCCTGCCCACGCCCCCAGTGTCCTCAGAAAGATGGTCTAGACCTGTCGGTTTTCTCGTTATCATTTATGGGACCCTGGGCGAGCCTCAGCCATCTCAGTTAGAGAGAAGGGATGCAGTTCCTTAGCGCTTTTCCCAGTAGGTGAAACTATGCCTCATGAGCAAATGGATGGTCATCTTGAATACAATCTGAGATCTATGTTCGACTGACGCAGTACATATTAGGACACAGTTCTCTGGGTCCCTTTGCAAATGGAATTGTTTCACACAGGCCATGAGTGGCTTGACTCTCAGTTGATCACAGTTCCCAGCTCTGCCCTCAGAGCAGTGGCCACTTACCAACATTTCCAGTGACGATCTCCTCACAGGTTCTGCCATCTAGATAAGAAAAGGGAGGGGGCCTTCTGCCTGCCCCTCTCCAGAGACCAGACTTCCATGCAGAGGGAGGTGTGGGAAGGCAGAGAATCAGCAACTTAGAGTTGCTGGAATCCATCCTACAAGGACAGTCCCATCCACAATACTCTCTCCCGTACCTTCCCTAGCCTTCCTCAGGCTTTCTGCAGTAGAAGAAAGTGTCTGTTAGGAACCAAACGCTAGCAGGGCTGAGAAACTTCCAGTTTAATTTCCTGAAGGAACACAAGAAACAGCAGGGTTGTGACAAAACACTCCTGGGAAAGATCTTTAAGGCTGAGGTCCTTTGGACACAGATGGGAGTGGGCGAAGGCAACAGGCCAGGCTCTTCTCACCGCTAGTGTGAAGAGCCCACCCATCCTGGCAGCACATTCCACTCCTTCCTCCCTCCAGAGGCCAAGGGCACCTTCCGTACCACTTTACCTTTCCCTTTATTCTTCTCTAGGTTCCAGCTACGCAAACTGTCCGCTTGATCAGGACGTCCTCGCCTCAAACTGAAGACAACTTAATAAAGTTGATTTTCCACATTTGGAATGTCCCTTCTGTACCATTTTGCCAAAGCTCGCCCTTGCCTGTTCTAAAATCTAGCTCTGCCACATCTCCTTCTGGAGCTCACCTCACTCCTGAACACCTGCACCGACCTTAGGGCTCAACCTGTCACAGCACCATAAAAAGTCAGAGCTGGGTGGCGTTAGAGATTACTCAACTGTCTCATGTTCCTTTGGGGAAACTGAGGCCCAAAGTGGGGAAGGAATTTGTGGGATTGTGAAATGAGAGAGTGGTACAGCCGTGGTTATAAATCAGACTTTGCACCTCCTGGGTGAGGACTCTTTCTTCTGTGTGAACTGGTCTTGTTTCTTTTTATCACGCATTTCAGCCACATCCCCATTAATCTCTAAACTTTCTGAGGGCTTGTCGCCCCTCTTTTTCATGTTAGGGGCTTTGCTGTGGCTAAACCAATACCCGACACGTTCGGCACATGACATACTACCTTATTTCATTCTGTCTTCGTAGACACTCTCCAGCAGCAGCAGAGATCTAATTGATTCCCCAGAACACATGACGAAACTTTGATGCAGAGAATTGGATGGCTTATCTGAGGACATCTAGAGACGTCAGCTCACACGGGAGAACAGAAGGCCCTGGTACCAAATAACAACGCAGAGGACGAAACTGATTGTTACCTAACAAGACCTGTAGCCAGGGGAACTCGGATGCTCAGAGAGGATGATGGGGTTCTCATGGTTCAGTGCTCTGTCTGCTATTTCCCTGTGGTTCTCTGCTTGCCGGATGCCTGATTCAGTTGTACTGTCTTAAAACGGGCAATGCTCGGAGGCATGGCTGGGTCAGGAAGAAGGGGTTGCCATTAGCCCTGATTATTTAAGCAAATTCTAATTCTTCTTTCCCAGCACCCCGACTCTCCCCCCCATACCCTATACGCTTGCCACGGGCAGAATGTCTGTGGGTTCCTAAGGGAATGCTGGGCTCCCAGACAGCAGGGCTTTCCGCCCCTCCCCCAACCCTCCCCATGTGGGCTGTGGGGAATGCAGTCACATCATTTGCATTTATCAGGGAGAATATACCGCCTTGTCTGTAGCCTTTAGTCTGACTGAATTGCTTTTCTGCTTCATGAGACACACAGCGCGCCAGCCCAGTGCTCCTCTCTCCTCTTTACTGCACCAGCATCGGCGCAACCCACTTTGCTCTCCATCGCATTTATCATATTGATCGTATAAGAAATAGATCATAAGCAGAATGAAATTACCGAATGCAATGATCTGGGGCATCCTATGGACCAGATCAATCTTGGGGCAGCCAGGAAAAAAAGTCCCTTGCTGTGACGTTTTCCAAAGTTGATTTTCATTGCAAATAGAAATTTCCATCCGCTGAGGTACCCAGCGGGGTCGGGGGTGGGGCAGTACAGGGTGGCAGAATAGGAGCTTGATAAGCCTCATAAGGCTCATTCATTAGGAAGGAGACTTCCTTAGCTGCAACTCCCTTGAAATGGATGTTTGAGGCTCTAGTTGTAACAATATCCATTTTCTCCTGCTTATCTCTCATTCTCCAAGTTGTTCTTCTTGTGTGTGTGTTTGGGGCAGGGCGGTGATATCGGAAAAAGGTAAGATTCTCACTTATTTAGAAGACTGTCAAGGACCCTTTCTTATCTCCTGCGAACGCCTGGAGTGAGCGTGGCTGGTCTTTGTCAGCCTGGCCCCAGCCTGTGGGTGTGGAGTGTCTGTGGGAGGCTGGAGTTTTAACAGCACTGTTTGTAGGGGACAGTGTGGGACTTGTTTATTAAACCGCTTCTTGAAAACATAAGCTTGAAGCCCCCACCCCTCCCAGAACTGAGGCTCCAGACATGACCTCTGCCATAATAAGAACTTTCTCCCTGTCTGGAGACAAGGCTGTTGAGTTCAGCTGAGACTGGAAATCCAAGTGAACAAGGTCCCTGGCAGCCTGCCACCCCCTCAGACTGAAGCAGAAACCCACAGTGGGAATGTGGTCCGAGGCCCCGGTCACCCCCTTCCCACTGTGAAATCCATCCCCAGACGCTGAGACTCAGTGCTATTGGCTTTGGCAACATTCGTCATGCCAATAAACTCATTGAAATTGAAGAAACCAGAGGGGAAAGGAGAGCAGAAAATAGAAGGGGGTGAGGACAGGGAGAGGGGGAGGGTGTACAAAGAACAGCAGGGAAGAGGAGCTGCCCCCAAACCCTCCAGTGAGCTTAATGGGAGAGATGTCACGGATGCCGAATGGCTGAGTTCATGGAGAAGAGAAGGCACAGGCACGAGCAGACCCCCTCCCTACCCCCAAACCCACCTCTGTCTGCTCCCGATTCTGTTGAAGCTTCTATACTCATAGAAATGTCTCTGGAAAGCTTCCCATGACACAAATGGCCAAGGAAATGCCCATGTACACATACACACACACTCCACCACCAATGGGATAATGAAGGAGAAAGCACCATGAAATAGACCAACCATGACCATGAGGGAAATATACCAGGCCCTTAGGACATGTTTAAACCAGGGGAGACCTAAACTGCGGAGACGCTGGGCAGAGCCGGGTTCCCGCTAGCACCACCGTCCCCCACCCCAGAACTGCTCTGGAGCTGCGTTCTGCCCTGAATAGAATTCCTCGAGTTCCATAGTTTTCTAGAATTAAGGATGCTGCCTAGAGTTCATCCAGGCCAGCTGCCTAGAGTTCATCCAGGCCAGCTCAGCATTGTTTTTCCTGGATATATGATTGCCTCTCCTAATTTAAAAAAAAATTTTTTTCTTTAAGATTTTACTTATTGATTTGAAAGACAGAGAGAGGGAGCAAGCACACAAGCAGCGGAAGTGGCAGGCAGGGAGAGAGAGAGAGAAGCAGGTTCTCAGCTGGGCAGGTAGCCTGATGCAGGGTTCGATCCCAGGACCCTGGGATCATGACCTGAGCTGCAGGTAGATGCTTAACTGATTGAGCCACTCAGGCACCCCTGCCTCTCCTCATGTTAAGGGCCCCCAGAAATGGTGGCCGCCATATTTCACAGCTCATGTCGTCAGAGAAGCCCTCTCATTAGCTGATACTTGACTGTCTTCCTCATCTGCCATGACTGAGCATAAGTACCAGCACCAGAACCCCGGAGCCCCACCAGGATGCGATAAGGGAAACTGTCCGGCTGCTCGCTGGTGTCTCCTGTCAACGCAACTCCTACTTCCGTCACCTCTTCCTCAGCCTGTCTGCTTTGGTGACTGTCTTGGCTTCCTGGCAGCCCTGCACTGTTCCTACGGCTCCCCTTCTTGCCTCTCACTTCAGATGTTCCTCCACAGCTAGCAGAGAGCTCGCTTGTCTGTTCCGTAAGCCTGCCTAATTTAGCCACCTACCTGCCTCTCTGTTCTAGAGATCAAATTTGAGACAAAGCACATTTGCTGGGTAAGGAGGGTGCAGAAGACCATTTGAGGAAATGGCTACTGATCATACATTAGCCAAAGTGAGGGCGGGAGAGAGAGCTGTGACGGAGAGGAAGACCACCTCTAGCTATGACTGTGATGTCTGGTAATCCAAGAACACAGAAGGGAGTTGCCAAGAACTTCTTGGCTTTTTGAAAGCTGGGTTGGGTTTGGTGGGATTTGATTTTGGAAAGTGGGTGCTCACGTAACTGAGTACCATCACTTGAATTTAGGAAGGGGCTGTTTACTTTTCAAAGAGAATTTATTTCATAACCACAGGTTATTCTATGGAATTCTTTTTTTTTTTTTTAAAGATTTATTTATTTATTTAACATAGAGAGGTCACAAGTAGGCAGAGAGGCAGGCAGAGAGAGGGGGGGAAGCAGGTTCTCCCTGAGCAGAAAGCCTGATGTGGGGTTCAATCTCAGGACCCCGATATTATGACCTGAGCCAAAGGCAGAGGCTTAACCCACTGAGCCACCCGGGCGCCCCATGCTATGGATTTCTAATCAGCGGTCACATTCATGTTGCTATGTGTCATAAGATGGGTCAGAACCATGGGTTTCTCAGGGTAACCTCATCCTGGCTACGGACAAGCATGGAGAAGCAATGCCCTCTTGGCCGAACTTGGCCACACCAATGTAGATACACACATGAAAATGACACTTTGCAACTGAGGGAGGGAAGCATCCTATCAGAGACTCTGTGGTGAGTTGGAGAACCTGTGTCATGTGTAAGAGGACAGCCGGGCCAGCTGAGAAATTATGTGGGCTCTGAGACTAAATAATACAAAGGGACAGGGAGCAGGGTACAGGAATGCTCCCCAATGACTCTACGGGAACTTTTTTTATCAGCTAGGGCTTAATCTGAGACAAAAGACTGATGCTGTGAGCATAGGATTCCCGCCCTGTCCAGGGCCTGATGGATCCATTCCTTTAATGAAATGCACACAGTTTATTTTACCAACTCTAATTACGTGAAGAATGAGTGTCAGGTTTCTTTATCCTTCTGCCGGCCCTGAATCCAGGCCAACTTCACAAGACTTACGTGCACTGAGGCTAATGGAGCTTTTATTCCAATGAGCTGAGAGCCAACCCACCTTTGTAGAGAAAAGAATATTAAAAAAAAAAGCAAAGAAATACTTAATGTTCGTCTAGCGGATGAAAAATTTCACAAGATAAATTAAAGTGTTTTCTGGCTGAATGGAGAAACCAGGGCAGGATGGTGGAGATAATTTTCCCAGGACTCAAAATGATTTATCTTATCTCTGTGTTCTTCAGACAAGAGGTTCCATTTATTTAGCCATTTATTTTATTAGTTTTCTGAAGATATCCCCCCACCCCACCATGTCCCTACCACCCAACACAAGGACTCAGCACTTGGCATAGGGAACATGGAGTGGGGAGAGGAGCCTGAGATCCAGCCCACCACTCATTCAGTCACTGATGCAGTCGGGTCACATAACACTTCCACACTCGAGGCCATGGGCTCAGATGGAAATGGTTCCTGTCCTCGCAAAACTAACAACTGAATGGGAGACAGGCTCATAATCAAGCAAATATCATTCTCTGTGATAAATGCGATGCTGTCTGACCCCTCTCTGCCACCCACATACTCCAATAACAGGCTTTGAGGAAACCTCAAGAGATCATCTTGTTTAGTAGCTCTTAAAAGGGGGGATTTTGTTTGCCAGGGGTCATTTGACATTTTTGGTGGTCGCACTGGGAGAGCGGGGTGCTATGGGCATGAGGTGGATAGAGGTCGGGGGTGTCGTGCAATACAATGCTCAGAACAGTAACCCCCCTCCCCCTTTCTCCCCTCCCCCTGCAGAAGAACTTTCCAGCCAAAATGTCAGCAGTGCGACTGTTGGCAAACCTGTGTCCTCCTGCCTCACACCCGTCCTGTGCTCAGACCGGGCCGAAAACACTCCCGCTCCTCTCAAATATTCCTGTTTGCTCAGGCAAGATCTGTGCGGGTCTGAGAGACGGGATTTCCCTCTGCTCTGCTCTCGTCACTGGAGATAGACCCGCACTTGAAAAGTAGCATTAATGAGTCAACTTCACTTTATGGGAGGTAGTCGAAAGCTCTTTGGGAGAGCAGCTCAAGCACAGAGTGGAGATGAGAAAATAGGATCCTGCCTCCGTGCCTCCCATTGCTTTTTTTCTGGGGCTTTCTACCACACACAAAACTCCTCACTTGTAGAGCTCTTGGCAGTGGAAATAATTTGGGACTAGGTTGAGTCCTTAAATAGTTTCCCTTTTGCATGCCCCAACCATTATCCCGAATGTTTGTAAAAAGACTGCCAAGGCTTTTTCTTCGGATCTTCATGTAACTGTATGTTACGTACCATGGAGTTATTTTTGAGCAATTAAGGCTCCCTATGCCAGATTTTCTCATCATCTACCAAAGGCATAAAGAGGGGGCCTTGTGTCTGGCTTTCCCAGAGAAGCAGATGGCACTTTGGGTACTGGCAGGAGACAGGTGTGAAGTTTCAGGGGCCGGAGGGCTTGTCTGGCATACTATGCAAATTTGGCTCCATTTTGCATCCCTCCAAGGAGCTACAACCAAATGGAGCCCACTCTTACATCCTGTGTATGTGTGTGCGCGCGCACGTGTGAGAGAGAGAGAGGTGGGGTAGGGAGGGGGAATTGTGAGGTGAAGGTGTATGTATTTGTACGCTGGGACAAGCAAGACCATCTACGACATCTGCAGATGAGAATAAAGCAATTCTTAGTAAGGAAAGCCGTTGCTTTCTTCCTGTTTTTCCTGTTTGAAAAAAAGAGATGGATAAATCCCTCAGGGTAAGCTCTCTTGGAGGACAGTGTGTAATTTCCCTGTAACTTGATTAGCCTCCGAGTCTGCTCACCAAAGGCGACACTGGCCAGAGTTGTGTTACTTCCTGACGTGCAGAAATGAAGGCTCTTTTGCTTGCTTGCAGGAGGCCGAGACCTCGGAGTGACTAGTTTAGCTGCTAAGAGTCAGGAAGGGGCTAAGCTGAGCAGTGCTGATGAATTCTTCTTACACAAAGACCATAGGTTAGCCATAGTTGCAATTAGTGATTTGTGTTAATTGGCGTATCCTGGACTGTACATACTGTATCTCTCCTCAGTAAGGGCATTGTGCGAAGGTGACCACATGCTGAAGATTTTTTACGAACAGATCCAATTTCGTATGCTTTTTTTTTTCCCTTATATTTTCCAAAGTACACTCATACTTGTCAAACCATATGTCCCATTTTTATGTTTTAAAAAATATGTTCCCTGTAACTATCAGATTATTTATTTTGCCATGGTAACACTCTCTAGTCCCTAATAACCCAGAAACCAGAAGGAAAAAAAGGCCTTACTTCTCTTTACTTCACAGATTCTGCCCTAGCTCCACACCAGCCTACCAATCCCAAGATTTCAGGCTGGAGAATTTCAATGCAACTTGTTAGGTAATCCGTTGCATTCTTCAAAGAGCAAGACTGACCACACCACTATTCACTCTTGCCTCTAATGATTAGAGTTTACTTGCTTTTACTGGAATGCCATTCCGTGCCAAGGATGGGTCATTTGTGGCTTCCCACTAGCTAACACATGCTACCATTTGGGTTACACAAAGGAATATGCATGGCTCAGTGGAAACTCTTCCCCATGGTTTGGTTAATACCATAGATTTCTGATGAAAATCACTGCCTCTTACTGAAGAAGCAACACATTCTTGGAGAACATGTGCCATGAATGAGAAGGAGATATACCATATTTGCTTGGCCTGAGCCATCTGGGGACCTGAATACTGTTGGCAGAGGGTCTGAACAGACAGGCCTATTGGTTCCTCACCAAGAGCTGACACAGCCACATCAGTGTTCACCTGGGGCTCACGTGTCAGTGTTTCATGTCTAGTTGATTCCTTGGCATTGAAGCCCTTCAGAGACATCTGTACAAAGACCAAGTTCCAGGCACCCACAGAGAGTGTAGACCATAGAGACAGCAATGGCTTTCTCCATCTTTTAGGGATAGAATTAACACTGTCATCTGTATAGGCAAGTGGTAACTTCTGAGGTAACGACAGAGTCCTGGGAAAGCGAGGTGAGACTATTAGATCACTTCACTCCTCAGAAGCCTTCAGTGGTCCACCCTGCAGGGACCATCCACTGGAAACTCCTTGGCTTGGCTGGATGGCACCCTGAATGTTCTAGACCCCCACATACGCTGGTGACACTGCCTCTCATTATCCTCACTCACTTGCTCCCTGGGGAGCAATTCTCCCCCAGTGACATATCCCAAGAGCTATTCCCATGGAATGCTGCTCTCTCCACAATTTACTATTCAAGTTCCTGTGTTTAGATTTGATACCAAGACTGGGAGCAGGTCTGCCATGGGAGCAAATTTGAAAGTGCATATGAAAGAGTGTAAGATGGTGCTGGGAAGGGGGAAAGGTGCTACAGAGTGATTTCATCTAGGTTCTGTTCCAAGCACTTCATATTCAGGCTTTCATTTAATATCTCGAGTCCTCGAGTCACTATTTCTGAGTGAGTTAGCACGTTCGGAGGACCAGCATCTTTCCCACTTCCAAAATGGGGATGACCCTGAACCCAGAGTCTTTGCTTTTAGGCTTTCTGGTTGACTTTTACTGTTCTTAGGAGAGCCTACGAGTCCTGTCTGAGTTCCCTGGAATGGAGATTGTGAGAGGACCAGGGGTTCTGCCTGGACACCTAAGTAACAGGCCCCCCTTAATTCACACCAGCTCCACCAGGGATTTTCGTTCTCCTCTGGGGGGAAATTTACTTCTCCCTTCCCTTAATCCCCCAGCGCTTTTATTACTTGTAATAGCTTCTCCAATTTTTATATGGCTTCTGCATGATGTCCTTGATGAGAGTCCCATTAGGTAGAAGCCATGTCTCTTTAGGTTTGTATGTCCTGAATGTTGCTAGACACAGAGAAGACCCTAACACATTTGTTGAAATTGTTGAATTTAGCTGATTTGTACAAAGAGCTGAGTAAGTTCTAGGTCATGTCATTGTGACAGATCTTTGAGCTCTGTCCCAGGTGACGTGTGTGTGTGCGTGCGCATGCACAGGCTAGAGGACCCAGTCGGAAGAGGAATTTGTAACAAAGCTTTATGGAGATAAAACTGACTATAACTAAGCCACTTTTCAGGGAGCTCAGGCATCTGCTTATAGAAAAACAATTCCAGACTGAAGCACAAGCTTTTCTTGACTCAGTTGTTGCTTCCCTTCTAGGGGCCTCAGAGTCTTTCAGACCTACCACATCAAGGCCAAGACTAGAGACGTTGCTGAAGCTCCTGCTGGCACCTCCTTCCCCTCTGCTCTCTTGGCAGATCTTCTCTCCTCCATTCCTGTGTCTCTGTCCCTGTCAACTCGCCACTGAGTCGAGTTTCCCCCAAGACTCTTGGAGCAACAGTACTGAGGGTTGCTGGGACTTTCAATGCCAAAGTGGGCTGTGGCTGCACAGCCACAGCCTGGTGAGCTCCGGAGGGGTCTGCTTGGTCACGATAGGGCACATGGGCCGGGGCAGTGGGGTGTGACCGTGGACTCTGAAGGATCCTCCTGCATCTCTTGGGCACAATGGTCATTCATTCGAAGTCTCAAAAATTTTACATCTTTATCGAAAATGTTCCTATCAGACACTGTGCTAAAATCTGGGATAACAGAGCCAAGACACAGTCCCTGTCCTGGAGGAGCCCTTAGGAGGAGACAAATGCACACACAAATAAGTCTGGAGCAATATAATGAGTGCAATAGTCAAGGTATGGATCAGGAGCACAGAGGAGGAAGGGCGGCCAGACACAGAATGTTTGTTTGGTGTCAGAACTACGATGCGTGCATCACATGCCCCCCAAATCGGACAGCATTGCTATGCAGTTGGCATGTGAAGTCTGTTGGCAGCACAGAGAGAGCTCATCTGCAGAAGTCATCCCTGGGGAGCTGAAGAGCACTGAGGACTGTGTGAGCAAATCACGCAGCCGAGGTGGGAAGGCTGAGCCCTTGCCGTGCACTTGAGAGCCTGGGTTCGAACTTAGACTCACCATGTCCCAGCTGTGAGCCTTGCACAACTTCCTATCCTTTCTGAACTTCAGTTCCTGCCTCACTAACATGTGGACAGTGATACCCTTGCTCTTCAGTGTGGACGTGAGAGTAGAAGTCAGGTACGGATGTAAATGTCCTCTGGAATCCACACACAGAGTGATAGACGCAGGGTAGGTATCCTTTTTCTACCGTGGCAAGGGAGGGTAAAGGCTAAAACTGTAAAGTGTGAGGCAAGTGGGTCCTGCAGCATGGGGAGGGGTGGGTTCCGTTGGGAGGAGTTTGTGAGTAAGGTGGTTGCTGGAGTCTCACAGAGGCAGTGGGCCTGCGGAGCGCCGCATAAATGCCTCAGCTTCACCGTGGTCCGGAGCGCTCAGACCCTCCGTGCCATCAAGCTTGGCAGTACGGCTGTTGACAGCTTGAGAGTGACTGCCCCGCTATGGGATTGAGTAGCTGTTGAAAACTAAAGTGCAATTTGATTTTTGCTGTCAGATAGAGTTAGACCAGGAGAAATTTTCTGTAAAACACATGTGCTGTTTTTGGGGATAGTTTGTGATCATTGTGACTTCAGGGTTTACATGTTTTGTGCCTGTCAGACTGATGTACAAATTCAAAGTTAGTTCTGACACTTGGAACACACAGAGGCATAATTGTGCGTCGTACTCTTTACTGAACTTGCTTCCTGATGACACTGAGAGCTCGGTGCTACCAATTTAAATGTGTTCAGGTATTCCTGATAACAGTGAATAAAGATACTTCCCAGAGCTGTTACTTGCTTATGGGTCCAATTTTCCCTTCGGAGCCAAGCAGGGTGCATGTGGGGGCTGTTGCCAGGTAGAGGAACCCAATCTCCAAGCAGATCCAGGTGAATTGCAGGCAAGTTATTGTACCTGAAACCTATAAAGGGAAATCTATCAGGAGGTCAAAAGGCAGGAAGGTGCATTTCAAGTTTGGGTGCAGAGTGCGAAATGTGCAAAGGAAAATAGATGGCGGGGACTAGGGAATCAGGCTGTGAGGAACACAGGAAGCATGGGGAGCTTGCTCTCCTTCAGAGCCTGTGCACCTGCAGGGGTGGACCAGGTTGCTTGGAATATGGGTGGAGAGCGTATTTAAAATCGCTCAGAAGTACATCCTTCCACTCAGCATTAATTCATCCAACATTTCTTGAGCATCTATTATGCAGAAGGCATGCTCCTAGACATTTGGGATACAGCAGTGATAAAGGAACTCAAAAATCGCTACTGTCATAAGTTAGCATTCTTGCAGGGTATGAAGATAAAAGAAAATAAACCATAAGCATAATAAACAACTAAATGTAGTATGTTATTAAAGGACCAGTGCCATGGGAGAAGAAAAGACAGTGCAGCGTCGAGGAAGCTTGGGGAGAGTACAGGGCTGAGGACTGGATGGAGGCAGATGAACTTTGCATTAGGAAACTCGGGGGGGTGGGGCAGGCTCCTTGACAGGTGGTATTTGAGCAATGATTTGATGTAGTAAGGGAGTGAGCCAAGGAGATTTCTGGGGAAATCTTGGTCAGGTCAGAAAGCATAGCCAGGGCTAAGACTAAAATAGGAGATCTGGTAAGTAGATCATTTGGGCTGGACTGGAGTGAGTGGGGAATCTAGATGGCAAATCAGTAAGATATAAGGTCGAAGGGGTGCCTGGGTAGCTCAGTTGGTTAAATGTCTGCTTTCAGCTCAGGTCATGATCTCAGGGTCCTGGGATCGGTCCCTTGCTCAGAGGGGAGCCTGCTTCTCACTCTCCCTCTGCTGTTCCCCCTGCTTGTGCTCACTGTCTCCCTCTCAATCTCCTTGACAAACAAATAAATAAATAAATAAAATCTTAAAAAAAAAAAAAGAAAAAAAAAGAAAAGAAATGAGGACGGAGAGGCTGGGGAAGAGGGCACTTTTACAGGGCTTATCGGAAACCATAACAGGATGGTGGCTTTTACGTGGAGGTCAAGCATTGGCCAGTTTGAACATCCTTTCTCAGGTGCAAATGTCCCCAGGACAAATGCAGGCCCAGATGACTAACTGTCAAGGAATATATATCTTCGTTGATAGGATGGAACTAGAACTTTCAGGGCTTCCTCCCTGTGCTAAAATGATGAAGAGGAATGGAATCGTAACTCTATATGCATCTAGCTCATTGCATTCATATTTCTGGAATGAAAGAGTTGAAGGCCTGTTTAGATTTCCTTCTATTATCGGTGAGCGTAGGGCAGGATCCCTGTTGATGCAATGTTACTGGTGTTGTCCTCTTGTTTCTGTTCCCTTCTTTCCTCTCCACTTTAGGTAGGGAGCCACAGGAGCACTCTGGGAGGGGAGGGGTAAGAGAGTGGGAGCCCTGGGGGAAGGGACTGGCAACCAGCCTCTGCCAGTCCCAGGATTAGCGCAGGTCAGCACCACTATGTCTTCCTCTGCTGGAGATGATTCCTGCACAGGCAGAGGGAGTAGACAGAGACAAATAAAGACCTCGGGATCTGCTATTTGCTTTCAAGGAGTTATGTTTGGTCGCCTGTCAGAAGATAATTTCCGAGGAGGGCTGGTCCAGGAGGACAGAAAATCAAACTTGGGTTGAAAGATCTGAAAGTCTGGAGGGGGGGGGCAATTGAATCCCCCAACGTTATTGGCTGGACAACTTATTCTTGACCCAAGTCTGGAAAGATGTTTTTCTTTTCAAAGAATGTGTTAGAAGTCTCTTGCCTTGCTTATCTAATGTTTTAAGAACAGAAAATGCCAACTACATGTGTGTCTTTAGGAAATTCCGGGAAACGAAATGGAATACTCCAAGTCAAACTTAATGGTTCCAAGTTGAGGCCAGGAGTTCTCCTGGGAAATCACCTTGTTCATCTCTCTGTGATTAGGTACGACTCAATCCCTGGGGGGCGTTGTGAGAGCTCTGTGTGTGTGTGTGTGTGTGTGTGTAGGCCTGTGTGCACGCAAGTACACACACACACACACACACATGTATATATAATAGGCATTGACCGAACTTCCACAGTCTTCCTCACTGGGAAGATTTTCCTATATCCAAACAAAGCTTCTTTTGCTTATAACCCCTAGTAAGCACAGTTTCTAAAGGAATAAATGCAAAGCAGTAGTTTCAACCTTCTTTCTGATGGGCCTGGCTTCATTATATGGAGTTGAGATAGATAACAGTCTACACACTATTATTCGAGACACCCCTGACCCCGTGTATTTCCTCTGTGACCTATTACAGTGCCCCAAATAGCATTACAAGCAATTCATTTCTTTGCTCATTGAAGCCTCGTTAAGAGACAGGCTATTAAAATGTAAATATCTCCCAGATAGAAAGCTTCAGGTAATGCCTTTTTGCTCTGTTATGACAGCTAGTTTGGGCTGATGAGATCCTTCAGGGAAGAAGTCTTTGAAATCCTACAGACCCAGTTGAGAATCGTGGCTCTGCCATTTCAGAACTGTGGGATCTTGGCAATTTCTTTAACATCTCTGTTTTCTCCTCTGAACAATGGGGGGAAAAGATGAAATGAAGATATGAGAAAAAAACATTTTATGCAGTGCTTGAAACATAATAAATATCAACAGATGAGTATTATTATGGTTAAGTGCTTTGGGATGGAATCTAGGATAATTGTGGTCAGGATTACTGGGAGCAGCACAACAGCTCCCAAGGAAGAAAAGACACCGCTAACCCCTAAAACCTTCATTTTACTTCCTTGGCTAGCCCTCCCCAAGAACCCCCCTCTGGAAGCTATATTCGGGGAAAATGAATGAGTAGAGAAGGAGGCATTCAAGTTTTTGTTTCCTCCAAGTCCCTCAACCACTGCTCCTTAATCATTTCCATTTTTCCTTTCTCCTTACTTTATCATGAATTTCTTTACCTACTACGCAGAGAACACTAAAGAGAGAAACTTGGCTTTTAGCATGAGGATCCCACCACGTGGACAGTGGGGCAACCAGATGCCATTCCGAGGGCTGCACCAGAGTGGGTGAGACTCGGGCATCATGGCCCTGGCACAGCCCAGGCACCATTGTGCCAAGGCTCACGCTGCGTGATCACGCTGCTTCCTCTTCTGAAGTCTGTTGCATCCACAGATTTAGGAACCAGCTTGATGGAAGAGAGTGGGCACTGGGGAGTTTTGGAGCATCAATCCGTGCATGCCATCTGTGGCTAGCTTTATATAGTGCAGGGGAAAGGGACAGATCAGGATGGAATGGTTGGCTTTGTTTGACTTCGATGGGAGGGAGGGGGGCAGGAAGAGTGGGGATGCTAAAATTGCCTGGGAGTGGGAGATGATATTCCTTTCTCCCCCACTTCTCTCCTCCACTGGGTTGGAACCAAAGTAACCTCTAGTTTCTCTGGAAAGGAAAGCAGAGGCAGTCACATCTGGCGATCTGATGGTCATAGGAGATAGAGATGCCGGCTTGAACTCATGGATTTTGAGACAATATAAGAGGTTGCTGTTATTGCTGGATAATAGGGAGAAAGATAAGAGGCAGGATGCTACTGCTGAGGGGTCATCAGGTCATCCTGTCTCCACAGGTATGAAACAGATCCAGATAGCTGGAGAACTCTTGGGCGGAGATCTCTCTTATTCATGTGCTGTAGGAAAAGGGCTGCACTCTGCGGGGGTGATTTTCAAGGGGATACATTTACTCCATAGTCTTAGGCCTACTGAAACAAAACGAAAGTATTAATTTTCTGCCACACAGGACATAACTACTCTCCCTTTTTGGTTAAGAGATAACCCAAGATAAAGGGTTCCAGGAAATGCTTGAGATCCAATGGACAGAACTGAGCACTACACCTATCCTTAAAACTCAGCTCTTACATCTCCTTTTCTAGTGGTTTCCTCCACCACTGGGAACACTAATCACTGTCCCCTCTTCCTCAGGCCTCACTGCATACTTCTGCCGTTGTACAGGGTACTCTGATTTATGCTCGCTTCTGTATATGCCTTCCCTACTTAGACCATGAACTTTGAGGGAAATGTCTATCCTATTCATCATTGCATCTTCTGTGCCTAGCTCTGTGCCTGAGGGACGGCAAGTGATCTCATCCCAAGCCTTCCTTAGGGTTGTGTGTCGCAGCTCCTGCTAAGGACATCTCAGTCTTTTGGGAACATGCTCTCTCTCTCTCAACAGATACAGAGTCAAAATTGTTGTTGGTAAATGATCCAGTGAAATTTCTCTGGGGGATTTTTCTGAAGCTGGAGGGTTCTTCTTGTCTCTAGAAGATAGCTTTCACCAGGATCCCGCACTGTGGGAAGCAGACCTGGACTAGAAAAATTCAAAGTGGAATTTATTCTTAAAGGGGATCTGTTTATTTTGGCCACCTTCCAAACCTAGTCTGAGGAGAAAGGCCTCTTAAAACTTGATGGAATGGGTTCCTCTCCTCTGTCACTGTTTCTAGAAAGGATGTTGCTGTTCTTTGAAAGACTGTTTTCCTCCTTTCCAGAAGGATTAGTGAATCTCTAAGTTCTGGCATGTGTCTCTTGTTTTAGTAGCTTTCCAAAAAAGATAGTTATGCTCAAAGTGCAGCCCAACATCCACATCTGTGAAGGTATTCTGTTTCTAGATCAGTACAGGTAAAGTCATGCTCTCCTTCCCAACACGTGCTCTTTCTGGGACTATCAACTTCTGGGTCTGGTTGCAAGGAGACGTGGTTCAACCCAGAAAGAGTAAATTATATCAGTTTTCAATGACTTGTCTTTGGGCCTTTGACAGGAACTCGAGGCTCAGTCAGTATGGAATAAGAAGTTAGCATTCGTGTGAGGAGAACATGCTTCTATCTCAGGACCTTTACAGACTCCCCAGGCGATCTTGGGCAAGCCCCTTAACTTCTGCAGATCTCAATTTCCTTATCTACAAAAGACTGCAAGAGCGAGTGCTCCAGCCACCTTACACTGCTGTTTGCGATTCAATTCATGTGCTTCCCGGGGGCGCCGGGGTGGCTCAGTCAGTTAGGCAGCTGACTCTTGGTTTTGGCTCCTGTCATGATCTCAGGGTCCTGAGATTGAGCCGGGTATTGGGTTCCATGCTTACCACGGAGTCTGTGTCTCTCCCTCCACTCCCCCCCAGGGAATCTGCTCTCTCTTGAATAAATTAAACAAAAAATTAAAAAATCTTAAAAAAAATGTAGGTGCTTTCCCTGAGCCTGGTTAGTGCTCCAATAGAGAAGAGACAGTGTGCTACTCAGAAGGCAGTGTGCTACAGTAATCCGTACATGGGTTTGGATTCAATTGTTCAGCCATAAATTCGGATCACCACTTCCCCCTACTTATTATGGAAGTCAGTGACTTTCCCTATGCCTCATTTTCTTTGGCTATACAATGGGGTTAATGATACGTACATCTAAGAACAGGAGTGTGGGTGAGTTGTGGCAGCACATGCCCTCCACAGTTTGTTTATTTCAAGTGCCACCACATTCGTGCCTGTCGCTTGACCTTGATTCCACTAACTCCTTAGATAATAACTCATTCTGTTCGGCACAGACTATCCAGTTTTGGGTTTGGGGATACTTTATCAAAATCTGCAGAAATGAGTTCTTCCTGTACTCTCTTAGAAAGCACATTTCCTTGGGCTCACTATTATTCCCTAAGTCTAAATTCATAGACTTTATAAATCACAGGGCTCTCAACTCAAATGCTGACAGAGGCCAGGAGATAACATAAATGTGTGAGCTGGCCCATGGAGCAGACACTAGGAATAGTGGGCTCTGTAGTATTCTGCAGTCTCCATCTAAAGACTTTTGAATTAAAATTCAAAAAAATAAAAACATGGGTGCCTTCAGCTCAGGTCATGGACCCAAAGTCCTGGATCAAGTCCCACATCAGGCTCTCAGCTCCGTGGGGAGGCTGCTTCTCCGTCTCACCTCCCCTCTCATGCTCTCTCACTCTGTCTCTCTCTCTCTCAAATAAATAAGTAAAATCTTTAAAAAAAAAATAAAAGCACTAGAAAAATACCCTGTAAGACAATCAGCCTGATTTGGCTTGAAGAATGCAAGTTTGAGACCCGTATTGTATCACTCTTCTTTACTAAGGTTAACCCAGTTGTTGGAGGGGATACAGGGTGGTTGCTATTCCTGTATGTTGCTCACTGGCACGCATTTTGGTATGACATCTCATAAGACAGTTTGACGTCATTCTGTAATTAAACATTCACTTTCTCCATCCCTTTGCAACTTTGATGCTATGTAAATACCCAAGAGATACTTCTGTCTATGGATACCAAGATAAATGTATAAGGATATTCACATTGACACTGTTCAGTAGCAAAAGTGTAAATAACTCACGTACCCCCTGGCTGAGAAGTGGGGGAGGGAACTGTAGTAAAGTCAGTCAGATCTGGAATAAGAACTGGCAGGCAGCCGGAGGAAACCACAGTTCTGGGCAAGAATATGGATGAAACTCAGAACTGTCATACTAAGTTTTTGAAAGGTAAGACACATACAGTGTGATGCCTATTTTATGTAGTTAAAGATTAAAACATCGGGCTCCTTGCTCCGCAGGGAGCCTGCTTCTCCCTCTGACTCTGCCTGCCACTCTGTCTGCCTGTGCTCTCTCTCTCTCTCTCTCTGACAAATAAATAAATAAAATCTTTAAAAAAAAATAAAGATTAAAACAAAAATGTGCCTTTTAGAAACACATATACAAGAAAGCAGATGGTTTCCCTTAGTTTGGGGTTCTGGGCTGTGGGATGGGGCGTGGATGGAACCAGAGGAGACCACAACAAGTCTTCGTGAAGGTTCTAATTTTTTTGTGTTGTCTGTGGGCACAACACAGTTTTATTACATTATTTAAAGATAAAACCAGACAAGGTAAAATAGTCTTCATACCTTTTAGAATGGTGTCAGAAACAAACGAGTACTTTAATGTGAAAGGGCTTTGTAAACTCTAGCACGCACCATAAACGTGAGGTGTTATTATGATAAAGAGATCCCTAACGCTGATAGCTCCTGGCTGCATTCCTGAGGTATGATTATGGGTTATACCTTGGGAGGAGGGTGTGTCTTTGGGCGATTTGCAATGTTGGGCTCACTTCTTCCAACTTCTTGCCATTTACTCCCCTTCACTCGCTTTTGGTGAGTATGCTCCCAGGGAACAGGCACAGACACACAATCAACAAAAACAAAGGTCAGATTATAAAAGTAAATCTCATACATAATTGCACATGCCCCTTCCCTACATACACACACACACACACACACGTACACACACACATTTATGCCACAGTGTCAGGTGCCCCTAACCCAACTAGACATGGCTTCTGGATCCTCTGTAGTTTTGGGTTATTGATGACATTCTATTTCTCTAACAAAGCAGATGATAACCACATTCTGAGTAACAATTGATCCTCCTCCCCTGTTTTATTCTAGGTTGTAATTAAATAGCCAGGCAAATATATAATATTACTAAAGGAAAGGTGACTATTTTAGGTGAGAGAGAGACATCTCTTTACTATCTATTAGGCACCTACTCTGTGCCAGACACTGTACAGGAGGCTGGAGATAAGGCATGAATATGGCCTGGCCTCTGCCCCAGGGGGAGCTCACAGGCTAGCTGGCAATGGGACTGCTCCACAGGTGGTGAAACACCCTGGCTAAGGGGGTCTCTTCAGTGTCCTGCTGCAAAAGCACTGACAAAGGAGCCTTATCCAGCCTGGAGGTGAGGAAAGACATCCTGGAGGAGGTAATACCTGGGTATGAAGGAGCTGAAGTTAGGAAGTTGAAAAGATGACAGGCAGGGCACCTGGGAGGTTCTGCTGGGTAAGCAGCCAACTCTTGATTTCTGCCCAGGTCATGATCTCAGAGTACTGGGATCGAGAACCTCCTTGGCTCCATACTCAACAGGCTATCTGCTTGAGAATCTCTCTCTCCCTCTCCCATGCCCCCTCATTAAATAAGTAAATAGATCCTTTTTTTTTTTTAAAAGAGGAAAAAAAAAGGATGGACAGGCAAGGAACAATACATTCAGCACATAGAAGAAAAGAGGAGAGAGAGCGTATGGCTACTAGGGGCCAGTAGAAACTCTTGATGGATGGACTGGAGCTCATGTGTGTTGGGGGATGGGAAGCGATGAAGCCGGGGAAGAAGGCGAGAGCCAGTTAATGAAAGGTCTTATTACAAGCCTTTTGGATTTTATCCTAAAGTCAATGGGGAGTCATTTAAGGATTTAACCAGGGGAATGACATAAGCAGATTTAAGTTTTAGAAACATCACCCTGGCAACAGTATTGAATTTTAGGGGAAGGGACCAGAGACAGCAAGACCGTTAGGAAATGGTTTCCCTATTCATTTCAAAACATTGTTTCTCCTTTGGGTCAGGCCAGGGGGCTAACTCAAAGATCCTATGGGGTGCCATCTTTTATTCTTTGCTTAAAATATCAGGTACGGGCTTCCTGAGTTGCTGGGAGTAGAACAGTGAAGTTCTATTTCAAGTCTTCCTACTGCTTTGCTATCTTGACAAGTTCTTCTCTGGACCGCAGATTTCTCTTCCATTACATAAGGAAAGGCATTTGCAATGCTTCTTTCTTCTGGAAGGAATAAGATGGCAGTTGCTCCTGAAGGTGTCTGAGTTTGTTAGAAAATGGAACCACCCACCACATGCCATTTATTATTCCTATTTTGGAGAAACATTCAACGTTGCACTTGGGAAGGAAGGGCTTCTGGGTATGCTTTTGTTCCCCAAGCCAGGTCATGAAATTCTCTTCCTCTCTCTCTTGACGGCCTCTGCTCCTGGCACTGAGAACCTTGGTCCCCTGTGCTTTGTGAAGTCGCCGTCTCTTCTTTTTAATGAGACTAGTGGTTAATTAATGAATCATTGGCTTTACTAATAAAACAAGTGTGAGAAGAGATTATTCAGCTTTGTGTTTCCTTGGAACATTGAGCAGGGGACAAGAGCTTGAATTGACTCTTTGGGTCACTTTCTGATGTTTGAAAACAGCCCCTCCCTGTGACCTTTTGCCCAAATGCCTCATTTTTTTGAGCTTGGCCTTATTTACAGTGGCTGTGGTATCCACAATGTCTCTGGGTCAAAGGGGACTCCATGGTCACATCCAAGCCCACCAGCTGTAATGGTAACCATGGAAACCAGACACCGCAGGGTCCTTCCCCAAATGATGTTATGTGGCACCAACTCCCATCTCTCTGGACTAGTTTCGACCAAGTTTCCATGGAAGCAGGAGAAGAGACAAGTTGACTTGGGATCTTCCTGGTAGCCTAAGGATCCATGTGTTGAATTCTTTGGAGCCCAAGTAATAAGGTGATTGGTACAGAAGGCTGGTTTTCAGAGAAAACACATCTAATATTTATGGAGCCATAACCATGGGCCAGGCGCTGTTCTGAGCAATTTGCGTCTATTAACACATTCAATCCTTATAACAACCCTGTTGTAATCCACACCTTACAAAGAGAAGATCGATGCTTTGCCCAGACTCCTCAGCCAGGACATGGAGGAGCTGGGGATAAGCTTCCTTCCCTTGCCGTATTCTTCACCACCACACGACTGTCTCCTGTATAGAACCACAGGCCCAAGATTTTGAAATGACCTCCAGAGATCACTTGCTCCAGCCCCTATCTCTAGGCACTTGAAGTTCTATTATATGTTTCCTATGTACAAAACAATGGAAGCCCAAGGGGTTAAGTAGCTTGTCAAAACATGGAGATATTAAATGTTTGGAGGGAAGGGAGTGCCCCCCGTCCACTCCGTTAAAGGGTCAGAGGAGCGCCGCTCCTTGCTGGTTCTTTCCCTTTCATGGCGTGCCAAGCAGAACACGCTCTCGCATCCCCCCTTCAGCAATGCTGGTTTTCCTCCCACCTAGCAGTTGGCTTCATTCCCCTGGTTCTCCCAGGCAGGTCACTCAGGCCCAGCTCTGTGTTTATATTCGTTTTAAAGAAAATTTTAGAGACCTACCCCTCTCTTTATGGCTATTTGGCTTTGACAGGGGCCCCAAAGGGGACATTTCCCAGGATCCCCTCTGCCTCACGGCCTGGTTCCCGTGAGGCAGCAGTCAGGCTTCCTCGCACCAGGGTCCCACGGGAGGACCTGCTTGGACAAAGGACTGGAGGTGCTGGGCTCTGAGGGAACCGGGTTCCTGAACACTGTTTCAGTCACATTTTTACCACCTACCCTTCTATTTTTGCTGCAAATCAGAGATAATTAGACATCCAGGATCTAGATGTAGTTATTTTTTTCTTTCTGTTAATTCAAGACAGGTAAGGAACATCCTTTCTCTCCAAAGACAATAGCAAGGCTGCCTCTGCTCTCCATGTCTTTCCCAATTTAACTCAGCTTTCCTACACACACACACACACACACACACACACACAGTGTGTGTGTGTGCTCATCCTGATCTTATGGCTCATTCTTCGTTGATGGGATGAGGTCAGTCTGCAATTGCTAGCAAGGCCATCTTCGAACTTTCTGTGCCCAACAGTTTGTGTCATTGTCTTCCTCCAAGGGCTACTCTCTTGTCAGAGCTACGCCAGAAGTTGAATGTGCCAGGAGACCTCAGGTCCAGGAGAGGGTTCCTCCAGGCTCTTGGCTCTCTCTCCTCCCTCCTGTGGTCCGCCTCTGCTCAGGTCCTCCACAGGAGGAAAGAGCAGCAGAAACTCCAGACTGGTTGACTGTGCTTCACACATGGGGGCATCTTTGTTAGATGAAGCTGAACCCAGTTCACAAAAACAATCTTCAAGTACAGAAAACCAGTAATCTTAGGGCACTATGCATCTGTATACCCAATCCATAGTGGGTCCTCTCAATTCTACCTCCAGAATAGCTCCTAGATCCATCTGCCTTTTTCTAACCCCCCTGGCCCCCACCTTGATCCAAGTCACTATCATTTGCTGTTTGGACAACTGCTGTCCTGCCACCATCTGGAACCCCTACGATTCACACTCTACCCTGTAGCAAAGAAGTCTTTTTCATAAAGCAAATCAAATCCCTTTTCTGCTTCAAAAGCTTCCTTTCACTTGCATCAAACCCTGTGCGATCTGGTCCTACTCTGGCTTCTCACACTCAGCTCATCCCGCAGGCTCCTCCCATTATGCACCAACCATGGTGGCCCCCAGTTGGGTCCTTGCACAGGCCGAGCTTGCTCCTTTCTGTTTCAGAGGGCTTTGTGCTTGCTTTTCCTTCTTCCTAGCACCGCTGTCCTCCTGCCTGTTACATGGATTCCTCTCCATCTCTCAGGTCTCAGGTCCAACATCACCTCACAATAGAGATCTTCCCTGACAACCAGGTCTAAGATAGTCCCATCTTGGGCCTCTACCTATCAGACCATCCTGTGTGCGCCCTTCATAACATGTGTGCCCATCTAGAGTTGTCTTCTTTAGCTATTGGTTTATGTATTGTTATCAGGTCTTTTGATTAGTTTCTAGAAATGAGCTTGAGAAAAGAAGGGCCAATGTTGATTTGTTTCCCTGCTGAACTGCTTAGGCTTGGAGCTTAGTAGGCATTCACTAAATATTTGTCGAATGAATGAATCATTTCGACTCTGGACAACTTAAAGGTCTCAAATTTTGGAGCACCTTTTATATGCAGGGTCATCCATTCTACAAGCCAAAAGGTTGCACACGGTCTTCTGCACATGGAAATGTGTGTGTGTGTGTGTGTGTGAAGTTCTACAGGGTCTGGAGATGCAGTTACTCCAGTGTCTGCTCCCAGGCATCTCACCACCTCCCTCACTTGTGGACTTGATTTCCTGCTTGATAACACTCTTTACAGGAAAAATGAATTTGTTTCTGACTCCAGCAATGAGCATGATTAATGTGTTCTCCTTTGAGTTCAGGACCTCAATTTAAATCCTTTCCTGTTCAACTTGATCAGGAAAGGTTGCATTCTGGATCTGTGCTGAAACAAGTCCCTGCACTCACAAGGAGTCAATTATTTCTTGAGACTTGAGGTCTGCAAGCTGAATGGTGCATCCCCGTGTAGTGCTGGGTCTGAGTCCACAAAGGGGGAGGAGACCTTGAATTTGCTCTTCATTCCCATAGCCATGGACATCAAATAGATTTTTTTTTTTCCCTGTCACAACTTGTCCTTAGGTTGTGACTTTTTCTTCAGGCTGTTCCTTAGAGTTTCTTAGCACACATAGCTGGTTCAGATACTAAATATCTGGGTCATAAACTACATGAAATTCAGGGAACTCACAGGTATGTCAGAGGATATTCCAGTGAAATGTGAGCTCAGAGATGGAGTCCAATCTACTAATTTGTACTCATGTTTTAGGCTGGAGTTAGGCTGCCTGCATTTAAATCTCAGGCATGTCCTCTTAGGAAAATTACATCTTTCTTTGAAACTTAGTTGCTTCTTCTGTAAAATGGAAATAATGATAATAATTACCTCATAAAGTGATCACTAAGATTAAATGAGATAATATGCTCAGAGAAAACTCTTAACATTTTTAGCTCTTATTACCATGGCAATGGAAGAGGAAACAGAGGAATAGTCCCTCAAACTCAATTCATTAATAGGAGGCATGACTGTTAGGGTATAAGGTCCCTGAGAGCAGAGATAGTCTGTCTAGTTATCTCCTCACCTCAGTTTCCACATCTGAGAAATGGGTATAAAATCATTAACTACTTCAATAGCTTGTTCTCACATATACGATATCTTGTAAATATGAATGCCTCCGGTTGGTACTCAACACAAATTAATCACTAAACATTATCATCAGCAGTAACATTATTATCAGGAGATCTTATTTTTATTCCTTTAATAGTCTAGATTTTCTAGAATTTAGCTCAAGGCTTAGAATCTGGTCTGCTCTCAATAAATTTGTAACAAATGAGTCGATGAGCCAGGAGAAGGCAAGCCTCCTGACTGCCAGTTCCATGGCCTTTCCTCCAGATCACCCAGCCTCAGGACTTCCAAAATGGCACTGCTACTCCCATGATCGAGTTAGCTTAACTTAGGTTTAAAATATTAATTAGCCACCTGGACCTCCCAGGCATTTTCCCTGCAATTGTTGTGTGGCTCCAATCAAACCTTCATCTTTGAGATAGACCATTGTCAGCTTGTGATGGTGGAGTACCTTGGTGGCTATCTACCTTGCCAGCTGCCTGCTACCTTCTGGCTTCTTCCAGGAAATCTTAATCGCTCTCCATTTGCTTTTGTGAATTTGGTCAGCATGCTTGGTTAATTCTGATCCATAATTATTAAAACTCCTGTCTGCTTGTCTTTTATTTTTACCTACCCCTGGCTGATTCTGGAACCGCCTGGGCTCTGTGCTTCATCTCTCCCTTGGGTCCTGCTAGAAGGGGGTCGCTCTCTGTCTGGGTTATTCTAGCTAGCTCTGACCAGACTCTAGGCTTCCCAGCCACCCTCCGGAACCCTTGCTGTCTCCTCTGCGTGCCCTTATTTCTTTAACTGTCTGTCCACTGACGTCACAATTTCATTCCTGGGTATCACTTACTCTCCTGACCCAAGCCCTTCCCACCCCCACAAGCCTAAATACCTCTTTCCTCCCAAATTCACAATATGCCATGTGCACAGAAAAAGGCAATCCCCATCTGGCTCTGGGAAGTTTTTAGAGATTTTCACTTAAAATATTTAATTGCTTAAAATGCTATAATTCACAGCCACTTTGGAAGGGGGGAGAAATTTTGGATTTGGATCTTTAGTCTCTCTTATCTTGCACTCTTGCTATTCCAAGTGTGCTCAGAGGACCAGCAGCAATGACGTTGTCTGGGAGCTTGTTAGAATCACAGAATCTCGGGCCCACATCCAGACTGAGTGAATTGGAACCTGCATTCTAACAAGACCTTGGCTGGGTCATCGTATGTGTGTTAAAGTTTGCAAAGTGCATCCACCTTTCTCAAAACTCAGTGTGAAGGAGATGCCCCAAGGTTCTTGTTAAAATGCAGATTGCTGGGTTCTACAACCAGAGAGTTGACTCAGTAGGTCAGAGATGGCACCCAGAAACTTGCCTTTCATTGTATACCCTGCACGTGGCTTTGATCCAGCTGGAGACTACACTTTGAGAAAGGCTGCCCCAGTCTGAAGGCATCCTATGTCTCAGGTCCAGCTTTTAGGATAGTGTGAGCAAGGAGTAGGCATTCAATTAAATCTTTATTGCATGGAGTTTAATTTCTCTAGTTTTTCCTTGGCTTTTCTTTATTTCCCCCCTGCACTAAGAAAGGGGATCTGAAGGTGGTCATTTTGGTAGTCTGGCTGCTGGGTGAGTGGATTAATCCTATATATCTTGATTAATGCACTAAACTACCGGGACTGCCCTGAGATCTTTATTAAACACCTATTTTTGTACGGGCTCAGTATTCTGCTGATTTTTCCTATTTCCTGCTAGATAGGTAATAATATCATAATATGATCAGCTCCTTACACCCCCCCTTTTTTTTTTCAAAAGCCTACATCAAAGCTTAGAGGTATGAAGGAGCTTCTACTTCAGATTCCTGGGTATGGAGACAGACCCACAGCCCTGTGTAATTCCCTCAGCACCAGTGTGGTCTAGACCTGTAACTTCCCTGGAACTAACAAAATACAGCAAAAGGGATGGGCTGACCCCCGTGTAATGACCAAGCCTATAATGTGATGATATTTACATTCTATGAGACTCCATCTTGATATGGACTAGAGATGCTCTTTGCTGACCATGAATAAGTGGGCCATGTTGCAGAAGGCCAGGCGGTGAGGCCTTGTGGGTGGCCTTTAGGAACGCCAGCACAAAACTGAGCAGAAGGGAAGCCCACCAGAGCCATGTGAGCAGGGAAGCTGATTCTTCCTCAGCTGACTTCTGGGTAAGAACCCAACCCTGGCCAACACCATGACCGTTGACTTGGGAGACCTAAAATCAGGGACCCAAATGAGTCATGCTTGCATTCCTGACCCGAAGAAGCTGTGAGAGAATAGTGTGTGTTTTTTTAGCTTATACGTTCATGGTAATCAGTTCCACAGCCCTAGACAAGGGGCATTCTGGTCATGGCTGCTAAGTTGACCTGCAAGAAGACACCTCAGTCGATTGGGTCAGCAGAAAATGGCGACCGGAGGAGTGCGGGTGACAGGAAGAGCGTAGCCTGTGCCTGGTTTTCGTCTCCATCATTCTCAGGAGCTGAGGGAGATTGCAGTGGTCTCCTCATAAAGCTTCCCTTCACTTCCCCAGGGTCTATTTTGTCTATCCTCCTACAATGCCTCAGTTTCCACCCCTAACGATAATCAAACGTGATGTTTCTACCTGGGTTCATAGAACCAAGGTGACAAGTGATGCATGACAACATTTAATTAATACCCATAACCTGTTTAAAGACTGGGATAAAAACTGCTATATAAGTGAAAAGTGTTTGTTTTTTTTTTTTCAATTAATTTTTTTCGCGTGGCACACATCATTTCTCTAAGCCTGTCAGATGTGTTAGCTTTCTTCTGAAATCTGCTGATTCAGGCTTTCTTGGAAAACCAAACAAAAGGAGATACACAGAGATGTAAATGCATTTCCCATCCACCAAATAAATAGAGTTTAGAGCAAAGAGGTTATCTTTCTTAACCCCGTGAAGACCGCACCAGATGCGATCTGCCCCTGGCTGGGGACGCCAGACCCTTGTTCGTGTGTTTGTGTAGGAGAGAAATCTTGATCAATAATTCATTCTGAAATGCTTCCTCTTTCTTGGTCCTCCCCTTGTGCCTCCTTTCAAGAGCGCTCCAGTCACTGCGGTATGTATATTTAATTGGTTCCAAGACAAGACTTGTTCACCTTGAAAGCAAGTGGCTTTCAGAAGTGAAGGTCAGAGGATAGGGAACAGAGTAGGGTCTGTCTCTAGCTCTGCATTCAGTTTGGCGGAATGGAAAGGATGGTGGCCGCAGGCGTGCTTCTCTGGTAGGGCCCCGGAGCTGTGACCTGACTTGACAAAAAATGAATTTGGAATCTTCTTTTCAAGTGGAAAAGGTTAAGTGCTGCATAATGCCAGGCGGGAGACTTTGTCCTGAGAATTTTAGGCAGGAGATGCTTGCTGCTCCCTAGTCTTTTGTCATCGTGTCCCCCGCTGATGCAGAAGTCTGTCTGTGCGGGTCCCCGCCTTCTCCCCGCACCTCCCTAGAGGGTTTTGCAATGAGGAGAGGATACAAGTTAAAATTCAAGTTCTCCAAAAATGTTTTACGACTCCCGTAGTCACCTTAGGACTCTGAGGTGGCGATTTATATGTTGCATTTTAATGATACACAAACACAAAGAGGGAAAAGATTTGGGGAAGAAGCTGTTGGAGGGAGTGGACCTCCGACCCCTGACACGTTCCTCCACATCCTCACCTGCCTGACACATGTTTTCCAGATGCATCTATCACCCACTTCTAGCCCAGGCTCTGACTGGGCCCCATCCCTGCAGGCAAAGTGAACTCTGTGTTCTGGCAACAACCCCAACCGCAAATGCACCCAGAACCCTCATTCCTCACATTCAGACTCGGCGTTTCAGTTGAAATAAAGCAAACATCACAGCGACGCAAAGCAGCCATGCTTCCCCAGGCTCAGGCCACTTCCTGCCTGTGTCTTTGCGGGAGTCCTTCAAGGCTTTGGTCCGGGCTGAGCCCTCTGCGTGGCGAGGCTCCTGTAGGGTAGTATGTGGGACGAGGGAGATGTCAGGGGAAGAGAGAAAGCTTCGGGATGAGAACGTCCAGTGCAAAGTGTGGTCTACCAATACAGTAGCGACATCTTGTTCACAAATGACACATCTCAGATAAGGAGGAAAGGCAAGATGTCATTGACTCTCCCTCTTTCCGATCAGAAAACTGAGTCTCGTTTCCCTACCTTTACATGTTTCCTTCTATAATTTAAGAATCTGCACCACGAGACATTTTGCAAGTTTTCTCAAAGAGTAATCAAGTGAGTATTTAATGAGCATGATTTGCTTATTTCAAATTCTGTGAGGCGATTTATAAGCGAGAAGCCTGTGGTGTGGCACTCTCCCTGGGATCCAGGTCCTGCCCCCAAGGCTGGGTGTACTGGGGAGATAAGATTTACACCAGGGAAGTTAGGACAGAGTAAGACAGAATGGAATGTAAACCTGGAGGGTGCTATGGTTTCTCACTCTAATTATTTTAGAAGTTCAAGCTGGTGAAGAGTAAGTAAGACAGCTGGCCGAGTTAGGGAAGCTTTGTGGAGGAGATAGGATGGGAAGAACTGCACAGGTAATCCTCAAACCACTCCCTGGGCTAGAGCTACAGGCTTACTGGGGCTCTTCCTCTTCTATATTCTCCCTCCACATTTTGTCTTTGCTGCTTTTGTTCTCTGCTTCCAAATGCACTTGGGCTGTTAGTTGCAAGTAATCTGGGGGCAAGATGCTCCTGTCTGAGCAGTTTTTCCCACCTTTTAAAAATGAGGACATCAACCGGATGTCTTCCAACCGCAACAGGATGCCAGTCTCCAAAAGCAGAACGAGGTAAGAAAAAAGTGAGGAGCCAGTGTAACTCTAGGAAGCATACTTCTAAACACGGGATGAATCCCCTTCCCTTCCCTCTCGTTTCTGCCTTCGCCCTCCCCACCCTCCTTCTCTGGATGGTAAGTAAAGCTTGGCTGTGCTCTGTAAGGCTGGGAGAGGTGTGGTGAGTGGAGGGTTACATAGAACAGGCCACAGAATATGTCTCTGTCACTGACTCGCAAGTCCCTGAATGATGCCCTCTGGTCTTGTTCCTTCTGGAGGCCAGATGACTCCGAGGACCCCAGCCCCCGAGCTGTGCCAGCCTGCCCTTTATTCTTGAAAATCAGCACCAGCCCCCCTTTTCTGCCTAGCTGCAGAATGTCAAGCCCCGTACCAGGTTGTCCTCTCCACACATTTTTTTTTTTTTTAAGATTTTATGTATTTATTTGACAGAGAGAGATCACAAGTAGGCAGAGAGGCAGGCAGAGAGAGAGAGAGAGGGGAAGCAGGCTCTCCGCCGATCAGAGAGCCCGATGCAGGGCTTGATCCCAGGACCCCGGTATCGTGACCTGAGCCGAAGGCAGAGGCTTTAACCCACTGAGCCACCCGGGCGCCCCTCTCTCCACATTTTTGAGGGGAGGCTCATCTGAGGAATGTTTACACATTCGACAGGCCATCCTGGTTTGTCCGCCTCTGCACTACATCTACCTGGATCTCAGCTGTGTGGGTCCTCTGTAGCGTCATGTAACTGGTTTCTTTCCCCAGACTGCTCTCTCTCAGGCTGACGTGGAGAGCAAACCTGAGGTTTGAGGGCAACAAAAGGAAATTACAACTAAGAATAGAAAATTTGAGAAAAGGACACTAAGCAAATTGTCATCTATTGCTTCTAGCACAGGACTCTTATCCTGGTGCTCGGGCAGGCGTGGGGGCATTCTCTCTCTCTCTCTCTCCTCTCTGTCTTCCATGTTACTGGGGTCAAGGACTGGCCCCCACATGAGTGCCTTTGTTCATATTCTCTATTGGGGTCCAGGTTTTTCAGACTTCTCTGAGGTCTCAAGGGGGAAACAAAAAAGAAATTGATTTCTCCATCACTGGCCCCCTGAAACACAGCACTGATTTCCAGAAATAAAAATCTACCCACAGTGAAGGCAGAGCCTGACTTATGTAGAAAGGATGAAGTTTTCCTTGTCCCAAGTATCTCCACTGGCTTCTTCTGTGTATATAACCAGAAATTTCAGAAGGTGTCCACTTCCTTTTTACAAAGAGTTCTTAGACCCCAAATATGAATATGTAAATATCTAATTTTTATCGAATATGAATAATTTCTTACACAGTTGAAATATTCATTTCCTCTGCTTCTGGCCATCAATGATTCAGAAATATTGAGGTTCTTTAACAGAATACCCCTTCAGTGCATGGCTGCAAGTTGTCCTTAAAAGCTCTTTCTGGCTTTGAGAGCCTAGAAACTCCTGGATTCTGTGAGGTTTTCCATCAAGAAGAGTCTCTCCTTTTGTCTGTTTTTGGGTGCATTTCTTTCCCTAGGTGTGTAGGGAAGTGACAGAGGATACTTGCTTGGGAGTCACTATTGGTTTCTGTGCCCAGAGGCAGCCTAAACGAGAGACAGATGTCCAGGCTGCCATGGTGGCCATTGGTTCATGGTCAGGTGATGGGGTAGACAGACAGAGGCCTTGGGTATCCTCTTGGCCATCACTTGCCTGCTCTCATTGTCTTTACTTTTCACCTATTCTGGGAGCAGTCAATCTTCGCCTGTATTTGCAGCCCCAGCAGGGAGCCCATTTCCATCGAAGAGAGGACCCCTTTAATGAATAGAGCTCATTTGTGCAGGAGTGGTACAGCCATTGATTACAGACAGGGCTGATTGGAGCTGTGACTTTCTTAGGATGAAAATTACTGAAACAGATTAAAGGCAAATGATGGGCAGCTTTGTCTTCTTGGGAAGGGGTAAGAGTGATTCTCCTTATATTCTGCCTCACCTAAGCTGATGCAAGTTTTGAAATATTCTTCAAGGTGAATTAACTCCTTGAGGTCGCCGTTGCTGCCATCCTATGTGAATTTTGAAGCAGAAGGGGACCTTGGTAGTCACTTGGCTCTAGTCCTTATTTTATACACGAGTAGGAGGAGGACACTGAGATGACTGAGGTTACACAGGCCTCCTCCGTGCTCTTCCTTCAGGCTACAGCAAATTGCTTTCCATGATACAGAAAAATCTAAAGTAGAAATAGACTGGGTCTGAGGAGAAATTGGAAATACTGGTGGATCTTCTAGCTGGTATGGTGGCTGCTCTGTACCAGGAGGATTATGGCACAAGAGGACAGATGGAGGAAAGAAAGTGGGTACTTTTTGGTAAGGGGGTTACTCTGGAGCTGTGGGGGGGCACTCCTAACCTGGTTCCTCCTGCGCTTCCTTCCCGAAACTTTCCCCTTACCCCCTTCACCCACCATCCTGTGGTCCTCGTTCACCTGCTCCCTTGTTCATTCTCTCCTTTGGCACACATTATGGGAGCCCCTTTTCCTTTTCAAAGCATTTTGTAGATACCTGGGAGCCTTAGGAAGCTTCTTCATTTGCTCTGCACTACAATTTTTTTCCCTATGAGATCGAAATACAATGTAATGCAATAAACGAAAAGTAAATGTGAGTTCTCCAGTCACGTTCTATGGTAAACTTTCAGAGGACAAGGAGCTATGGGTGGTTTGACTTGGTTTCCCTGATTTGGGCAGTTCTGGGTCCTCAGAGGACATTTGGAGACTGACTGAATGAAGTATGTGGACATGAGATTGGCTGCTTAGAGGTCTCCCTTTGAGAACTCTACAATGATGTTATTATTCTTGCTTCCATTACAAGGACTTTGAAACACTGCCTTCAAGTTTAATATACTTGTTCCTCCGTGCCTTTTACAATGACAGAAACTGCTTCAAATTGACACTTTGGCTTTATGGCTTAGAGAACACTGTCATGTATATTATCTTTCCATGTTCATAAATATGCAGTGAAGGAATGGCTACCATCTCCAATTCACAGATGAGGAAACCGAGGCTGAGAGAGGCTACGGGCCCACCAGAGGCACAAGGTTGACAAGTATCTGAGTGGAGAATAAATCCAGATTTATTTTTTTTTAATTTATTTTTTTATTTGAGAGAGAGAGCACGTGCGCACGGGAGCATAAGTGGGGGGAGGGGCAGAGGGAGATAGAATCCTCAGGCAGGCCCCCTGCTGAATGCAGAGCCTGATGTGGGGTTTGAGCTCAGGACCCCGAGATCATGGCGTGAGCGGAAATCAAGAGTGGGAGGTTTAACCGACTGTGCCACCCAGGCCTCCCTAAATCCGGATCTTCTGATGCAGAATCTTGAATCCTTTTCATTGCTCCACCCCGACTCCCTGTGACAAAGACTCGTGTCTCAGGCTTGTGTTCCAACTTTATCCCGCAGAGCTCAGAAAGACTTTTGGCTGTTACCAAAGGTCAAATCAATTCCCCCTCAGAAAATGAAGATTTGCTACTGTTAAAGTTACACTGAATTTATTTAAGTCCCTGATGTCATTCTCTGGATGAGTTAGTTCTGAAAAAATAGTCTTTTGAATAATGGCAGCTCTGTGGTTAGAAAAATGTAACTTCCTAGCCATGTGCATGATTTTTCAGGGGTCTGAATATATGAAGTTGTGTGTGTGTACATGTGTGCTAGTTTGGGAACTCTCAGAAGCAGAGGCTAGGGACTTTAATAATGTACCATATTTCAGATCGTTATTTTCTATTAACCCATTTAATTCTCGCCTCACCACAGATGAGTTAGCCAAGACTCAAGGAGGCAGTGGGAGAACCTGGGTCTTCCCGCTGACCCCCAGCCTACAGCGGACTCCTCTGTGATGTAACTGTCTAGCCTTGATTCCCCCTGGAGGGTGAGTGGGGAAAAGGGAAGGAGGGAGGACATTCTAAGAGCATCTCCCTGCTTGCACTGGATGGACGCAGCGTTCCCCTGTTTGGCCAGGATGCCTGAGTTCTGTTTGCCTTCTGCTAATTGGGCGAGGGCTGGCGCAGAGCCTACGGTATGTGCGAGAGGAGTGAGCGGGAACAAGTTACCCTGATTCTGTTTATATTGGATAAAAGCTTCGATGCTTGAGAGTAATCCGTATCTCAGCTCTATTTACTTTGCAAATAGAATAAAAGCCTTATTGCTTGTGCATAAGAGAGATGGGTACTCGGGTGGAGGGAAGGGGAAGTAGGGGTGGAGAAGGGTTTTGGTGTTATATAGGCAGAAAGGTGCTAGACCCTGAGCCTTGCCATTTAGCCTTGCTTCCGTCACTATGTGTGACCTTGTGCAAACCACTTTCCCTCTCTGGGCTACAGTTTTACTGTCTGCAAAATTTTTGGACTAAAACCAGGGCTCCCATATTGGCAGCCAGCTGGCAGAATTCAGCCTAGGGGCGTTTTTTATTTTTATTTTTATTTTTTTTTTTTTTTAAAGCAAAGTGTTTTACAAAAACAATTTAGGCTGCTCTCACACGCTACAATGCACCTTGCTGGATTTATGCATAGATGTTACTTACCCATTAATATAGACATTCAAGGTAGAGACAATTGGACCACTTACTTTAAAAAAAAAATCCCTAACATTATTTGGTTCTATTGATATAGTAAGCCTGTTTATAATAAAATCTTGATGACCTTGAACATAAGAAGGGGTATAGTGCCCTGGCTAAGTGTTAGGGATCCAGAGCCAGTCTGCCCGGGTTTAAATCCTTGCCTGTCACTTACTAGAACATTACTATTCTGATCTGCTGCCTCAATTTCCTCATCTGCATAATGGACATACTCCTGTGAGGATTCAATGAATCAATTTTTCTAAAGAGCTCAGAATAGTGACAGGCACATTTTAAATGGTCAATAGTAGTTAGCTGTCACTGTGATTATTATTAGGCCTTTTTATGAAATATTTACACCATCTTGTCTTGAGTCACAAATAATCTTAAAATGTTTGACTAAAATTTCCAGGACCAAACTGAGTGTCTGCTATCATAAAATGTGCATATTACAAAACATCATAGGACCAGACGTAGAGGACCATTTCAGAAGGACTCTCTAAACTAGTCATGTAAATAAATATAAAACCAATTGGCTCCCATAATTCTTTTTATTTACAAACTTTCATTTGCCAGCGTCTCATTCGATCCCTGAGACGCTGGGGAAGCCTGAGCGAGCATACAGAACTCTCTGAGGCCTGGCGGCTGCCTTCTCGAACACTCCCTCCTTATTTCCGTGGAGGGCTGGAGTCCCCATTTTTCCCCCGGGGCCGCCGGTTGTTGGTTCCATCTTCATGGCCGGCCTGGCCTGACGTGGGGGGACTCTGAGAATACCGGTGTCACTCTCATTGAAGCAGCAGGTGGGGAAAGAATACTTAAAGAGAAAATTAATCAAAAATAGCAAGTAGCTCCCCATCCATTTTCCACGTGGCATGAAATAATAGTAGATAAGATTAGGAAATGAAGGTAAAAATGACGTGCACGAGCTCTCTGTGTGTCATAGCCTCCCGCTCAGGGCTTCAGTAAGAAGCATGTTTATTTGACTAGTCCTTTCTAAAGCTCAGACTCCTACCAGACGTGTTTATTACCCCGTTAATGTGGCCAGACACAGTGATGTGTGCCGAATCCGATGACTGAGCCACGGTTCTAGGAATACTTGCTTGGGGCCCTGGCTCCCTGAAGGCCAAGGCCGAATGAACAGTAGCCTTTTTTGGAAGCTGAAAAGGAACAGGTGGGTGGGCGTGCGAGGGTAGCATTAGTAGAAATTCTCTCTTTGACATCTTCGGTCCTTATGCGGAGGGAGCTGACAGGGGAAGTCCTGGGCGCAGTGACAGGTAAGCAATTAGCCTCACAGAGAAGAACCACTGTCAAGAAAAGGGAAAGAGGACAGGGACGGGAGAAAGGGAGGTGAGAACTCCCAGGGAGCCGACGGCACACATGGCCCCAGCCGGCCACCAGGACGCCTCGGCATTGTGTTCCGCTGGCAGGGAAGGCCACAGGCCGCCTGACGGCTGCTCTGATACTGCAGTCAGGAGCTGGATGGAGTGCGGGGAAGAATGCCTTCCTCCGTGGGGGTCTGAGGCTCCTGCGCTTTCCCAGGCTGCAGGACCGCCATGCCTCTCCCCGCTGAGCTCCGCTTCTTGTCCTGCGCCTTGGGTGACGGGCCGCTGGGACCAGGCCTCCTGCTCCTGCCATGTGTCTCCACCTAGCAGGACTTCTGGTTCTCCCCCTGGGGGGGATTTGACTGGCTTTTGGGGTGGGGCTGCTCTTTGTCCTGTGGCAGTGTCCTTCCAGTCAGAGCAGGCTAAGCATCCCTCTGTCCCTCACTCCGGTGCACTAACAGCCCCCACTCCCCAGGGACACTGAGTCAGGATGGAAAGAATGCAGACCACCCACGGAGTAGCATCTGTGGGGGTCTGCTGTGGGGGGCGCATCCCTCCCTCTCTCTTCCCTGGGGGAAGGCAGTGTTTTTTTGCTTCGGTGAATCTGGGGGAAGAAACCGAACTCAGCCCTTGCCTTTCTCACTTTCTAGCCTCCCTGCCGGCAGAGACAGTGTGTCGCGTGAGACCCTCCGTGGATGTCCAGCTTCCCCGGCGGAGGGCCGCTCAGCCTCTCACTGTGGCGGGAAGCTGTGGACTTCAGGCAGGGAGTGTTAGCGGATGTCAGGACGGTCTCGCTTCCCATACAGCTTACGAAAGATGTAGGCGATATTTTGATCTCTCGCTGTTTTTGGAGACTTTTTTCTTCTCAACTGGAAAGCAGAAGCAAGGGAACAGGGGTGTCACTTCCTGAACACCCCTCAATGCATGTGCCTCAGGTTTCCCCATTTTCTGCCAGAGTCTATTTTCATCACTGGTTCATGGGAGAACGGCCACCCTCATCCCAGCTGCCAGTGAGGAGAGGATAGTTAAAAGAGATGTCACGACTCGGGGAGTCTGAGTGGTGCAGTTGGTTAAGGGTCTGAATCTTGATTTTGGCTCAGGTCATGATCTCGGGGTTGTGGAATCGAGGCCCACTTGGGGGTCCGCACTGAGCAGGGGACCTGCTTGGGATTCTCTCTCCTCTCCTTCTATGCCAACCCCCGTCCTGTTCACGTTCTCTCTCTCTTTCTCTCTCTAAATAAATAAATAAACAAATAAAAATAAAATAAAAGAGATATCAGGACCATTCAGTGTTGGGTACAAAGGAGAGGCTGGCCCTTTCTCCTATAGACTGGAGAACTCTGGCTCTCCCTGCCCCCTCCCCGCCCCACCCCTCCCAGACCCTCCCTGGGCCCTCCCCAAGCCCCTCCTGCCTCCACAATGAGTAGGAGGAGCAGCATGGGTTTAGTGGAGTCAAAAACTCACTTTCTAGTTCTGTAGGTGAACTTGGGGGCAGACTCTTTTATCTGGCAGAGGACCCAGATCTGACCAAGTAAAGGGAAAGCCAGCCTCTTCCTGGGTCCTCAGTGAGTGTCCCTGCCCAGGACAGAGGACAGCTTCCATCACCCGCAGGCAGGACTGAGTGAGGGTTGGAAAGGGGCTGGGTGTTGTCCAGGCTAGGGCTCCAGAACGTCTTTGTCCAGTCCGGGGCCAGGAGGGCCATGCCACTGGGGGTGTTCCCTTGGAAGTAGAGTCTGAGATGGGGATCCTTGTTCAAATGATTTTCTCCAGATTTATTGAGATGTAATTGACATACAGCGCTGTGTAAGTTTACGGTATGCCAAGTGTTGACTTTATACACATATATTGCAATGTCATTACCCCTGGGGTGTCACCTAACACCTCCATCCCATCACATAATTACCATTTCTTTTCTGTGGTGAGAACATTTAAAATCAAGTCTGTTAGCAACCTTCAAGTATATAGTTCAGTGTTTTTACCTATAATCACAATGTTGTTCGCTGGGTCCCCAGAGCTCATTCATCTTCTAAGTGGCAGTTGGTATCTTTTGACCGACATCTCCCCCTTTCCTCTCACAGCCCCCATGCCTTGATAACTACCATTTTTCTCTCAGTTTCCATGAGCTCAACTTAAGATTTCACATGTAGGTAAGAACACATAGGGTTTGACTTTCTCCGTGTGTCTGGTTTCACTTCAGCATAACGCCTTCAAGGTCCATCCACGTTGTTGCAAATGGCAGAATCCCCTCTCTCTCGTGGCAGAATAGTGTTCCATTGTGTGTGGGTGGGTATATATATATCCCACATCTTGTGGCGGGGGGAGGGGGCATGTTCGTGGGGAAGGGGAGTGAGGGAAGTGGAATGGAGCAAAGGGCATGGCCAAGGAAGGGTATGTTCTTTTCGGGACACTCCAGCTCTGACCCCTCAGGGAGTCTTTGAAATACAAATCACGGACAAAACATGACCACTCCAGGCAAGGCTTGGTCTGCAGGGGGTGGAAGAGCCTAGTCTCAGAGTTAGTCCTGCTCTGGCTTAACCAAAGGCAGAGCTGCTGGGAAGGGAGTAGCAGCCAGACAAGGCAGAGCGGTAGCAGTGGCTGCAGGCGCAGGTGAAGGGTGAGCAGGGATAGCTAGCGTCCGCTCCATGGCAATGGGAGCAGTTGGAACAGCAGTGCTCGGAGAGTGTCTTTTCACATCAGGCAGCGCAGGAAGAGGGTCAAAGGGTCCTTTTGGTGGCACCATAAACTGGATATCGTTATGACTCTTATCAAGAACAGCCAGACGGGGACACCTGGGTGGCTCAGTGGGTTAATCTTCTGCCTTTCGGCTCAGGGGTCCTGGGATCAAGCCCCGCATCGGGCTCTCTGCTCAGCAGGGCGCCTTCTTCCCCCCACTGTCTCTGCCTCACTCTCTGCCTACTTGTGATCTCTGCCTGTCAAATAAATAAATAAAATCTTAAAAAGAAAAAAAAAAAGAACAACCAGGCGTTTATGCCTGGGCCCCATATGCACATATACATAGCCCATCAATATTTTCAAATTGTATCTCTAAAAATCTCTTACAGTTGTCATTCAAACACTGCACTTGCCCTTAAACTGAAACTGCAGCATTTACAAGTCAGCTCGATTGTTTTGTGTGTAATTTAAAGCCTGCAGGCTTTACCTGTGACAGGGGGTGGGGGGGGTGTGAGGGAGGGGGGGGGGTGGGGGGGGGGGGGGGTGGGGGGGTGTCCAGTGACTCCTAGGAGGAATCTTTAAAGGTAAGATCTGCTTGGAGGGTGCAAATCACACAAGGTAGATAGTCCCTAGAACTCTCACTAGTAGGAGCAGACCCTTCTTTTATGTTTGCCCAACCAGTGTAGATGCCAGGCCTAAGTGGTGTGAGGAACCCAGGAAACTATGTCTGCCGTGCAGGGTGCTTGCTGTTTTGTACATGTCCTCTGGGTACACGGTCTAATCAGATTCAGTGAGTGGCCCAGATCCTCTGTCACCAATGGCATCTTCTAGAAGCATCCCATTCTAATTCTATCTTTTTCCAATGGTCTTTTCTTTGTTTTCTAGAGATAAGTTAATGGTAGTGGTATTTTCAGGACCAGACTGAATGAAAATGGAAGAGCACTATTCATTTTTCCAAACAATGTGCTCCCTACGTCACTTGGCCAGCTTCTGTCTTGCAAGTGTCCTCCTAGGGCCCCCAGAGCTCTTTCCATTCCATTTCTACCTCCAGTAGCTCTGGTGCCCCCTCATCCATCAGCAGCCTTATGTAAAGGTTTCCCTTTTCCTATGAAAGCTGGGCTGTTCTGTGTCCTGGTCCCTTAGGGTCTACTTTCTGCTAATGTGATGATATGTGACAACGTATTTGCATTCAAACAAGACCAGCTCCCAAATAAAATGATCCCTTAGCCTGGGCTCAGGACTCTTGCCTTGGTTAACATTCTGGGAAATGTGGCTGTGGAAAAGAGATATGCAAATGTAGTTGCTCTGCAAATGTAAATCGAATAAACATACATATAAACATAAATTTACATTGGGCAAACCATTGCCTAGAAAAGAAGGGGGGAAAAGAAGAAATAGATTTTTGTGAGCGGTGGGAGATGGAACTAGAACCCAGTGCCCAGAGGGAGATGTCTGAGGGGAGAATCTCCATAAGAACGGGGACAAGAAACTGGACTGAGAGACAGGATTTGAGGAGGCTTATTAGACAAACCAGAAAGATCCAGATTTATGGGCATGACATGTATAAAGAAAAGGCATGACTTTGGAATCAAAGAAAAATAGGTATGACATTTTCAGTCTGCTACGTAGGAGCTGGGTGACCTTGGGCAAATTAATTTGTCTGAGGCTCAGTGTTATCTTGTAGATAAAGATCTTGTGTAATAGGAGGATACTAATAACCACCCAATGGGCTATTAGGCGATTGGATGAGATGACATGTGAAACTGAAGAGTGGCTGACACACAGAGGGACAAAATAAATGTTTTTATGTCCTCTCCATCCCCACCCCCAATTAAGTTCAAGAGTCACAGTGACCTTGGCTTTTTGTTGGTGGTGGTGGTAGTGGGTGTAGTTTTTTTTTTTTTTAAAGAGTTAGAGAAATCTAGTTAATAAAACGGTAGATGTGAGAACCAGGGAGAGACTGGTCAATCCTTGTACCATAACAGAGCACTGAGGGAAAATAAAAGAACTTCTGCCTGAATTGGCAACTGTTGTTAGAAATTGCCATTGAGATGTTACTCCTTAAGGGAGTTTGTTTGGATTGGGTAGGAAGAAGAGTGGACAGTGGCCTAGCTGGTTTCTGAAGCTAAGAAAGACAGTGAGCTCCAGAGATGGGCTGTGTGAGGGTTGGAATCAGATTATTTGTTTCCAATCTCCTCTTGGCAACAGATTGCTCTATGGCCTCAGACAAGATGCCTAATATAGCTCTCAGTTTGCTCATCTGTAAAATGAGGACAATTAGAGTCCCTACCCTGCAGGACTCTTATGAAGGACTCACGAGATAGTATGTGCCATACTCATCATGCAGTGGGGGGCACTTCCCAAGTGCTTAAACTATTAGCTATTGTTATTATTATTTGCAGTGTTCTTGGGCATGGATGAATCCTATGGAATTCTTCCCTTGACTGCTTCATCAGGCCGTAGGATAATTCATCTATTTCAATCTTCAGCTTGACTGTGGGGCTTGTTGAAGAATCACCAAAGAGAGGAAGTTCTCTACAGGAGCCTCTGGAGTGGGAACAGAAAGGATTCAGAATACACAGGTGGTAGGAGGGTAGATGACTAATAAATTTCACTTTGGACAGTCAATGTCTGTTTATCTATTTGTTCATTGACTCAACAAATATGATTGTGTACACATTATGCATGAGGTGCTGGGAATGGGGCAATAGAACAAGAAAGCTATGATCCCAAGAGTGAAAGTAAGAGTAAAATTGTGGTCAGGACCATAAAAAGGCAGGAGGAAAAATCAGCGTGATGTTAGAATAAAATAAAGGAAAAACCTTCCTATAGAAGTGATATGAAAGTGGAGAGCTGAAGGATGAGGAGGAGTTAGTTGGGCAAAATTTGGGAGAGGAGGAGACATCATATATGAAGGCTTTGAGGCAGGGAGCACCTTGGCGTGTTGGAAGGCTGAGTCAAGACCAACTTGCCTGGAGCCGATGTGAAGGAAGGAGGACGATGTAGGAAAACACAGCTGATGAGGCAGGTGTGGGCCAGATCTTCTCAAATCCTGAAGCAGAAGTTAAATAAGCTAATGAAAAGTCAACAGGTAAAGAAGATTCCCTCTGTTTAACTTCATTTACATGGCTAGATTTCCTTCTGTCCATCTTATGAGTGTTGCCCACAAGGGTTCAGCCAGTTAGGTACCTGTAGGGAGGGGAGGATGGAGGTCTTCACCACAGATTCCCTCGCACACTCCAAACACTGAGCTCCACGGGTGATGTCAACAGATAAGCTGGTGGGAGATTCTTATTCTCAGGATTGGATGTGGATGGTCCCCTAGGGCAAGTTGCAGTGTCCAGACATGGAACAGGGAGCAGAAAGAACTTGATCAGAGAATGTTCTCATATCTCTATTCAAAAAGATCTAAAACGATCCCAGAAAATATTTTAACCCCCCCCACAAAAAATAATCTCTATTCAAAAAAGATCTCTATTTTAATCTCTATTCAAAAAAGATCTAAAACAATCCCAAAGAATATTTTAAACCCACGCAGAAAATACATCAACAGAGTAGCCAGCAATTGTTAAAAAGCTTCCTCTGTATCCGTAATTTGATTTGGAATGACCACCCCATGGTAAGTGGCATGCAATTATTCAATAACAGCTTTATGAAACCATTAGCCATCATCTGTTTAACCACTTCTTTTGACAGATAGCAGCAACAATCCCGATTTACTAAATATCTACTATATCCTGGGCATGGTAATAACTGCTTTACATATATCCTTTTATTTAATCTTCATAACAGTCTTGCAAATTAATTATCATTAAGCCTTTTTATAGATGAAAAAACTAAGGACTAAAGCGATTGAGTAACTTAAGAAGAAATAGCTCATAAAAAACAGAGCTGGGCTTAAAACCAGGTTGACCTGGTTCTCTGAGTCTTCCTACTGCACTGCCTCCCAGAGGAAGACCAGCAGACCAGGAGCTTGAGGCTCTTTGAGGAAGCAGAAACGTGAACCTAGGGCACATTAAAAAAAAAATCAAAAGAGAGGTAAAATTAATTTTAATGGTATATTTTATTGGCCCAATATTTCTAAAATATCATTTCAATGTGTAATCAATATAAAAGTTACCAAAAGATATTTTACATTCATTTTTCATACTTACTTTCCAAATCCAATGTATGTTTGTGCATGTATGACACACAACACAATGGTCTACTCACATTTCAACTGCTTGGCACTAGGTAGGCTCTTGGGAAATTCTCTGTGGTTCCTACCCTTCAGTCACAAAAACACTGAGGATATCTATTTGGAAGTCTTTTAATAATCCACATTAAATCCTGGAAATTTAATGTATACAATTTAAAATTTTATTTCCATTTTGCTTTGTTATGCATTATGCAGTCAGAAGGCAGCACATTTTCTTGCCTAATTATATTCCATAGATCATAGTTCAGAAGTGCATTTTCCTTTCCTGACTCATGGGTATAGGAAACCCTAAAGGCCCCTGGATGGCAGGGTGAACGGAGCCTGGGAAAACAGGGAGACATGTTACCCACTCATTGACATCAAGAGTTGATGGTACATTTACCAACGAGGACGGAGGCAGATAATAACCACTCAGTTCTGTGTGCACCAAGAGAAGAATTAATTGGTTGTATGGATCTTATTAACAGAACAATTGGAAAAGAGCAGCTAATTTCTTTCTGTGGGAGAGCTGGTTCCAAGTGGAAGACAGAATGAAAGGGAAGGGTCATCTTTATGAGATGATTTGCTTTTTTCTTTTGAAATTATAGCAGAAGATCAGGGGGTTGGCTGAGTTTGGAGACTGAGCTTGAAAGGGTTACTTTGGTCTCTCTACCCAAACTTGCCCATCTGTTTCCCTTCACTCCCTTGTTCCTCTTCGGCTTCCCTCCCTTTGGATCCACCTCCACCTCATTTGTGAGCTGATTTCATGATGGAGCAGAAATGCCAATCAATCGTTTGGCCATCAGGAGGAGAACATCCCCAATCTACATTAGCCTGCTGGGCCGACTTCCAGAGCATCCTCTACGACACATGAATTATTACCGAAACATTACTGCTGTCAGCACATTCTGCTCTATACAACTTCCTATTATTATTTTTTGGCGGACAACACTGAAATTTTAAACAGTTCAATCTCGCTTAAGTAATGTGAATTTGGTGGCTCAGGAAACAACTTTGTACCTCCTCAGTGAGAATCCACCCACGTCCGTGGTTGGGCTGAGGCACCAGTAGGAGTGGGTCTAGCACAGATGGAGACCTGCAGACAACTTTGATTTGTTTTTCCCTTTCTGAGTTTATCCAGTTCCCAGCATCACTTCTCTTTCCCTTTCTTGCCAATGGCCAAATGAGGCTTCTGGGCTCCTGATGGTTGGGTAACAGAGTAGGAGGAGCAGAGGATCCATCAGCTTGGCTCCAGCAGGGGCATGGGGCCCTGCTTAGGTCTTCTCTCAGCGAAGGACTTATGTGCTGAGCTCCACTGAGTATAACTGGGCTGTCTCTGGAATTCACCTGGACTCTAGGCTATGATGGGAATCATAGATCGAGCTTGGGAACTCCTGAACAGAATTAGATGGGTTTTGTTTCTTTTAAAACCCTGTCATGAAATGGGTCATTTATCATTCTGGAGTGTGTGTGTGTGTGTGTGTGTGTGTGTGTGTGTGTGTATGTGTAGAGTGTGGGGAGCATAGGGTCAGAGCTGATATTCGGGTGCTGACACCTGGCAGGAGAAGGCTGTCAGGTCAGGTGGGTCAACCAAAGTCAGGTTAGACCCAACCAAAGACAGAGCACGGTCAGCTGAGGGCCAAACCCATGCCTATGGAGAAGATACAAAAGGTATAGGAAAGAGAAAATGTCAAATCCCGGGCAAAATGTTAGAAACCAGTGGATATGCTAAAGCTCAGAGATGGAACCAGGAGGGAAATGCAGGGCCATGGAAGGGTGGTGTCAGTAATAAGGACTGTGGTTGCCGAGGCAATTCTTGGCCTTGATTTGTGGCCCCTCGTACCCTTGCTGTGTGGGCGAGAATAGGGTCGGCTGATCTAGACCATGCAGGAAGAGGTGGTGAGAATCACTTCCTGGGGCTTACTGGCGAGGCAGAAAGAGAGATTCTTGCTCCTGGGGTTTGCATTCTTCTGATACCACCCAGAGGGCTGAGGGCTTTAACCAGAGACAGCTAACTCTGGGAACCATGGCCTTTCCTCTCAGTTTCTCTTTGGAACCCCACATACCTAATAAGTTTAATCATGAATGTGCTCAGAAAAAGACTTGGGTCCCAGAGTCATTCTCTGTAGGGTCCAGTGATTTCACAGGACAAACTTTATCTAGAAGTAGCCCCTATTTCTAGCTCTCCCTTCATCAGGGAGGAAGATTCATCTTGTGAAAAGTCCTACTTTTGAGTTTAGGCCCCCTCCAGTTTCCAGTTCCTGAGCCAGTTTCAGGAATGCAGGCAGGACCTGTGCAAGTAGCTTTTGCTCAGCACTGTGTTGACGGTAGAGAGAATCCATTTCATAAGACCTTGGATTAAGAGGCTTAGCTATGCAGAGTCCTCGTTTTCCATGGGCACTCTTTCTCGTAAATGGACCTTGGATCGCATGACCTTAGAGGGAGTTGGGGATTGAAGTCAGCCTTCAAATTATGGAGCTTTTCAAGCTCTTGCCAGGTGGATTTGTTCCTCAGGGAAGGACTCTATGGTCCCTGGGGCTTGCCTGAATCTAGCCTCATTCCCACCAGTCCCTCCAGGACTGTGATCAGGCAAAAAGTTTTTTTGAACTCAAATGGAATTTCTCCTCTGGTAGTTTTCATTGGGGATGTAGGGGAAGGAGCATGGGGGTGGGGACTATTCTCTAGATCTGCACCTACTTTAACCCTCAAGACAAAGGCAGACCGTTGCAACTCATCACTTTTGACAATTGTTTCGATTCCAACTATGGGTATTCATGCTTTCAGTGCACAAGCCTAAAAACATTCTTTGCCAGTTTATCTGGTTATTGCCTTGGTAATCCTAGAGTCTTCATGTTGTTCCCTGGGAAATGGAGCTTGAGGCAAAATTTATGGCAAATGCTTTATTGTGTGTAGGTGTGTAGGCAATCTGAGTGAAGCAAGATGGAGGCAAAAAGGAACCAGACAGGGCAGGACAAAAATCAGATGCCCGGCAGTACACGGTCAAGCTGGCCAGAGTTCCAAGCAGGAAACATAGCTACCTGTGTCAACTAAGATCCTGGAAAATAAGAGTACATTTGCCTAAAATAATTTCCACTTTTGAATGCTCACCAAGAATGAAACACTGGTCCTTTACGTGTATTAACTCATTTGCTCTCCATGGAGGTGCGATTAGCAGCCTTGTTTCCTAGAGGAGGAAACAGATGTGCAGAGATGCTTGAAGGTAGTTGACATTTCTAAACCCAAGGAGTTTGGCTTTAGGGCTTGTGCACTCAACCACTCCATCATACTGACTTTCGGAGCAATGAAGTGTTTTTATGCATTAAATATTCCTTGGGTATTTATCAAAAGCAGCAGCAGCTATGGCAAAGGGAGTCAGGATTCCTATCAATCTACTGAAGTTTTGTAGCAGAGATTTTTCAAAATTAACATGCTTAGCAGCTAAGTCCTACCAGGAAGGTAGGTCTAAGTTTTGGCTTAGGCATGCATAGGTTACAAAGGTTCTATAAGTGATTCTTACCAGCCATGAGGATCGAGAACCATCTTTAGATCTTTCCACCTAGATCTAAGGAAGTAGAGGTAAAATAGATATCCCTATCTGCTTTGTAATTTCTAGGAAGGTTCTTCCTAGCCCTTTGGTCTAAATTTTACACTCCTTTTCTTAATTTTCTTTTTAGTAAGAGCCTTTTGGGGCTGCTGGTGTGTGTGTGTGTGTGTGTGTGTGAGAGAGAGAGAGAGAGAGTGCACGCATGCACGTGTGTGTCTTTCTGGACTCCCTCTGTTTTGTTTACTATGATTCTGTTTGTATAGATAGATACTCCCTGGAATGTCTCAGGGAACATTAATTGGGTGTGTTGGATTTGACAGAATATCACAAATATTTCTGTTCACATTGGATTTCATTATTCTCCTTAAAAATATACATGGATGTTAATGCACACAAACTCCTCAAACCTTACTTGTATGAGAAGCTATTTGACAATGTTTCTAATATTTAATAAATGTTATTTAGACCCAGTGCTGTTCTCTAGTAACATATTACAAAGAATGTCTTAAATGGCATTAGTAATACATTCTTGACAGATGACTCTGTAACAAGCTGTTCCTAAAGCAGATTCATTATAACATAGAAATCATGTTAAAACAGCAGATTTTATTCTCATCAAATGCACATACCAGAAAGAAAACCAGCTAATGATTGTGGATGCTGGTGTGTGTGTATGTATGTGTGTGTGTGTGTGTGTGTGTGTGTGTGTGTATGCTTGGGTCCAGAAGACGTATAAACATTTTGTAGCTGTGGAAACCCTCCAAAAGAGGAGGGGGGAGGGAATTAGATCTTTGTAGATAAATCCAGCCACCTATCTGCTCACCCTTGGCAGCTAACCTCTTAAATCACTAAAACTTAGAACTAGAATAGATCCCATCATTTTATAGATGAGAAAACTAAGACCTACTTTTACCCTCCATCTTCTAACAGTTAGTCAGGCCTTGATAGTAAATCCTCAAGGTTGTCAGGAGAATTCTTTGAGGCTTGGGCTCTGCCACTCCCTCTGGCTTAGTAATATGTTTTGAAAATGCAGATTCTCCAATTCTTTGGACCCTGAATTTAATGTAGAGTTATATACTCTTGGGCAGTCTTGACGCTGTCATCTGAGGAATCAGATTAATAGGAAAATTTGTCCTCAGTTTCACAAAGGGGAAATTGTGAATTATAGAAATTATAAGCAAGTGATCTTTGTCCCACTGTAGGAAAAACACTAAAGCACATTATTAAGAAGATGGTCTGTGATCACAGAAGAAATAAAGAGGTGATCACTGGAAACATCCATGATTTCCTAAAAGTAAGGCATGTCAGATAATCTTAGTTCCTTTTTTGACATCTTTATTAGACTGCCAGACAGGGGTGGTGATGGTAGGGTAGGTCATGTAGACAGAGAGAATAAGAATATAGTAAGGCTGGTGACAGAGTTTCTCCTGATGTCATCTGGGATGACCTCGAAAATCCAGGCTTTGTGTGGATTTGCAGCTGATAGATCAACACCATTCAAAAGAGAGTTGATCTCTAGAATGATAACCATAGGGAGGGAGGTCTCCAGGCAGCAACTTCAAGGGCTTTACCTACCCCTGTCATGTTCCAAGTATTTATCAATGACTTGGATAAAATATTGAGCACGGGCTTATCGAATTTGTGATGACACAAAGCAGAGGTCAACTAATATGACAAAGGATATAAATAAGTTTTAAAAGATCTTGATATCTGGAAAGATGGGTTGAGACTAACGGGATAAATTTGACAAAGATGAAAGCAGAGTCTGGGTTTTAGGTTTGAAAGAAGCTTAATTTCACAAACAGAGAATAAGGAGGAATGGGTCTGAGTGCAGTTCATCTAAGAAATATCTGGGAGGGCTTTGGCTGACCATAGACTTGACCAGGCTCTCTCTATATAATTTATATTTATATAAATATACACTATATGAAATACATAGACACATATATAAGCTTTATCTTACCACGTCATTTATTTATATATAAATCATGAGAGGGTTTTTATCTACAGAGCAAACTGTCTTCCTCTCTCCCAGTTAGAGATCCCTTAGAGCACTGTGGTCTGTTCTGGGATCTATGCTTGGGAAGGACACTAACAAAGAGAAGAATGGAAACCAGAACACTCTGAACAGGGTCCAGACGTCTTGACAACAGAAGACTGATTGAGAAAGTTGGTGATGCATTTAGGAAGAGAACGCTTTGGGAAGTAATAACAACTGGGTTTAGACATGTGAGAGAGTCTCACAGAGAAGATGGATTGGATTATTCTGTGGTGTTCCAGAGGGCAGAACTGAGGCCTAGGGATGGAGACAGGAAGCGTATAGTGCTTCAGTGTAAAGAAGATTTAAAAGAATAGTGGTATCTATATGCAGGTAAGGCCGACTTCTGAGTTAGTCAGCTCCTGGTTACTGACAGGCTTAAAAACAGAGGTTAGGTGACCACCGGAGGACCAGGATGCTTGAGAAGCTTCTAGTACAGAATGGGTGGGTGTCAGGGAATCTTCATGTTTGCTTTCAACTCCAGGATTACAATCTGGTTTCTGGGCTGGGCCACTTTTACTAATCTCTAAATGGTGCGGGGCACTGATTGTCACATTGTCCCCTCTCTCCCTCCTATAACTCTGTGGGAGCAGACCAAGAAAAGGAAAATAGGCTTAGGGAAAGCTTGGGTTGTCAGAAACTTCTCTTTCTTCTAGGGTCTCGGTGCTGAGACCTACAGAAGGCAGCGGTGGCTCCAAGCAGCCCAGATGCCAGAGAAAATTCCTATCCTTCAGATAAAAAGGAGGATGGCCAGTCCTTTGAAGTACATGTATCAAAGCTTTAATAAAAGCGAATAAAACTGCTATGTGAGGTTCATATCTCCTGAGAACATCAAGTTAAAGCCTCCCTGAGGAAAGAAACTGTTATATAACTATTCTTATGATTCCCTTTTTCTCCAAACTCAATCTTTAATTAAAAGGCCACAATAACTATTTTGTATTAATTGTAGAATATAATTAAATTTTAATTGATCTGCCCAAAAATCTTTAAAAAATTTGTTTGTGTACGTGTGTGTGTGTGTGTGTGTGTGTGTGTAGGCATAGGGGTTTCTTTCTTTCTTTTTTTACAACAATGAAGACACTGAATGGTGGCTAAAATTGAACACAAGATAAGGCCACCTGAGTGAACCACCTGGACATGGACAGGTGGATGCAGGCCCTGGGCTCCTGGGAGTCCTTGTCGTCCCAAAGCTTCTGACAGTGGCCATTGTGAATTCTTTCGTCTGTGAAAGGTTAAGATTTCCAGCATTATTTTACACAGACTGGGACAGGCCAGTTCTAGGAGGCCCCTCATGTCCTGACCACTTGTCTCTGGAACAAAGGGGTGAAGGGTAAGAGGTATGACAGGGTATACCCAGGACGAGGGACAGGCAAATAATGTGGTACCCAGCACCAGTCAACCAAGAGAGGCTTGTGGAAGGAGAGGAAGCCTCGGAAAATCAATTGGTTATGTGCTAGGTGTCATTATAGGAAGTGTGTATTATTATCCTCAATTCCCAGCTAAGGAATCCGAAGGAAAAAAAGTGTATCTGATGGTTGCTCAAGGTCACACAAATTTTAAATAGCAGGGCTGGGATTTGAACTCCAGCCAGGTTCTCCAGCCAGAGAGGTTCTTATTACACCACAGAGCCTCTAGGGGTATATATTTTCAGTCCACAAAGGGGCAGCCAATGGGACTGTTTCCAAGTTGGGGCATATTCACTCACCTGTGAAGATGTCTCACACACCAAGCTGCCATCTGCCATTTCTGGTTCCCTGAGGAGAGAAGGCGTGGTGTTCAGCGAGGCAAGAGAGGGGTTAAAGCCAGAGAGTGGTAAGAAGGGGGAGTTCGCAGGGACAGAAGAATGTGCTCACAGTAGCCCAGAGCTGTGGAGAAGCCTCAGGCAGAAGGGCAGCGTGGGGAGTGGGGGTCGGGAGGGGGAGCACATGGCAAGAAATGTCAGGAGTCTAAAAGCCATCTGGAGAGATGGAGACAGGGAGGATGGCTTCCTGGTCTAAACCACTTGACCAAACCTTCAGACGCAAGACACCCTTTGCCCCCATGAGCCAGATTTCTCTGCCAGCAACTTCCTGAGTCAAGGGAGTGGGAGGAAGAAAAAGGATGGTCTGGGGAATGTAGAGCTGCATGAGGTGGATCCTGTTCTTTCCTAAAAGGAAAGAAGCCACTCTTGGTTCTATTTTTGGTTTGTGGAGAAAATCTGAGCTTATCTCACTGGCTGCTTTCTGTGCCCGAGGGTTGGGATAAAGCCTGAATGCAGGTTCTGCTCCTGCAGTCATGAGGACCCCTCTTGAGGGCAGCGGGCGAAGGGGTTTTAGTGAGAAAATCCCAGGGAAGGTGATTCCTCATTAGTCCCTCTCGTCACCCTTGGCTGGGATTGGAGCAATTACCCCAATCAGAGGCACATCTGGGTTCGGGAAGGGGGCCTGAGATCCTTTGTTTTCAGCAGTCTCTCAGGAGCTGCTGCTGTTTCTGGACCACATTTTGAATGGCAAGTTGTCAGTCAGTCCTGCCCAAAAGGAGCTCCCATCTCAGGATCTCCCTGTCTGCACCGTGAGGAAGCATGTCTGCCTCTCTGACCGAAGCACACCACCGACAGGTTGAACCCCCTCTTTATGCCGATACTTTGAATCTTTCCAGTTCCCTGAGTGCTTGGAGTCATCTGGGAAGGAGGGGACTATACAGTTCTTGAGAATCTGGCAAACTGGCTGGTTCCTGAGTGTTCCCTGCAGTCTTGGCCCTGTGCTGCCCCAAATGATTGATTAGAAGGACCGGGACAAAACCTCCTGGTTTTCAGGACCAACCTGGCTGGAAATAATGATGAAAGGAAAGAGTTTAGGAAAAGTTTCCAAGTTGGGTCAGGTTTTGGCAACATATGCTCCTTCTGTGTGTTCTGTATTTTCTCCCATGTTGCGGCTGGGGAAACGGTGCACATCTGTCTCCCGGGCTATTCTCTGTGCTCAGCTGCTGGCTTGTCTGCCAGGGCTTCTCCTTGAGCAGATTTCATGGTCCATGTGCATAGTGGGTGCTTCTGCGTGAGGAGTTCCAACTAGCTCCAGGGCTGTCAGATAGGCTGTGAATGAAGGACCCATCTGCCCAGCGGTGGGGGATGGGGTGGGGAATGATTTCTGAGATCATGTGGAGCAGAGGCTGAACCAGAAATGCAGTGCCTGCTCTGTGAGCTTCTTGGAAGGAAGGCGGCCTTCCCTTCCCTTGTTCTGCTCCTCACCCCCACAGTCTCAGGTCATGGACATTCTCCTTTTTGCCCTCAACCCCAAACTACATATCTACTCTCACAGGTCTCAGTCAGATGCCTCCATCGGAGCCCTCTCAGCATCTGGCTTATGTGTCCTTAGGTGTGACAGATTCTGCCAGAAATTCCTGTCTGCTTTCCTGGCACAGAAGGATTTCTTGAATGATGCTCCTTCAACATGGGCTATGGACACCCTGACAGCCTTCAAGGATCTGGATGCACGAGACGGGTACCCAGCAGTGGCCCCCTTCCCCTCTCGGGGCTCCTGCAGCTTTCTTTGACATTTGCTCTTTGCTTTGCATTCGGTAGCTCATCCTTAATGTCCTTGAACATCTAAACCTCAGTTTTAGGGGAGAGCTGGGAGGAGGAATTTGAGACCCAGTAGAAAGCAGAAAGCACTAGAGGCAAGGGTCCTAGAGCAGACTTGGCCAGTTGTGAGGACTTTAACGAGCAGATTGCTTGACTCTATGACTTTGCCTCATTTCTTTAAATTTGAGCCGACTAGACTTGTTCATTCATTTACTTAATATATACTAATTTAACATGTATTTTACGTCCAGGTGCTGTAAAAGGCTCTGTAGCAAATACAAAGGGGAGAAAAAAACCACAATGCTTTAAAGCATCCACTTAAAATATGCCAAGTACCAGCAGCATTGACTTCATTTAGCAGCCTGCTAGAAATGCAGACCCTTGAGTCCTCCCCCTCTGATTCCAATATGAATCAGAAATTGCATTTTAACAAGATCCCCCAGGTGATCTGTGCACCCATTAAAGTTAGAGAAGTACTGACTACACCGATAATGCCACGTTCTCTGCTTTAGCACCCATCATTTCACGAGACACGATCCTCTCTTTAAGGCTCTTGTAATCAAGGACGAGAGAGAGAGTCTGACAAATCCCTATTCTACAATGTGGTGAATGTCTTTATAGAGATGGGAAGAGAATACTACAGAAATTCAACGGAAGGAAGGATTGATTATGCCATTCACTCATTTATTCTAACAATACTTAACCACTTGCTACACGCCTTATATTCTCCTGCCAGCAAGGAAGTGCAAATAATCGTAGAACCACGTGTGGCTTCTTTCCTCTAAGGAAACAGCAGGATCCATTGTGTCTTACCTTGCTTTGTCCTGACAACCTCATTCAGCTTTCTACCTTTAAGGAGCTTACCTTCTCGTGGGGAAATACATGTGATGAACAATTTAAAATATATTACATGTGTATATTATATATGTATATATGCATATCGATGTACGTATGTATATATATGTGTATATATATGTGTGTGTGTATGTATGTATGTAATTCCAGATTGTGATGAGTTCTGTGAAGGATATAAATAGGATATTATGGTAGTGACTGGGGGTGGGAAAGTGGGAGATACTTTTGGATGGGTCTAAATAAGCCTCTTTGAGGAGCAGAAATCCAAATGAGGAGGAACCAATTATGGGAAGATCTGACCTCTGGGGGTTGGGGTAAGTGTGTTATAGGGAGGAAGGATGGTAAATGAGACGCTGGACAGAATGGACAGAACTTACCTCTTCTCAGTGCAACAGGAACCCAGGACAGAGATGAAGGCATAGAGCTGTCTGGAGCCAGCTCATGTAGGGCCATGTGGACCATGGTAAGTGTGACTGAATTTTACTCTGGGTGCAATGATAATAATATGCATAGATATATATTTTAAACCCTTCTGGCTGTTGTATGGAGATGGGACTGTAGAAGGTAAGGCTGGAAACAGTGAGAGCAGGTAGGAGGACCTTGAAATACTGCGGGTGGTGATAATGGTGACTTGGACTAAGATGGTAGATGTGGAGCTGGAGAACGGTGGGTGGATTCAGGATAGGGTTGGGAGTAGCATGAAAAGTTTCTGGAAAAGCTCTTTTAGCGGAGTTTAGGAGGTGATGAGGTGGATTTTTAAAGAATAAATTGGGATTTACTGGATAGACATTCAAAGTTCTAGATTTAGAAGGCCAAAAGTCTGGAGGCATGTATGTTGAAAGCACAAAGTTGGCTTGTACTATTCTCACTGGACTAAAGGAACAAAAAATACTTGAAAGCACATATTTCTTTTCTTTTCTTTTTTTTTTTTTTAAAGATTTTATTTATTTATTTGACAGAGAGAGATCACAAGTAGGCAGAGAGACAGGCAGAGAGAGAGAGGAGGAAGCAGGCTCCCCGCTGAGCAGAGAGCCCGATGCGGGACTCGATCGCAGGACCCTGAGATCATGACCTGAGCCGAAGGCAGCGGCTTAACCCACTGAGCCACCCAGGTGCCCCAAAAGCACATATTTCTAATGGATATGTGGTTCTTCCCCTTCGCAATGGTAGCCCTCAAGCGTGTGGTAATTTGCTGGGTTTCTGAGCAGGTCTCTCCAAATCCCTCTACCAAATTCCATAGTACAAATGTCTGGCTCATCACTTGGGAGAGAAGAAAGGCTCCTCTCTTTTCTTCTAGTAGACCAGACATTGGTCCTGGATATGCTCATGTATACCTTCTCTGGAAGACATAATTTTGGTCTCCTGAGCAGTATGTTTTCAGCCCCAAACTCCAGAGCTGTCCCAGAAACCACTTTATCCAAGCAGGAAAATAAATGTGAATATCACTAACTCAGCAGCCTGGCAGCTGCAGACGATCCCATTATGTCAATCATCATCAGCAATTCCCTGTAACTGGCGGCTGTCATCCTCTTGGAGATTAATTGCTGGGAATCTGTTGTATGTATTAATAGATCATTTATTCAGATTGATCTTTCACCCATTGATCGTCAGTCTTTGCACATGACCAGGTCTCTTGTGATTTGACTTCTGGGGCCAATCTTTACTCTAAAAGATTCCCCTGGGATTTGTTAGAAAGCATAGTGCCTACCAGGACCACTAACCACATCTGCAGTTAGTCTTCTTCCACCTCCAGAGAGCCAAAGTATGCTGTTGCTTCCTACCCTCCATCATTTGATTTTTAATATCTTAAGTTCCAGATCTGCACTCAAAGCACTACTGTTGGGCTGTGATCTGAATTCTTCCCTGAATAGCTCTAGTATCTTATCCTTCAGAAATTTGAGCTTCTTTCTCATTCTGCCTTACCCGTGTCAGTTCTCATTATTGGATCAGATACAGAACCTGAACTCACCCCAATCCTTCAACTGGCCAACTCTTACCCATCTGTGATGGGCTGTGTGGCGTGTCCCTGCTGAAATTCATATGTTGAAGCCCTAACCCCTAGGATCTCAGAATGTGGCCATATTTGGAGATAGGGTCTTTAAAGAGATAATTCTGGTGAAATGAAGTCATACAGGTGGGAATTTTATCTAATATAACTGGTGTCCTGATAAGAAGAGGAGATTAGGACATAGACATATGTACACATGGAAAAAAGGCTATCTGGGGATACAGCAAGGAGGCAGCCATCTGCAAGCCCAGGAGAGAGGCCACAGAATTAAGCAAACCCCACTGACACCTTGATCTGGGACTTCCAGCTCCAGACTGTGAAGAAATACATTTCTGTTGTTTAAGCTACCCAGTGAGTGGTATGTTGTTAATGTAGTCCTAACTGATGAATATGCCATCTTTCAAGTCTCACCATAAATAGCACCTTTTATGACAGGATTTCCCCAATTCCTGGATCAGCTTAGGTCATCCTACTGTGTGATCCCATTTCTGTCTTTTCACTGCCCTAACATTCATTATACCATGTTAAAATTATTTCTTTACTTTTTCATTTTTAAGAGTCTGTTAGCTCCACAAGGCTAGGGACAAGTTAATATTGTTCACTGATATGTTAAATATGGGAATAATCTAATTACTATAAGAAATAAACCTCCAAATCTCCAAATCTCAGTGACTTAGCACAAAAGTCTATTTTTTATTCATATCTCAGGCCAGCATAGGCACAGGGTTCAGGGATGTAAATCTCCATTTGTGGCTACATCTTCCTTTGGGTCCCTGAAGAGCTTCCAATTTAGTAGGTGGATGTGGAATGAGAAACTGATCATTGGTGGGAGGCTTCTAGGAGTCACACCTGAAAGTGGAGTACCTCACTTCTGCTCACATTTCACTGGCCAGAACTCAAGTCACATGACCTCACTAGCTGTAAAGGAGGCTGGGAAATGTAGGAATTTCATGCCTAGGAATCAAAGGAGAACATGGAAATTGATGAACACAACAATTTATTCCATAACTGCTATATTTCCAGCACCTGCCCTAGTGCCTGATTTATAGGTCCTTAATAATATTTTTACCAATTAAATCATTAACTTCCACAGGTCACACATTTAGCCTTAGGTGCAACGGATGGGATGGTTTAGAAGTACAGACTCGACTCTACCTGGAGGCCTATCATTAAACCAAATGACCTCATTTGTGCACACTTGAAAGATGAAATTTCCCAGTCTCAAAAATCCCTTTAAAAGTAACAATCTGAAAAAAGACAGTTATTTCATTTCTAACATTTTAACAAAAACAGGCTGCTCAGTATGTGTTTTTGCTATCTTGCTACAGCTATTTGCCTCTAAGTTATTAGACTCTAACCTCCTGGAGAGCAACACATTAACCATCTGGGAAGACAGCTTCAATCCCAGTGTCTGATGCATCTTCAACTTTCTTTGAGCCAACATTTGTTGAGCATTTACTATATGCTATGCTAAATGCTTTCTATCCATTAACCCATTAAATTGTTCCATGAGATAGCAACAACAATTGTCTATTTTTTATATATTGAAATCCAGTGTTCAGAGAGCTTATGAGAACTTGTCAAGCACCACAGAACTAGTGTGTAGTCAAAGTAAAATGAAGATCCTAGTACCTAAGATTTCAAAGCTCAAATTCTTAACCACTATTCCAAGCTGCCTTTCCTATGCATGCTCATTACCCTGAAAGGAAGTTGGCCATGGGCATCCGAGCTAAGTTCTATGATCTTGTGAGGAAACAAAGGCTGTAATGCCTGTCCATGTTCTTATTTTCAAGAGGGTATAGCTCATCACCTCCTTGAAAGTAGGAAATGTTTGCCTTTGTAGTCCAAAGAACACCTAGCACAGAACCTTCTGTACAGAAGATCCTTTTTCTTTTCTTTTTTTTTTTAAAGAATTTATTTATTTATTTGACAGAGAGAGATCACAAGTAGGCAGAGAGGCAGGCATAGAGAGAGAGAGAGAGGAGGAAGCAGGCTCCCCACTGAGCAGAGAGCCTGATGCGGGACTCGATCCCAGGACCCTGGGATCATGACCTGAGCCGAAGGCAGTGGCTTAACCCACTGAGCCACCCAGGCGCCCCCTGCACAGAAGATCCTTGATGTCTGTCTCTATTCTCTACAAGGTTAATGGACCAGGACCCAAGGAAGGAAAGGACTGGTCAACCTACCTCCATTGCTTGGTATATCCTTCCCCAAGCACCCACTCTCATAGTGCCTTTACCTCCTGCTCAGCTGCTCTACCCAGAGCTCTCCTTGGAGGATGTTTTTTCTTTATCCATATGCAACAAGGAGGTGATGGTTCCTTGTATCCTCTGGGAGTGAAAGACTTCTTCTATCCATCTCTGAGATTGATGATGGAGGCAGAGGGAGAGAGCCAGAGGTTTCTGATGGCATTTCCTTCTTGAGAATAAGACAGAAAGGGAGAAAAGATTGTGGTAAGTTGAGTCCTTTCAGGAAATAATAGCTCTCCCTCTAGTCATCCTCTTTTATTCTTCAAAGCCCCATTGCATGAAGAGTCCTAGGTCCCTATTCTTCCAAGCTGCAGAGTCCAGAGACAGAAAAGCCTGGATTCTAGTACTGCTGTTACAGTTCCTAGGAAGCAGAGGCTAAGGCCTATCCTGATCCTTGCTCAGATCCTTTTCACTGTCTGCTTCAGAATGAAAAAAAATCCATTTAGATGTGGTTAAATGTCCCTCAGTTTTTAGTTCATTATTAATTTTTTTTTTTTGTATCTTTGGGAAAATGACATTTTCCCCAGGATATTTTGCCAGTGGGATCTCCTGGCAAACAATACACTAAAAAGAAAATAAATAGTGTTCTTTTTGCATGCATTTGGCACAAGTGAAGACCCCCTCCTGTGTGAGCACTTGGTTGAATTATTTCTGCCTAGTGGCTTTTCTGTCCCTACAACAAGCTAGTCTGCACAGCTCAGTAGTGGATACGGGGAGGTGAGGCTCTATTGTTTCACAGATCCACATGACTCGCTCTTCTCCTTTGGGTGGATGGGATATAACTTACACAAGAAAGACATATGTAGATGATAATGATGATGATGATGATGATGATGAAGACAATGATGATTTTTGGTGGAGCAAGAAGATAGAGGATTTTCAGCACCTCTCCTACTTTTGTCTTTGGCTACTCAATGTGAAAAGAGAACTGGTCCTTATCATCCTCAACAAGTTTCCAGTGCTCCATGAATTCAAGTTCTATAGCTTGGTTCCTACTACTGGCAGGAGCCCATTGGGGATGACAAGTAAAGAGGGGAGGTTGAAGAAAGATATTCCCCAGTCACCCCTAAGTCCATTTCCACTTCAGGCTGAGGGCCAAAGGGAAGCTCTGTCTCTCCTGATTTGGTTTGAATTCAGGCCATCCATCCCGGATGAGCTGCATTCCGGGCCTTTTTTCTGGCTGATGTCAAAAGGCTGAATGTGGACTTCAGGAAGGCTTGAGGGCTGTCTTGCCTGCTAACACTGATTTTATGATATGCTAAACATAACATTCAATAGCTATTATTTCTACTGTCAGAGAAACAACTTGAGCCATCTATCTTCCTCCACAGACTATATTACATTTCTCCCTACAAATGACAACGCATTATAATATCTTTTATTATAATATTACTTATTTATCACCAAAGGTTTTCCAGCATTAATGCTGAGGGCCCTCATCCTTTATCTGCTTTTTGGTTTGTTTGTTATGGATGTCACACTTTATTTATCAAGATGGGCTCTCTTTAGGATTTGTGGAGATGGGTCTCCTCTGATTTACTCCTTACATAAACCTGGGCTTTTATCTCATTAGACTTCTCAGCACACCGGGAGGACAGGATGGACAAGATGTTCTGCTTTCTTGCTTTGTCAAGGGATCTGGAAGAGCCGGAATTAGGATGGTGGCACTTGAGACTTGGAAGAGAGCCTCTGGCAGCATGTGTGGCAGCACGCCCCTCTCGGCAGGCAGGGGGACAACCTTGCCCAGCCCATTTCAGTGGGGCTCCACAGTAGGAGCTCCCAAAGTTGTTCTTGGTAACCTCTTCCAAAGTTTATCAGTCTTCCTTTCCAAGATTCTTCTTCCCCACCTTCAGGGAAACACACTAAATTTAGTAAAAATGTGACATTCTCCTGAGATCTTATTTCTCTGAGAAGAGTACTGGAAAGCCCAACATAGAAAATACTTTAAGTGGCATATACACTTGGAAGCAATTATTTGTTTTACAAAGAATAAAAAAAAAACATGCTTCCTTAAAGAATGATTCCTCTACTTCTCTTAAGTGACTGTGTATACATCATTAATGACTAGATAGAAAAGCCCCCCCCCCCCCCCAGTTGGGGGCAGGTGGATGTGCAGGCAGAGAAGATAAAATTAAAGCGTCTGCAAACTAATGTTTACTGAAATTCTGACAGAATTGCTGATATGGTCCTTGTAAAAAAACAGAGATGTTTCTACATTGATACATTGATATAAAAACACCACTTTACATTCTAGTTTGTTAGAAAGAAATATGATTCCATCGTACTTTAGAATGAACGTTTGCCCTGCATTTCTCTCGAAATTTCTCTAGTGCTTAAAATCCAGTGGAAACTGAGCCCAAGGTCAAAACTGGCCTTGAACAAATGGCTAAATGAGGGACATGTTGTGGTTTACCTTTATTTTTCTACCTAACTTTTCTATTAATGCTCCTTTCTCATTGTAAAATGAGACCTCTCCTATCCCCTCTTCCCTCTCCTAGGCAGCCCTTACCTAAACAACCTTACCTTTGTTGTCCTGCTGCAAGTGTCTCAGCTTTGCAAGGTAAAAATCTGAGAGGTGGGTGGCTGGTTACAGCCTGGAGCCAAAATATTTATCGGGCTGGTTCACATTTTTAATAGACTATTGGAAAGCTGTATTATTATTATTCAAAGAATGCTACTGTTATGGTGCAAATTCCAACATCACTGAGAACACTCTGGAGAGGAACTTTGGACTGGGGCTGGAAGCACAGAAGACCCAAGGGAAGTACCTCAAATCACTCCAGGTGAGGGGCTCAAATCCTCCCACCTAGGAGACCAGCTCGAAGTGTCTGGTTGGGCGATCCTTGCCCTTGCTCTCCATCCTGAGGGTCTCCTTTCTTTGGCAATATGCCAAGTCCAGGCCCAAGGCAACAGTGCAACCCTGGGACTACGCAGAGTAGAATGTTTAACATCCACACAAGACAAGAGTTTACAAACCTTAGCTGTTTCCCCTAGAACAGGGGATGAGTTGAAAGACTTGTTCTGAGTGGGAGAAGGGCTCAGATGGCTCACTCACAATTGCTATTCTTGCCCTTTGTGTGCCCACCTTCTTCCAAAAGAAAGAAAATGGTGTAGCAAAGAAGTCCTGTCTGATCATAGGGATTTTCAAAGCGACACCACACAGGGGTAGGGCAGGACAGGGATGCGGTGGGCGTCACAGGACGGCTTGGCTGACTGGCAAGAACTCGGGAGTTGTTGGAAACTCATTACTGATCCACTCTCAGAGTCCTATGCTCTCCGTTGAGCTCCTGAGCCAGTAGCCAGGCACCGGGAACTTGAGAAGGCTCTGGGAACTATTCACAAGGTGGAGGGACTCTTCCTAAAGCAGTATAGACCTCTTTGTGAAATCCAAGTGTAGATCGGGAAAGTGGAGAAAAGGATATTGAGACTACATTTTATTAGAAGTGACTGCCTATCTTATATCCCACCCTTCAGTGTTGTTTTCTGCAAATAAAAACACAAGACAAGGACAGTGAGTTGAAAACAAGGGCTACATGTCCAGAGGAGAGTGCTTTTCTTGAATGTCCCTCATTCCCCCACTTTCCGGTGGTACAGCTGCTTTCCTTTCTCCTTCTTCCTGTTCTAATAAATTCATTTGGTTTGGGTAGGTTTGTTACCTCGAACCAGCGGAGTCCCCTTTGCATTCCAGGAAGAAGGAGAACAGATGTAGCCATCTTGCTCTTAGAGGGCCCAGGGCCCAGAATGTGTGAACTCCTTCTTGTTTGCTGCTGCTTTGGATCATTAATTAGAAATAATGCAGTGTTGAGCACTGCCATCATTTTAATACAGTGTTTAAAACAACAAATATCATCATTTATGGGCTAAGGTTTGTGAAATGGCGCCATCACTCTATTTGCACATCATTTTCCATGAACACGAAGAACTGTGGCCATGTTCTGTGAAACAATTTGTAAGCTTTGTGGGGATGGAGAGAAAGATCCCCCTGAAAGCTCTACCCTCTCAGGATCTGAGTCTGCTATGGCTACAGCCCACTGATTTTTTTTGGATATTTTTGACTGCACGAGTTATTCTTCCCTGTTGCCTTGGGTGATCCAGATTGACCCCTTCAACACCACACAGCTGACTTCTAGGAGAATGAGGTTGACTTGGTGCAGGGGACATGATCACTCAGTGTCATGGTTCTTAGGGAACCTGCTGGAGTAGCATGGGCCAAGGAAGAAAATATGGAAGATGGTGTCTCTACTGGGGTCCAAAGAGCTCCAGGTCCCATCTTCCTCCTTTCCCAAGGACCTGCTTTCCCTAACTAACTGATTGGGACTGGCATTGATTGAGGCCCACCTCTCCCTCAACCCCCACTGATTCAGTTTATACTTTCAATATTTTTCACTTGGATTAATGGGAGAGCCCTCTAGCTGTTCCCTACCCATCCCTCCAGTCTTAATCCCATTATTTAGACACAGTGACTCTTCTAAAATGTGAATCTGACCATGTTAGTTCTTTGCTCAAAATTCTCTTCACTTATTTCAGGATAAAATTCAAACTCATCTGCAAGTCAAAAAAAAAGCTCATTATGGACTGTTCTTTCCAATCTTACCTCTTACCATCTTCCATACTAACCTACTTGCAGTAGGTACCCCCTTTTCCCTGGAATACTCTCCCTGAAACTGTTTTCCCTTATTTGGCTAACTTCTAGTTAGTTGTCTTTTAGGATTAGTTCAGAGATTCCCTTCATCTGGATGCCATTCATAATTATTTCCATGGATCAGGTTTAAGATCAAGTGTTTGTTCTTGAGGTGCCCATAATCTTTGGGCTTGCTTCTGACATAGCAGTATTTCTGTGTGTGTGTGTGTGTGTGTGTGTGTGTGTGTGTGTTTCTTTTTGCTTGCCTGTTTGCCTACAAGAAATTCAATTTTTGAGGAAAGAACGATGGCTTAGTCATCTTTTCAAGTCTTGTATTTGATCAATAGATTCTTAGCAAATGTTGGATGATAAATGTCTGACCTATGCCAATATAGGCTAATTGCTCACAAGAAAGCTATTTTCTTCCCTCCTTCTTTCCCTTCCTCCTTCCATCCTCTCTCCCTTTCTTCCTTCCCCCTTCCCCCTTCCCACCATCTCTCTTTCTTTCATCCTTCCTCCTTCCTACCTCCCACTCTCTCTCCTTTCTTTTTCTCATTCTCTTTCTTCACTCCTTCCTTCCTTCCCTCCCTCACTCCTTCCCTTTCTCTTCTCTTTCCTTCCCCTTTCTTTCTTCCTTCTTCCTTTCCTTTCCTTCCCCTCTCTTCCTCCCTTCCTTTCCCCCTTTCTTATTTCTCTCTTAGTTTGGGATGTTTTTCCCTAATGCTACATGTGGTACTTAACTGGGCTTAGCAGGGGGTCATTTATTGAGTAGATATCACCTCTGCAGTCCCTCCCAGGTAACTCTTGAGAGATTTAGAGCCCTTCCCCAGCTCCCCTCCCTGATTTTTCTACTCTTATCACCAAACACACACACACACACACACACACACACACACACACACACACGATTACTTATATCATCTATAGCTCATGTCATGGCCCAGATAGCCCCGTTCTGTCTTGCATTCTCTAAGTATTCCAACAGAAAGTCGGTACATTCTGCTCCTCCTCTCCCTACCATCACAACATTAGAATCCTTTGTCTGTATCCTGCACAGGGAGCAATGGTGCACATAGAAGGTAGAGGAGCTACGGTGAACCCAAAGGGCTACATCTACTAGGTGGAGTCTGGTAGGGAATTATTCTTTCCCCTCTCTGTTCCCCTTCCTTCTTAGGCTGGGGAATCCACAGTCGTTGGTCATCATTAGTGTTATCCATTAATATTTCCCAGACTCATGGCAGGATTTCACTTACTTGGCTAACAGAAGTGGAAGGGTCACTTTAGACAGAAGCTCCTAGAGTAGAGATGTGATTCACCATTCTCAGATGGTGGCTGTTCTGTCTCAGAGTGGGGACATTGATGAGCAGAACCCCCTTGGCAAACTGTATTGGATACCTACTAGTATTGAGAAATAAAGCTTGATGCTGAGATTTGCAGGTTACTGGTTACCACAGCATAATCTGGTTTCCCTGGCTGATGCAGAGTCACTGAAATAAAAAATTTCTCTTTGCTAGAATTTTCCTTCTGGGAATTCCATAGAGAGAAGTGGTTCAACATTATGGATGCTGACACTTCTGCAGCTCTAGCTCTCCCTGATCTAACCCCTGTCGGCAGAGAGCCATGATTTTTCATCCTGCCTGCTTTTCCATGGCACTCTCCTTAGGGAGACCACTGCCATAGCTTCACCACAGCAGACATCTCTTGCTTGATTTCTGTAACATCTTTCCCTTTTTCTTCCACAAAGATCAATCCTCCCTGTGTTTGGGGAGCTGCTCCTGCCTCACACCAACCTTCTGATTGTGATGGGCTGCCAGTCAGCATCACGTACCCCTGACCACGGAAATGGGCACATTGATCTAGGCCTGACCATTTGTCTTTCCACAAACAGTTGGCACAAAGGGTGACCCAATTCAGTTTATTCAGAGAATTTTCCTGCTGTATTAAAGTGGGAAAGTAGAAGCACCTCTTTCCTTTGGGCTCTAATATAGGAATCCTTGAATGCAGATATGCTTCCTGCTGTATGGAGACAGGCCTTCTCCTCTTGGAAAGAGTATTGTCAACACACACAGAACCAGAGTCAAGAGCTTTGTATAGAGAGAAGCCTGTGGATTTTGTGAGCTAATCCCCTTGTTCTGAAATTAATCTAAGTTGTTTATCTGATAGTAATGGAGAGAATTCTTACTAATTTACATGAAAATATTAAATCTTCTTTTTCCAAGTGATCTTATTAGCCCATTTCCTTTCTTTCCATGCACTGACAGTAAATATACAGGTTACCCCAGTTCCTTGGACGTGATCATCCTGGTGAGCAGGCCCTCGGGCCCGAGAACCTCAGAGCGATGCAGCTGTTCACATCACTTAGGAAGAGGTTGGATACAGAACCCCTCAACTCCCTGAATGCTGCTGCACGGCTGTTACTAGAAATAAGTAGAGAGGCCTCTGAGCAGAGGAAATAGAGTCCATATACTCACATTCAACCTCATGAATATTATTCTGTGGATCATCTATTCATGAAAACTCAGAGTTGATTTCTTCTTGTTATACTTACAAGTATAAGGCTTTGTCTATTTTCTCCTACCTTAGAATACAGGTGGTACATCAGAAAGAGTGAAAGAGGGGGTGCTTTGTGTCCTATTCACAGGAAGTGACATTTGATAGCCAATTCATAGGGAAGTCAGAAAAACCATAAATGGCAAGCAAAATGCTTCAAGGTTGGGGCTGTCAAATGTCAGGACAAAGAATATTTCACGCAAGTGGAGACCAGAGCACATCACTATTCATCAGTGAGCCGCACATCCCTGCTTCTAGGCTTCCTGCAAAAGCAGATGCTCCTAATGTGACCTTGAGTCAATATAATGTTCAATTACCTTTGGTATCCTTGGTTTATTAAGACAAGAGTCTGTATAATTCATTCTAAAAAACACTGATATTACTAATTGTTTCAAACACTAGGCATTCAAAGAGTTAAATCCCAGTTTTTCTAACAAATTCATTTATGTAGAACAGACTTTTCTCTGATGGTGTTGGGTCGATGAGGTGTACTGTATTGTTTATCAATATCTATAATTTGCATTATGGATATATTTGTTTTGTTTGCATGTACACTCTTTAGCATGAGATCACGTTTGTGTTTGTAAACACTAAGACACAATACAAATGTTCTTTATCATCATGCTCCCTAGAAGCCCTGAAGGACACGGACACCCACTGGCTCTTCTCTAGGAATCCCTAGGGAATTCCCCATTCTCAAGGTTTTCTGTACATAAAGCTCTTTCCCAGAACTTGTTAAAAATGTAAATTCCTATGGCCTATTCTCAGATATTCTGACTTAATGGCTCTGGGGTAGAACCCAGAAATCTCCACTTTAAGGAAGGGTTCCCTTCCCCCAGTGACACTAACACAGGTAGTCCAAAGACTACCTTTCTATAAATATTGCTCTGTGACTCTCTAGAGCCTCCAACAACCCTCAGATGCTTCCCTTTTTCATGGTGGGCCTGAAGAGAAATTTTCCTTCCTGTACTGTGTCTAAAGTCAGAACAAAGATTGGAATCCTTGAGCAGAACCTAGAAGTCATAAAATAAAATAGGATTTGGTTGAGGTGACTGAAATAAGTTGGAGTAAAAAAAATAAAGACTTCCTAAGTCAAGTTTTAGATGGTGGTATAATTAGAATTATTATCCATTATTTATGTGGCAGATGATGTTCACGAGATGCTTGATGACTCTATGTTAATAGGCAGTGTCTTTGCTGAAGGGGAATGTGACATTGCTCTAGCCTTGCTCTCTCCGCCTTCCCTCCCCTTCTCTCTCCTTCTGTTGAGCCCTGGCCAGTTCTAACAGCATTTCTGGTTTGGCACCTTGTAGGAAGTGGAGTACAGAACTCAGAGTTGTTGATTCAGACTCTGGTGACCATCTTTCTGGATTGCGCACATTGTTTGACACAGTTAGGGGTACCGCTGCCCTTCTTTCAACACCCTCTGTGTGCTGGGCACTTGTCGTCTATGACCTCATAAAATTCTCCCAACAGCCTTGCAAGTAGATGTTACCTCTTTAAGAATCAAGAGGCTAAGGTTCAAAGAGGTTAAATGATTAGCTCATGGCAACACAGACAGTAAAGAGTGGAACCAGCTCCCAGGGCCTCCCCACCACTTGTTGGAGTATCAGACTCCCCAAGGGCCCTCCAGGGGAAGAGAGCACGCCAGGCCTCCTTTGTCTTGGTTGCTCATCTGGGTCTGTTTAGTGCTGTGCTCTCATGATGGTCCATGATGATTCTTGCCTGCTCTTGTCAGGTTTAGTTAATCTTCTCTGGGTTCTTCTAGCATCAAGACCTGGACTACTTACTGAAGGCGCTCTTTTGGTAGAGTGGGATTGATTTTAACATGAAGATTTCCAAGAACAAAAAGCACTTGGTACACATTATCCCAGGTCTATGGATAAACCACATTAACTTCATGACTGCCTTTGCTGTGACAAATGACTTTTTTTTTTTTTTTTGACAAATGACTTTTTTTCTTCCTCCACCTGAACATAGCCTTTCAGGGAGGCCAGACCTGTCATGCGAGGTTGGTGTGTCCTAGGAGAAAGGGGAAATGCAAAGTTAAGCATAGTCTGTCAAAACAAGGGGCAATTGGGCTTGAAAATCCCTGCTCTTCAGGGGCAGTGATATCCTGGTTTAGTGTAATGAAAGTCCTCATACCCAGTGTCCTCTAACAATCTGACTTTAATGGGGTTACTATAGCTGGGGTAAAGCATTTTATATGGAACCAGGTTTACATTATCCTACTCTTTAGAGATCTTGCTTGCAATGCTGTTCAAATCCTTTAATCCATAAATAGGATTCCAGACAGCGCTGGGCTGCCTTCCAAAACTGTAATCTTCCAGTATATGAATTATTACCAAAAGATTAGGGTGTTTCTAGTAATAACATTTCAAATAAATCAGCTTTCATGGAGGAACAACAAACTAATATTGGAAATAACAATATAAAGACATTTATATAGCCACTTGCTAGAATAACTTCCTTAACCAGGGGCTTCTTTTCTCATTTACATTCATTCTGTCTGAAAAGTCTTTTTTCATTTATCATCAGCTGCTGGCTTTAACCTTAAAGCATGCCACATGTTCCCATGTCCTGGGTCTCCTAAGTCCCTTCTTCGATGCCTCTGAAATCACCAGGTGTATTTATCCAGGGATGGTCAGAGGTGTTGATTATTGTCCCCAGAAACTCCAGATTCCTTTGACCTTTCTCTTTGGTTCCAGGCAATCATGTAGGGGAAAGGTATAAGTAAATTTCAGGTTGGGTAATACTTTTTGTGGCTTCATAGCAAAGATCATGAATGAGACGGAGTAGAAGAAAAGATTCTTAGCACGACCTTAGAGATTGAATGATACAAAGATCTCTGCTGAGATTTACCTTGAATGCATGGACAATGACGACAACACAAGGACGGTGATATGACGTTAAGAACACTTGTTTTGTATCTGGATGAATTCTGGCTTCCTCGTGCACCAGTCTTGGGCACCTTGGGAAATTCTATTACCCCTTTGTTCCTCTGTATCGTCATCAATAAAATGGGGATCCTTCCTACCCCAGGGGGTTGTGGAAAAGATTAAAGGAAGTACCGGTGGCACCATCAGCACAACACAATTTTCTCTCCTTTTTCTTGTTCCTTTGAACCAACTGAGTTCATTCTAAGGTGGCTGATGGGAAGTAAGGAGACTCCCTCTTTTAGCGACAGATGGATATTTGGAGACATGCCTCCAAGCTACTAGTAGAAATTCCAGGCTCAACTCCCATTTCTGTGGCTAACCTATTATGACCTTGAGTGACCTGTCACACTTTCAGATTCCCATTCCATTTTCTATTAGAAGGAAAGTGTCTGGTTCCTCCCTACTTTGTAGAGTGAGGAAGTAGTAAAGCCAATGTACTTATATGAGGTCACATTTTAGGAGACATTTCATAGTCATAGAATTTAATGCTAGAAGAGGTTATCTAGGAACGGAGGGAATTAACATTCATTAAAAGTACTCACCATGTTCAAAGTGCTTTATAGGCTTCACCATATTTAATCCCAACAACCCCGTTAGGGAGGTGGAGTTATGCCCACTTTATGGAGGTGGAAGCCGAGGTTCATTTTTAGGTAACCTACCCAAGCTCACATGGCTAAAATGTGGTGGAGGCAGAAATCAAACCCTGATCTGTAGGACTCCAAGGCCATCGTCTTTCATTTTACCATTTTAAAAAATCATTTGTAATTTTCCTCTTACATTTGACAGAACTGGGACTCAAAAGACATTGAATCACTCATCCATGGACTTAGCTGGTTCATGAAATATCCAAGACTAGATCCCAGTTTTCCTGATTGCTATTCCTGAGAGCTACCCCCTCCGAAAAGAATTGGTATAAATCTCCTAACCTAACCCTCTGTCTTACATTATTATTTCAAAAGTGTTTTGTTTTCACTTTGGATAGATTTTCAACAGACAGAGGCTCCTAACATTTTAGTTCTCAGGCTCCCTTCTTATATGAAAAGGTTAGAATAGTTGATTTCTTTGGTTCCTTCTAGCTCAAAAATTCTATTATTCCTATGACCCTCCATTCCCCATAGTAGTTAATGATCTGTAAAGACACACTTAAATGCACAGGTTTACTACCTTCTCGCTCTGCAAGCTAGAGGGAAGCCAGCTATTATTTTTCTTCTTCAAAAGGGAGATCTGAGACCCACATGGCTTGAGCAACTAACTCAAGGACATAGCTGATCACTGGCTCAACCAGGCTGAGAATGCTTGAGGGAGGCCTGTGTTTTATTCACCTTTTAACCTCGATCCTTAGCAGAGGGCCTGGGACACAGTATGTGCTCGGTTAGAGGAAAGCAGACACACGTTCATGCATTAATGGATGAATGAGTTGGACCCAGGCTTCGCAACTCCAGTGTGCACTGCCTTTAGCAGCTTTGTCTTTCTCTCTCTCTCCTTTTTCCAAAACCTTTCGAAATGGGGGCAATTTGCCTCTCTGCTAAGGGCTTTCTTAAAATGGGGTAGACCTGTAGTGTGCATTTCAGATCAGGAGTGTAGCAGGTGTGAATACCGAGTGGATTTGCACACACCACCCCACCTACTGTTGGTAGCGGTAGTTTATTATTAATGGGCTGGGAAAGGGGACGCCTGGAGAAGAGATGTTTGCGAATTGTCTGCTCAGATTAAAGGACCTTTGAAATGGAAAGCATTAGCCCTCTGATTGAGCCCTGCACTTTACATTTTGGACTTTCAAATGAAAAGGAAAAGAAAAGAGAGACCAAAAAGAAAAAAAAAAAAAGAAAGAAAACAAACCAAAAAAAAAAAAAAAAAAAAAAACCAAAAAAAACAAGCTTTTTGGAAGCTTGTGTCATTTTTTGTTTCTCTTTCCAGCCCTCCGCTTAGCCGCCCCAAAAGGCAATGATGAATGGAGCCTACTACAAAGGGGAGCCGGCAGGCACACAGGGCTCGGTGCTGTTTCTGTCAGGGCTGCTCAAAGGGAAGGCAGCACCACACAGCACGTCCCCCCTTTCCTCCCTAAACAAATGTTGTTTTTACTGAAGTGGTGACAGTCTGATTTAATTACAGGGAGAAAGGGAAAAGGAATGTCCCTTCTTCTGGGTGGAGATGTGAGAACTAGAATTCACCAGTCCCCGGGCCCCTTGCTCAATGGCACTTTCTGCCTCAGTTTCCCCATCAGTCAAAACAGAACCTGAGCTTTCCTCGCTATTTCGGGGATGGGGTGTGTGCGGAAGAACGACTTTGCACAAATTAATTCGAAGGCAGCAAATGTGCGAAAGGCGAGAAAGAGGCACAGGATGGACTATGAAGGCCGGTGGGGCCAACCTGGTGCTTCTGTTTGTGTCGTTATGTGAATGTGAAGGCGGAGGCATAGTTCTCCCGGGGGGGTTTTAGGGATGTGCCCGGTGCCAATTCCCATCCCTGTAGTTATAGCTGAGATGCATTTGCTGACATGATGTTGATATCTAACTTCCTGAGCAGACCTGCTGACTTACGGAAGACCTTCCTCAGATCCTGCTGGTGGGGCACTGACTTTGCCAAACAGGTCTTGCCTTTGGGAACTGAAGACAATGCATCTTTGCTGAAAGCCCTGGATCCTTCCCTCCAAGTGTAGGAGAGGGGTGGTTCCACTCATTAGCGGGCAGGCCTTGTTTTCAGGGGCTGGCTGGCTCTTCTGAAGCAACAATTGTCTCCTCTTCTGTTAAACTGTCAGCTCGTTCCCTACGGTGCCTCCGACTTCCAGCCTGAAAAGAGAGAGCCTTTTCGGGGCAGGGCAGGGAGGTGAGCCCTATCCAAGGGAGCTCTGCCAGCGAGTGAGCAGACATCCTCCTGATACCGGACAACAATCTTAGCTGGCCCCTGTGGAAATAAGGAGATGGGAAAATGACAAATTGATAACTCGAATCTTCTAGATTATCTATCTATCTATCTATCTATCTATCGTTATCTACCTAATCTTCTAGATTATTATTATTTCTAGATGCTGTTAGGGCTGTGCAAAGAGGTTCTGTGACACCTAAATGTGTCAGCCTTGGAGTTGCAACAATGGAACCCTATGAAGAATCCACCCAGGGTTAATTGGACCATGCATTTATTTTTAGAAATTAAGCAAAACCCCAAAGACAGCCTGTAGCATCACCTGGGGGAAGTGTTAGGACTAGAAGCCCAGATTTTTAGTTTCTAGTTTTTTTTTTTTTTAAGATTTTATTTATTTATTTGACAGAGAGAGATTACAAGTAGGCAGAGAGAGAGAGAGGAGGAAACAGGCTCCCCGCTGAGCAGAGAGCCCAATGCGGGACTCGATCCCAGGACCCCGAGATCATGACCTGAGCCGAAGGCAGCGGCCTAACCCACTGAGCCACCCAGGTGCCCTTAGGTTCTAGTTTTAAGTCTGGAGCTAACAAATTAGCTCATGTGACTCCAACATGCTGCAAGGCTAATGGATGGTAATAAATGTCTTGACCAGAGGGTGAGCTTGGGTGATTCTGTGTCTGCTTGAAAACTGACCTGCTCGTAGATATGATGCATTTTATGGAACCTAAATCATGGTAGCCTAAATTCGGGAAATTGTGAGGTTGGACACATTTCTCACAGATGTAGAAGGTATTTGAGTTAGCTTTTTTGATTCTAGTTTATATTAAAACAGACTAGAAGGAGAGGAAGTAGAAGGAAGAATACTGTAGTTTTTTACAAATTGGAGTTTCAGTGATTACTTTCAAACAATGAAAAAATGGTCTATGGCACCCCCAACACACCACTCACCCTTTCTCCTTACTCCCAGGGTGTTCTCCGTGTGAACTTTGTTTGGAAGTTTCCAGAAAGTACAGACCAGTTCCAGAATTGCTGTGACATCTGTCTTTGGGGTGCTCTTGATGGAGGCAAGCAGAAATTCTGGCTTGGGAAAGATGGAAAGGTGAAAAGTTCATGAGCTATTCGAAGCTGAAAAAATAAAAAATCGCATATCCATTAGAGCAAAGAGAAGAGGGAATTTCTAAAATTGCTAATGGGACTAATTTACCTGTTTTCCCTCGAGAGGCAGGTTGATCCTACACTTCAGGATGTTATGGATCTCTTGCCTTTTCCTGCTGTCTTATGAATTTTTTTGTCACGTGGCTTCTCTTTTCTCCTTTGTTTTATTCTTCGGAATCCCTTTTCCTCCACCCGGGCTTCTGGGTAACCAGCCCCACGATGCCAGGTGACCTGCTCCCGTTCAGCATAATTGAGTCTTCACATTTGCTTGAATCTTGGGCCCCTTTGGAGCCAGCCAAGCCTGGTAATTAAAATGTCCCCTTCATCTTTAATTGCTTCATTTAACATCTAGTGCAATGGTTTAGGAGTGCTCGTGCCCTCTGCAGCGAGAGGATGTGCCCAGGATAACTGGCAAGCAGCACCTCTTGCCCTTGGCTCAGACATATCAGTCTATTTGGGGGGCCCTCCTTTGACCCACTGTGCTTTTCTCACTTGTTTAGGAAAGGTATTTTTAATTTTCTCTGCATTCCTGGCTGTCAAGTGGGGCCAGTCCCTGCCCCAGCCCTATACGGAGAGAGGATATGACATCTGTCAGCAACACTTATCATCACAAGGCCACGAATTCTTACCTGAGTCAGGTGCAGGGGGATGGGGAGGAGCTCCGGGCTGGGAAGGGCAAGGTCAAATACGGAGTCTCAGCTCTACTGGTTCTAATTCTGCCAGCGTCTCATTGTGATTGGATAAGTCCCTTGACTGAACCTCCTCTGGCCCCACTTTTCTCACCACACCAGGTGGTCACCGAGGGGACTAAGTGAGGCAAAGGAGGGAAGTTTGGTAATGTCTTAGAGAAATGATGAAAAATTGAATCTGGCACAGACACCACCTGGGATCATGAGAGTGACTAGGAGAGACCATCTCTCATCTGTATCCTCTAACTGTGACCCTGGGGGAGGGGTGATGACTGAACACCCCTAGACATGGGTTGTAGGGCAGGAGGCGGGTGATGTTGGTTGCTGGGGAAACACTGTGGGAAGAAGTCTCCAGACCATATTCCCTACCTCCTTTCCTCTATATTGCTTTTCCCAAAGAAAGCACGCTTAGGTAGCAGGGGTAGGTGTCTTCCTGTTGGAGGGATTCTATGAAGTCACTGAAGAAGGATGGGTCATAGTAGCTCTTGCTCGTAATTTGAAGAATTGCTCATCGTAACAGGTTAATGATACATTTGCTGAAACACTTTCACATGTTAAGGAAAGTCAAGCAAAGTGACCTTGAGTATCCTTTGGGAGCAGGAAAGTTATATTGGTGATACTAAGCTCCTCCCTACTGAAAGTGAAGGATAAGGTTAATGTATTGCCATGTCCACCAGGATTTTTTTTTTTTAAAGGAATTTAACAATGCTTTGAATCTAATAACTTCTATCTCTTAAGCATCGAGAAGTATTAGGGCTTCCTTTTGAACGGTGTGTGTGTGTGTGTGTGTGTGTGTGTGTGTGTGTACATACACGTGTGTTGTTTTCCACTTGTTGGGTGGATGGCATTAGGGCAGAGGGGAATCCACCATATTTTATGTGAGGTGAGATGCTGTGAGAAGACACCACCAAGAACTTGACCTCTTGGATAGGCCTGGTTGTTTGGTAGAAAACTGACCTTTGGTGATTGCCAGATTCAGCAAATAAAAATACAAGATGTTGAGTTAAATTTGAATGTCAGATAAACAATGAATTTGTTTTTAGTAAATGCATGTACAATGCAGTTTGGGGACACACATAATAAACAATCATTTGTTGTTTTTCCAAAATTCAAATTTAGTTGGGCATCTTTCATTTTAAGTAGCAAATCTACTTGGAATGGAGTGGTAGATGATATCAGAGTCTCTTTGGATTGTGAAGGAAACACACAACTCTTATTTTTCCTCCCAGATTTACAGTGCCTATGAAATCCAGACTTGAGGGTAGGAAGTTCAAGACCTTGTACCCAATCAAGTATTCTGAAAAATTTTCTGCTGTATGTTTGAGAGCAATAGGTATGCTGAGAAAATCACCTGGTTGTTCAGCACAGGGTCTCAGAATTTTGTGTTTATTCAGGATCCATATTTCTTACCCTTTCATTTGAAAAACATTTATTGAGCACCTACTGTGATCCAGACATTGTGTTTGGTCCCCAGGTAACTACAACAGAAAGCCAATAGTACTACTGTGTTGTTGGACTGCTGAAGTTATAAGGGAAAAGAACAGACACACTCAAAAGAGCCAAAAAAAAAAAAGAAAAAAAAAAGAAAAAGAATGATTTTTTCTCTTTGATATTGCATGTTTATCTCAGATTTTCTCTAAATTTCTATTCTGTTCTCCTTTCCACCAGCCAGATTTTTCTACTTACTTATTTTTCCATATGGTTCCAAATGGCTACCCGGGTACCTAAAATTACATAGTCTTCCAGTGCCAAACCAACTTTAGTATTGGCAAGTATCTCTATGTATCTTAGCTTAAATCCTTGGAGAAAATTTCACTAACTAACTTGTCTTTTAGGCAGTAGTCATAAGATGTTCATCAGCTTATGGATTCATTATTTTTGTGTCAAGTGTCCTCCGATGGTTCAATCAGCTATGGTCAGATGGGGGAGGGGGCAAGAATCTCTGCAGAATTGTCTAGTACATTCCATTCCTTGCGTTCTCTTCTCACACATTTAGTTCCAGGCGTATTTCTGCCTAAATAAATAACTATCTTTAAAGCTTAGTAGTGAAGTGTGTAGGCTCTGGAGTCTGACTGAGTGTGAATCTTGGCTTCACCATTTTAGTTTTATTATGTTCTTAAGAAAGCTACTTAAACCTTTCTATTCTTGAGTGTCCTCACTGATAAAATGGGCATAAGGACAGCAATCGCATCGTAGAGTTGCTGCCAGAAAATACATATAAAACGTGAAAAGGGATCAGAAGGTGAATGCTTAATGAATGGGAGCTATTACTAGAGGCATTGTCATACATATGGGTACACGTCTGTGTCACCTCTTCCCATTAGAATACAATGTGATGTCACGACCTGCTGTTGCATCCAGAGTCCATGTCAAAAGGGCCACTTTAATTTCCAATCTCTAGGTGATGTCCATTTGTCCCCGGTTCCATTCCAGTAGACCTAAATGGCAAATTTAATCAATACAAGCTTAGAAATTCAAAACCAGAAAATTAAGATAATAAAGAAGTAAAATTAATATAAATCATCATCATCGTGATTCCTCTGCAAAGTAAGAGGAAGAAGAACATTGTAGAACAAGCAGCCTTGAAACATGGGGTGCCTCTTCTGGTCTTCTAAGTACAATCGCAGGTGAGAAAATGTTGGCAGAGGTCTGAGTAGCCTGGGCCTCCTTTTAAGACTCATTCAGCTTGTGCATGAAAATTTCAGCATCTGTTAAAATAGGACTGGGCATTTAAAACATAGCCTGACACCTTTAATGAAAAATAGCCCCTTGGCCATGGACTCAGTCACAAAAAGCTTCTCTGTCCTACAAAAGTCAAATGCCGTGTGACCCACACTAAACTGAAACTTGGAAACCTGAAGTTTTTGTTGCCGCTGCATAGGAAGCATCAGCCTCTCTGTGTGGTACTCTGATTTCCAAATCAAGGTCTGGACTTACCTTAAGTTTCTCAATCAGTGCATGAATTGCTGGGGTTTTCAGGGTGATGATTGCTCTCATCCCTTAAGCTCTCACTGAGTTTTGAATCAAATGAGAAGTAAAAAGTGGAAGAAAATATATGGGTCAAAATATAAGCTTTTGCTTGTGATACTGGAGTTGACAAGCTATGGTTTGTATCTATGGTCAGACTTACCTAAAATCATTCTCAATAGTCTGCTAATGCTTAAAAGTAGAAGCAGAGAATCATGCGCCTCCAGGTCCATGGTTATAAGTTCATCAGACACCCCCTCACCCCACACACACAATTGGGAAAGAGGAGCAGAAGCAAGCATGCTCTTTCTGTGCACAGTTTCAGAAACCCAGAAGGTGCTAAGTCAAGCAAGCCCAAGTTCCTTACTCCCGTGTTACCCATTAGATGGTTAGTTCCATTTGCTTTGGAAAGAATCAATCAAATATGCAGAAAGAAGAGCTGAAGTAATTTTTGCCAAAACTTTGGAAATAATTGAACTTCCTATTTTTATGGAAAAGATAAAAACTTGGGGATGGGGAGAGGATGTTTGATTAACTTCCATGGCAGTGGAATGAATACATTGTCCAGGTGGGATTGCTGGGGATCCTATGACTCCAAGACTTTGTGTTTGGTTTCATACTGATGGGAATGGTGCTTAATGCCCTACCTGAGGCAGGGGTGATGAACAGTTCCTAGGGCCCTGGGTAAAAAGATGGTAGAGTCAAGTCTGGATATCACGAAAAGGGAAGAGCACTTCCAAAGCTCTTGTGGGACTTCCCAAATCCTCTGCATCATTGACGAAGGGGAATGACAACATAATACCTTCCAAATTGCTACTGTTTGATAGCAGACATAGTAGGGAGTAAACATAGCAACCTGGGTTTGGTTTAATATCCAGCTGGTCAACTAGATGTTAATGAGATCTTCTCTATGTTTAAGGGGTTCCCCTGCTAGATCTCAAGAAACTTTTGTTCCATGCACAGCCCCACACGTGCACACATACACACAGAGCGTGCGTGTACTAGGGAACGGAGAGCAGACTTTTAATGCAGTGGGACATCTGAGAGGAGAACAATGCTGGTTTTGTCAAAGCAAACCATCGGGGAAGGTTTAATGGAGGTGACAACATTGCCTGATAGATTTTAAATAATCTAGAAAAGAGTATGAGCATTACAGGCTGGGAATGGGGACCATTTGGAGAGAGAGCGAGAGCGAGAGCGAGCACAAAAACATACCTTGTTATTAGGGAAGAATGAACAAAATAGGGGTGTGTGTGTGTGTGTGTGTGTGTGTGTGGTGTGAGGAGGGAATAATGGAAGAGGTATGTAAAGATACCAGAATGGAAATATACAATCTTTCCCCAGAGCTACAAAATAAAGGCCCTTTCGTGCCTTTCCTATCTGACCTGTCTTGGGTATCTGTGGTGCTGTGATCATATTTCCATACTTAGGGAGAACATACATTCCACAAATGCCTTTTCTCTACACACACAGACTCTCCATACTCATTGCCAACCACAGAAAATGCCGTATTAATTCGATTCAGGAGCACCTTTCATGATAGCATCTTTCCCAAACCCCCACAGCGGGCTCCATCTCCTCTTTTCTCCCTTTGATGTATCAGCCTCGAGGGACTTAGAAGGAAGCAGACCCCTCTGCAGGCCCAAGGGCCCCTTTTCCATTCCTCTGCCTCCTTCCCACTTAACACCTTCCTTGCCTTCCCCAAGCGACAGTTTCAGCTCCCTCCCCGCTGTGAGAAGCACGCCTGTGTGTCCTTATGTGGAGGAGAGATGTCTCTGCGGCAGATGTTGGAGGAGGTGATCCACCCCATCTCTCCGCACCACCTTCTCCTGCCACACGGGACAGCTGTGCTGCGGAGACATCTGCGTGGGTCTCGGCAGAGTCTCTCTAGTTCCGGCTCTGCTCTCGAGAGGGGTGTTGATTAATGAGAAGCGACTTTGTGGTAGTGGCCGGAAGTGAAAATCAGGGGAAACAAGGGTGGGATGGGGCGGTTAAGAAGAGCGGCATGGGGGAAGGGGGGTCTGAGCTGCATTTTGGAGATTGGGGGGGATTTTGGTTAGCTGTGGAAGGGGAGAAGCGGGTGCTTGATGGAAATTTTGATAGTGTTTAGGGTATTGATGGTATAATATCGGATGTCAGTAAAGGGTGGAAATGTATTTCCCTGCCAAGTTCTTGGCTCAAATGCCTTGAGATTTAAGGGTATCTTAAATAGGTTTCTTTCTCCTATTTCCCATTCTCTACTGGTTAGCCATATTACCAGTATCAGGCTATAAAGAGATTTCTTTCAATAAAGAAAACTGTACCCCAATTCTAGTGCTTTCTGAAAAGGCTGCTGGTGATCAGACCCTTTCTCTCTCTTTTTCCTTCCCCAAGACTTTTCCCCCCACCTCTCCAGGCTGATGGAGTCTTGTGACAAAAGAGGGAAAGGGAACTGCTAAGCAGTTGGCTACTGTGTATCTTCATCACCATCTGGGTGGGGGAAGGTGAGAGGTTGACTCAGTTCTTGGGACATGGATGGGGAAGGGCCCGTGATTGGTGTGGTTTTAGGAGAGGGTGATGCTAAATCAAGTGTATCATTTCCAATGTGCCACCAGTCAAAACCAGCTCTCAACAAGTCTGTGATAAATTTTTAGAAGAACGTTTTAATGATGAAATGACCATCTTTGAAATTATTTAACAAGCGATTGAGTAAAATTCCCTCACGAAAAGTGTTTGGCCTCAAGTTCTTGAAAATGCTTCCACCTCTTTGTTCCCAAATGGACAGAAACACAAACAGTCTCTAATCACACGGAACACAGCCCTCCTTCCCAGCCTATAATTATGGTGGGGACCCAGAGAGACGCTCGTTAAGGACTCTGTCAACTTGTCCATTAAAAGAGCTGGAGATATGTGGGGGTTGTGTGTGTTTTCTTTCATTTTTCTTTGTTGTTGTTGTTTTTTTCTTTTTCTTTCTTTCCCCTTGAAAGAGTTTAGATCATAGCCATTTCCAGAGAGGCTGAAACTTTGGCATAGATTGTCAGCAGGAGAGCAAATCATTACCAACAACTTTACAACACTTACAAACAAAATGAATACAGCTTTGATTTGGAGAGGACCAAACTGACTCTGTGACCTTAACTGTTTTCAAGGTCCCTGCTGACTTGGAGACTGGGTTCATGCTTGCTGCCGAATTGCCAGGGAAAACAGAGGCACCTGGCCTCTTCTTTTGAGGGAACATAAAAACACACTCCAAGCTTTCATGCCTCTCTATGGAGCTAATTTACCCTCCACCCTCTTTCTTCACCATGCTCCTGTTTCTTTTACTGATTATCAACAGAGCTCAACGTGGGGGCAATGCCAGGTTTTCAACTGAAGTGTTCCTCAATGCTAGAAAAATGGCACTCAGAATGCCAAGGATTATTACTCAAAAGCGTTTCTCCTTCTGTTCATTTCAATGAGAACTGTTTCTGTTCTAGACTGAAATGGGGATCTCAAGCACTTGAAGAACAAAAGGATGGTAAAACAGGGTGATCATGAAGCAGGCTTATCTGTGGTCATTCCTTGGCCAATCAGGAAGCAAAACCCAGTGGTGAAAGTAAAACTCTGAAATTATTTTAACAAGTGAAAAATTAGCTAATGCATTATAATGGGACCGAGAGCCAGGTGGGATCTCGTGGCTTATGTGATGCTTGACTTTTTTCCTTCTCAAAAACTTCAAGTCACCCCATGTCATCTGAGTAGAATAGAAGCTCCTTATCCTGGTGGGATTCAAGACAATGCAAGCCATGGCCCCGTCCTGCCTTTGTGGATTAATTTCCTCCTGCTCCACTAGCTGTTCCTTGCCTGCCAGCTAGACTCCTGGAAAGGAATGGAAACTTACATACAAGCAGGACTGGAAAAGAGACAGCAAGTGATTTCAATTCATAGTAGTCGTAAGTGACTGATATAATTTGTTGTTGTTAAAAACACTTTTTGATGAGGACTGTCACTCTGGATGACTAAAAAAGGATAGGGACACTGTCCTAGAGAAGGCATGAGATCTGTGGGTGACTGATGAATAAACCAGATCACTCATAATTTAGCCTTGGGCCAGGTTGGAATTAGAGCTTCCTTAAATTAGGAGAAACTTCAAATTTACCCTGCCCATTTTCCACATCCAGGCAGGTTCTGAATTTTCAAGTCAGGGCTGGACTGGATGCTACTACACAAGGCTGCGTACCACGAACTACTGAGTGGAAGGTGTCTCTCACAGTCTATCTCCTGCTTTATTCATTTACTAGAAGTCCTTGATCTATATTGAAATGAAAATGCCTCAATTGTTTCTAACCTTAGCGAAAATTTTAAAAAGCAGTATTTTTCCAGAAAGAGGTGAAAAAATGAGAAACTCAAAGGCCATTAGATGCCCAAGGGGAGAAAAGAAAGAAAACCTTATTTTGCCTTGAGCCCCTCCCTGCTCCACCCCACCCCCATCTCCCCATTTACCCCAACTCAGCTGTTTGTCTGTCTGGGAGCCCTCATTGGCTATGCTTCCATCCTTCTGTCAAGTCCCCACTCCAATTCAATTTCAAATTGAACTCCCTCCCACTTTCTCTTATTCTTGCCCAGAGGAGATGGAGAACAGCTGGTCACCATCTTCCGTATGATAACCCTTCATATGGTGTAATTTTATTTCCTTAAATTAATGACAGCGTGTTGGGTGTCTTCCATCCCAGACACATTTTAATAGATGTTTTTAACATACGGAGGGCCGAGGGAGAGAAAACAATGCCTCTGTCGTGTTTGGGCACATCCTAGATTTGAACGTGGCTAAGTCTCAACAAAGCTGGTATCTTCTGATTGGAGACAAGATTGAGAGGAATTTACACCCCCCCCAACCCCTCCCCCCTCCCGAGCCCCTGCGAGCAGTCAGGATGATGGAACCCTGGGCGATGTGCCTTTGGGTGAGGTAGGATGGATTGTATAACTCCAAAACCTAGGTGTTCATTTGAGATCAATTATTTACTAACTTGATAACATTACTGCCATGACAGAGAAGCCCTGTAGTGAGAAAAATCATTCTCCACCTCCTACTTGACAGCATTTTCTTCTCACAAGGCAGGAAAAAATAGCATTTGGGTGGGTTTGAGCTCCTCACAGAGCTCTGCTCACAATCGTGGCAGTACTGGGGAGTGGGATGGTATTCTTGGGGGAAATGCAGGTGTTTCAAGGATCTTTTCAATTTTTCCCCAAGCTTGATATCTTGGAATTCTACCCCCACTTCATCTCACTACATCAGTAATGAGACTTTGAATCTATCTGTCATGGACTGACTGAATGTTCATGTTCCCCACTCCTAAAATTCATATGTCGAAATCGAATTTCCCCCAAAGTGATGGTATTAGGACCATAGGCCTTTGACAGCTGTTCAGGGCAAGAGGGTGAAGCACTCATGAATGGAATTAGTGCCCTTCAGAGGAAACCCCAGAGGCTGTTTGAGGGCACAGCTGGAAAATGGCTGTCTATGAACCAGGATCTATCTAGGTTCTCACCAGAGCCTAACCTTGCTGGCACCCTGACCTTGGTTGTCCAGCTTCCAGAATGATGAAAAATAAATTTATGTTGTTTACAATACACTTGGTCTATAGTTCCTTGTGGACCAGCCCAGACAGACTAACATTGCACCTTTCCAGAATTATCCATTTCTTCCCACTCCCACAGCTACAACCTTTCACCAGGTTTTCATTAGTTTGCTTCTGGACTTCTAGTAGCTTCCTAAATGGTCTCCTCTCCTTTGAGATGTTTTCATTTTCCCTCTTTTTCTCTTGCCCTCTTCTTCCGTTCTCCTTTTTTCTTGCCCTCTGTCTCTTTTGCTTCTTTGTCTTTTGCTTAAAGCCAATTCTGGTCATGTCATTTCTCTGGCCAAAGTGTGGGCTGCTGGGTTTGCATCGCTGGCCTGCCAGTGACTAGCTTACTGATCTTGGACAGGTTATCAAATCTCTCTCTGCCTTTATTTTCTCATCTGTATGATGAAGAGGTTGAAGATTGTCCCTCTAAGGAAACTTAGAGCTCCAATTTTCTGCAAATAGCTTCCCATGTATAATGTCTGCCTCCCACAGCCTTTCAATTCTTCATGACCAGATTAAAATATCACCTCTTTCCTTAAGACTTTTCTAATGGGTCAGTTCATGAATACTCTCCCTTCTCTGAATTGCGACCCCATTTTTTTAGTGTATATCTTCCTAACTTTTTCCATTTTTTGTTTATATTATGTTCTATCTTCTTTTGGGGGAGACTCCATACTTTACCCTGTGTATTTATTTCTCCTTCCCATGCCTGGTTCCATGTCCTACTTGTAGCTGGCACTCAAAATATGATTGTTGATCTTTTTATGGATGTTTATTAGTAAGTTTGGGGTTTGGACCCCAGCAAAGGGAGGCAGAACCCATCAAGAGTGGGTTCACTGGTGTATGCCAGAGGCTAAGTACAGGGCTATGAGGGGGTGAGACAGTGAGATTAGTGGGTGGGAAGGGGGGGGGGCTTCAAATAGGGGCTCCCTCTGTACCAGCCTAGTAGCTAGCACGTAATATGTGCCCAAAACATGTTGTGGGAGTGAATGAGGAAAGCCGAGATACACAATGCCTAACATCTGTAATTCATTTGTCATTGTGCACTTCCAAACAATCTCAAGTTTCGCTGTCATACTTGATCCTAAAATATCAAACAGGAACATGAACTAGGGTATATATTACATCCCTACTTATAGATTTGGAAGTTGCATAAACTTGAACTAGATGCTGCATAGGACCCATATGCTGGGTGCTGAGGCTCAAAAGAGGTCCTCTGTGAGCTCAGAGTCCTGAGAAGAAGACAGAGAGGAAGGGGCCATTACCATGGAGCATCAAATGGCAACACCTGTGGTAATGGGTGTGTACCGAAAGAGGAGAGTTCATGGACAGAGGAAGGATTCTAGAATGGGAAGGCTTAAAATAAGTCTTAAAAGATGAGTGGAAGCATAAGCAAGAACTCAGGTACCCCCCTCTTCCAGCCTAGTACTCTTTCTTTTTGGGTAGAGGAGTGCCCAAAATCAAAATTATTTTTGAGTTTACCCCCTGCCCCCAGCTGCAAAAAACCAGTAGGTCTCTTCTTTGTGTTATGGGAAAAGGCCAGGGCCATAGGCTGAAGTATATAAATGCAGGTCACTTTTTCACCAACAACTCAGGGCAAAAGTGGGGAGACGGAAAGGTGCCTCGCAGGCCGCCCCCCTGCACAGCCTTGGGCGCTGCTGCTTTGGGAGAAAGCCATGATGGGCTGGGCTCCAGCTGGTGCATTTCTGTGTGCCCGGTCTGGGCGGCTGCCGTCAGGGCTGGGGAGACAAAGGGATGAATGGTCTGAGGTCTGGAAAGGTGGGAAAACGGAGGCGGGCAGAGGAGGGGCTGGGTGGCGGGGTGACTGACTAATTGCTTTGTTGGGTAGCAAGGCTTTTCAGCAGCAACAACAGCTCCTTGAAGGCCCCTTGCTTAAGTGTTTTCACATCATTAGCTCCTGTCATTAATGCCATCAGCTGTTTCCACCCGCTCATTGCTAGTCAGGGGCCAGGACAAGTCACAGACTGGCTCTTGTTTGCAGTCTCTCTCTCTCTCTCTCTCTCTCTCTCTGCCTTCATCCCTAGCCAGGCCTTGCTCCTCTAAGCTCTCATTTTCTGGCCATCGGCGCCCAACCTGTTCCTACATTTCATGTGGCCATCTGTTAGGGGGCTTGCTGATGGCTGTCCCTTGCCATTCGGGCTTGGCCTATTCCATGGAGGGAGGAACAGGTCTGTGGCTCCTGCATTGGCCGTGGCCCTCTCGCTGGGGCTGAGGGCCAACCTGCCCTCTGACCCAGCTTCACATCTCATTCAACTTAGTTCCCTGCTGTGTCCTGGCCTCAGTAGGATGCAGGAGGGGACTGATTTATCTAGGGACATGGGAAGAGTACATCTGCCACCCTTCAGTCTGTATCGGGACCGCCACTGATCACACTGAGAGTCATTCATTGCGAGCCAATAAGTGTCGGCAAATGAGCTCATACCTGCATGTATATTTACTCCCCTAACAACCCTGGACGGGGCGTCACCTCCATTTTACAGAGGAGAAAACTGTCTCAGGGGAGGCTAAGAAACTTAGCTCAGATTACATTAGCAGGACCTGGCTCTTATGACTTCAAAGTTGTGTTTGGAGGTCCCTTTGTGTGGCCGATTACTTTATTCCTTAACTGGCCCTGTGGAAGGCGCATAGGGTTGGCAAAATTTGAAGCAAACAGAAGAACTCCCACTTTTGGCACTTAAGAGGTGAGTGGCATTTGATAAATCACTTAACCTCCTTGGTTTTCACTTTTCTTATCTATCCAACGGAGATGGAAAACTACCTCATTACCTCTGTTGAGAGCATCAAATGAGATAATGTATGAAAGTGTCTGCAGAGGGTCTTCAAAGAATGGTGACATTATCTAGACTGTCATTGCTAATAAGGATCACAATTGGGAAAAGCCACTGGGTTTCTAGGTAGTTGTTTTAGTTGAATTATTTTATGCTATCTGCTCAATTCATGCTTATTTTTTGGTACTTGTGTATCAGTCAGAATAAAGTAGGTTAATTTGTAGTAACAAATGGGCCCTAAATCTTACTGGCTTATAAGAACAAAGGTTTCTTTCTCCCTCTATGCTATGTGCCCACATCTTGGTTGACTAAGGGCTCTGACCTGTGGGCATCTTTACTCCAGACCTCTGAAAAAGCATTCCCTGGCCAGGGTAGCTCTGGTGGTGCTGCCAGGGAGAAAAAGACACAGTGGGTCTCTGAAAGCCCCTGCTTGGAAGTGACACCTGTGCTCACACTTTGCTGGTCAAAGTAAGTCCCATGGTCACTGTAGAGTTCAACAGTGCCATTGGACCTCATCCTTTCTCTCTGGGAGGGACACTGAACAGAGCTGAAACCAGAAATTAGCAGAGTAACACAGTCTTCAACCTCCTCCCCTGCAAATGGGGCTGTAATTGATTTGGATAGTCTCAAAACATACAGCTTTTGGTTTTGTTTTATGCACTGCTCATATTTGCCTAGGAATGTTTAGGTTTCTTATTGTCAGCTTGGATGAGCTAATATATTGCCTAAAATAACAAAATACACTTAGACCTAGTAAAAACATTCTCAGTGCTGATGTTCCTGGGGGGAAAATAACTGCTTTTTCATATCAAAATGTTTCCAACCCCAACCCTTTTTTCTCTATTAGAATAATTGTTTTTGTAATTCAGTTTTTGATAATGTGCTACTTTTTACGCATGTAACTGTTGTTTTATAGTGGAAAATACAGCATTTTTTATTATTCAGAAATCTGAATTGGAATAGCCTTCGGTTTCCCCTTGTTCCAGAAAAAGGGAAGTTGAGGAGCAGAGTGATGAAGTCCCAGAACCTAAGTCAGGTTCGGTGGGGTGAGGAAGTTCGGAGCCAACGACTAAAGAAAGAATTCTTAAGACGTCGTTGGTGCAAAAGGTGACTTATTAGAGCACGGGGACAGGGCCCGTGGGCAGGCGGAGATGCGGCTGCCCCGGGTTGTGAGGGTAAGCATGTTATATACCCTGCGGTTGGGGGAAGGTGAGGGGAAGAGAGGTTTCAGTGGAGTTTTCATATGCTAAAGAGGGCCTACAAGGTGCCAGGATGTCTCAGGCCTGCCGGAGGCCTTGCCCTTGCGGCTGGGATCAATGTTGTCTTTAGACCAGCCATTAACATTAAGATAGTTGGGAGACTTTTTGGTGGGGTGTCACAATCCTGCTACCAATCGTCTTTGTTAGTGAGATTTAGGACATTTGTAAGCCAGGGGAGACTCCTGTCTAGCAGGATTGTGAGCTCTGCAAGTTAACTATTTGCTTATTGTTCATCCTGCTCCCTTATCAAGAGGGCTGTCCCAGTAAATGTCATTTTCCCCATAGCACATCCCTTTGCCTCCCTCTCTAAGGTATCATTTATCCTGGTTTTGCTTTGCTTACAGTACTCATTTGTTTGTTTCTTTACTTGTCAATCACAGTCTGCTACTAGATTGTCAGTTTCTGGAGGGTACCAACTGTTTCTTTCTCATCTGTGTCTCTTCTGGCTCCTGGTTTTGCGTTACATAAGGTCTCTTGAATTGAACTGGGTGGAGGCAAGAATTACCCTCAAACATAATAGAAAACAATAGGCTATTTCCCTCTGCTCCTCAGGTAAAAAGCTGTAAGAATGTTTTCTCCTCCATAGAAAATAGAGAAGGGTCTTGCTAGCTATTCCTAAGAGTTATACTTTTAATTGGCCTCAATTTGCTCTTCCTAAGCCGAGTGCCAACTATGCAAGCTGGACGCTAATATGTTTTTCCTTTATTCTCACTCCATCAAATATTTGCTCACGCAGCCCACATTAGGGACAGTCTGTGCTCTGTGGGGTGGGTGGCAGTTGGCAGGGGGAGAGTGAGAAGGAGAGAGGTTTGAGAGTCACAGGCATTTGCAAAACAAGAAAAGAATTGTATACCTTGCTATTTGGGGGGAAAAAAGATAAGATACATGAAGCCTTGATAGAGACTGCTATATTAAATTGAGAGGAAAAATTTCTTTGTCTGATTTTTCTGGCTGAGCCCTAGGGTCAACAGAACAGAGCACAATGCTGGCTGGTAGCTGATTTAATATTCAACTTTTGCCTAAACACAAGAGCTAGAGACAAAGGCTAGGTTAGTACTACACAGAATGATTGTTACCTCTCTCTGAACAGCAGGGTTTGAATAAGGAGAATTCTAGTTACTCAGATGATAATGAGTTCGGTACAGCTCATTTAAGAGTCACATTGATTTACCCTGTTTCCCCAAGCAATGCTTGGAGTTCAACACAGAATTCTAAGGACCAGGAGAACACACGCCTGTCTTCTGGGGGCCCCACATGGGAGCTTGCTCCCTTCCACTGTATGGACTTCCTGGGTTCTCAAGGGATTCTGGGTCCTCCATGAATGTGTCCAGACGGGTATGCCCCATTTGCCAGATACCCCGCTTCTCCTGGCACCAGCCTTCATGATGCTTCCCGCTGTCGTGAACACATACGCACACTTCTTTATATTTTTGGGTGTCTGGGCGGGATGAAGTAGACAGACATTGCCGTTAAGCTTTCACATAATCTAAAATTATTTTGGCAGCAAGAGACAGACAGGAGTGAAGAGAGGGGCACAGAAAGGAGGAGCTGGTTTGGCATCCTCTACCTTCCATTCACAGTGTTTTGTAATTTCACAAAGCCCTTGCACATTCATTTTATCACGATGGGATGGCAGAAAATAACTCTGCACTGCGATCCAGACACCTGAACTCTAGCCCTACTTCTGATTCTCTTAACTCATTTCTTAAATATATTTTGAGTGCCTTCTGCACTTTGAAAAGCTCTGGGGGATACAAAAATGAAAAAGCCATCATCTTGCCTTTGAAAGAGTCACCATTTAGTACAGAAGCATGTAAACACATAAAAAAAAGTGATAAAAATACAACGTGATAATGCATGTCAAAGGCATAGTACATGGCTTTGACTATGGACTCAACAAATGTGAACTCTTATTGACATTAGTGCTTTATCATTCTGAAGTCCTAACGGAGGTGTGTTCGTTGTGCTACAGGATCCCCAAGGAAAGTTTGTAACTGGGGTCTTAAGTGGGGGTGCAGAGGAGAGCTGTAGGGGAGAAATTGCTTTTGACCAGAATCTGAAAAGAGGGATAGGAGATCCATACCTGATTGAGCTTGGGATGGGAAGCTGGGTGGCGGCGGATGAGGGTACAGGAAGGTGGTCCCTATGGCGGGAACCACCTGCCCAGAGCAGGAATGCTGGGCAGAGGGGTGTGTGCCTATATGTGTGTATGTGTGTTTGTGTGTGTGTTGGGGGGGCGCGTGGCTTGGCTAGAGTGTAGCAGGCGGGTTGAATGACAAGAAGTAAACAAAGGGCCTTGTACAGTGGTTAAGGAATTTCGATCTTATCTTCCAGGTTATAGGAATGAAAAGCACTTCATATATTTCCACCAGATTTTCCATTTCAGAAAGCTAACTCTGTCCCTGGTTAATCACATGCCAATGCCTAAGGGATGAACCTCTAGAGAGCTCAGTTTTCTCGTGTGCAATGGGCTTCATGACTAGGGATCCGCTCACCGAGTAGACATGTTGCATGCACCAAAATGACAAAGAAGGGAAAGGTCTCCTTTTTCAAGGCTTGCTTTGGGCAGGGCCTTTGCTTATACTATCTGCCTCTCCTTTCTCTACAGCATGGCGGGTTCCTGTCTCCTTTGAACTTCTGCAAGCTGTCAGCCTCTTTCTTCTTCTGAGCTCTGCTTGTTAAATCTGCTCTCAGAAGAAGCCTTTTGAGTTGGCTTTCTGTGGCTGTGTTAGAAATTACCACAAATATAGGGGCTTAAAACTAAACTCAGTCCCTGCGGGCCTGGAGTCCAGACCCAGCTTAGATGGGCTCACTTTTTGGGGTCTCAGAAGACTGAAATCAAGGTGTCATCCAGGTCTCGTTCCTTTCTGTAGCTTGCCATCCTCTAGCTCACGAGGTTGTTGGCATACTTTAGTTCTTTGCAGTTGGAGGAGGGAGCTCCCTACTTTCTTGCTGGCCATTAACCAGCTGCCTCTAGAACTACTAAAGGCTGTCTTCCATTTTCCTGCCACATGGCGGAAACTCCTAGCATAGGAGTTTGCTTCTTCAAGGCAAACAGAAGAACATCTGCTGCAGCTTGGGATCTCTCTGACTTCTGTCTCCAGTCTCTTAATCCTTTTTGAAAGGGCTCACCTGATTAGGTCAGGCCCACCCACACTCAAGGAGCAGGATTGTACAGGGCGTGCACACCAGGGGATGGAAATGTTGGAGGCCATTTTAGGAGTCTGCCTACACCCCCTCCCTGACTGTCCTGCACAAAAGTTCTTGACTTTCTTGAAATTCCTAAAGCTCCCGTGTGGTCTGTTAACCATCCAGATCCTGTAAACACTCCATGGTACTCTGTTTCATATTATACTTGAGCTGTCGCTGGGCGACTCTCTTCAACTTCCAGAGCCAGGAAGCTGCAGGTATGTATTTTTTTGTAACTATTTGTAACCCCCTTCACTGTTGTGGAGAAGCTTAAAGGTGCTGGTACTTTTTTTTATTTATTTATTTACTTTTTCATCTTGTCTCCAATGTTGCTATACATATGTTCTTTATTGTCCTGCTAAAAATATACTGAGCAATGACCTTGCAATGCAGAACTGCTCAAAGGCCTTGGGAGAACCCACTGGAATGCCATGCCACACGATATCTTTGTGGAGGCAGTCAGTGAAATCCCTGAAATTAGAAAGACTGAATTCTGGAGCCTTGAGGTGACTAGAGAAACAGATTTATTTGTGAACAGAAATAAATTCTTTGCCTAAAAAAAAAAAAAGAAGCATTCCCTTTCAGCTAGTGACTAATAGAAGCTTAACTAAAGCTTAGGTTTCCTCCGATAGGCAATCCTGCTCTACACATAGCTCCTGTCTTTTCTTTTGGAGACTTTAAAGGGGAGCGACTTGGTAAGCCCCAAATCAACCTCCAAACATTTTCCCTCTTGGGATTCACCTTCCTAAGGAGGTATAGTGTGTTTGGAAAACAAATGTGTAGCAAATGCAGTTTGAGGCAATCCATGTCCACCCAGCTAACCGAGCTTGACAGGTCCTCAGTGATGATAAAACATATGAACTACTTTCCACTCAGTAAGTAGAGCTTAGAGCTTCTCCTTTGTTCACACTACCTCTGGCTATCGCACAGCAAGATTGCTCAGTAACTTTTGATGTTGAGTTTGGAAAAAAAAAAAAAAGAAAGTCCTGTCCCTGTTTATTTTTTTCACATTTGTTATAATGGTAGATTGTCAAGACGGGGCCATTAAATATATGGGGGTGCATGGCCTTGTGCTGGTCAGATCCAAACTCAACCCACCCACATTGTATATACAGACTGGTGTTTGAAGTTGGAAACGGGCTGTGTCTACGCCGGGCAGACAGATGTATGGTGTATAGACAGACAGTGTATATAATAGCTTGCATTTCAGTGTATACACAGCAATACACACAGGGCATGGTTGTTGGGAGAGTAAGAGGGCAGAAGGAGGCTCAGGGGCTCCAACTTTTCAGAGCTCCAGTGACTGGGCTTGCTTGGTGGGTAGAAATCCAACAAGTTTTCTCTGACTTAATAGTTTTATTGTCTCCTCAGGGCCACTTAGAAGAATCTAGACCATGGGGGATAGTTTGTCACCCATTCCCAGCTGGTCCTAGTCAGACTGCTTGTGTAGGTCAGAGCCGGTCGGACATGGGCCTCCAAGTGCTGGGTAAACTCTGAGATGGGCTGGTTGGCTGTGGAGGGAGAGGATGGGACATAATGAAGACTTCATCAGGATGTATAGGAAACTGGAAACGAAATCAGTCCTGGAGACTGCCTCACCAAATCTGCCATGTTGCAAATGACAACACAACAGAGATTCGGATAAGCTAAAAATCGTTGACGGAGGGTCTAGCCCTCAGATGGTAGCTGAGACTAGACTAGCAGCCACATTCCCTGATTTCCCAGCTCCGACTGACGTTCCTCCGTCATCACGCTGCACTCACGGAAGAGATGGTAGGCCCTTCACTCTCACTCAGTCCTGGCACGCTCACTGAGCTGCTGCCAGATGTGGGGCTATGGGCTCAGCAGGCGGAAAGGAACTAGCAGGGCAACACGCAAAAGACTTTTCTTGCTGCACATGGAGAAGCAAGTTTCATGGGACAAAGGAAGTTTCTCCCACTCCCCCGTGTGCCCAGAAGTTCTGCCCCTGTGCTCCATGCCTTCACGTCAGACCCAGGTTGTTACTAAAATGCATCTGTCCCCAGAAGGGTGTCATCTTCATACTCATTTACCCTCAGGGTGTACGATTGCACGGGATCCTCTTCTGATAGATAAAGGGAAGGCAGGGGGTGCCTGCACGTTGGAGAGGGTGGGGAGGCACTGGAAAGAAGGTTGGTATGAGGATGGGGCTGGAGGACAAATTGCACGGAGTCCTTGTTTTTCCAGGGTCTCTGCCTAAGAGTGAAAGCTGTACTATGGGGGTTTTCCTGGGCTCAGGGAGAGGGAAGGAAGGAGAATGGCGGTCACAATTTGCAGAAGTGGCCCATTTGGCTATCCCTTCAATCGGGGCTGGTAGTGTGATGTGCCTGAGCCACTCAGATGTAGCAGAAGTGACATGGTGCTGGTTTTGAGGTCAATCCAGGAAAAGCCTGGCATTCTTCTTCCTTCTCCCTTCGGGTGCTTGTAACCGCTGTCGTGTGGATAAACCCAGGCTCACTTTCTGAAAGTTCAGAGACCACATGGAGCAGAGAAGAACCATGCCAGCTGCAACTTCTTAGACTTTTTAATGACTGCTAACTGTTATGAGATGGATTGTGTTTCCCTGGAAATGTGTATGTTGGAGTCCTGACCCTCAGAATCTCAGCATGTGGCTAGATCTGGAGATAAGACTCTAAAGAGGTTACTAAATTACACTGAAGTCATTAGATTGGGCCTGAATCCAATGACTGGTGTCCTTAGTTGAAGAAGATCTTTGGACATGGACGTGTGTGCCCAGAAGGAAAACCATGTAAAGACTCAGGGAGAAGATGGCCACCTATAAGCCAAGGAGGGGGATCTTCAGGAAAAAAAAATAATAAGAATAATAAATCAATGTTGCTGACATCTTGAGAGTGACTGTAAGCCTCCAGAATTGTGAGAAAATACCTTTCTCTTGTTTAAGGCACCCAGACTTAGTAGTTTCAGGCAAATGAATAGACCAGCCTAGCAGTTCATCGCAAACTCGTGTACCAGTTTCTCTAACATCGGCCAAACCTGGCTTGGGGTAGCTCAGGGTAGCAGAACCACTGAACAGATCCCAGCCCAATTTACCCACCACAGAACCGTGGCGTAAACAGGAGATTGTTCTTTTAAGTCTCTGGGTTTCGGAGTGTTATTTTTCTCACCCAGCAGTGGATAATGGATACAAAGGTTAAGATGCAGCAGATATCTTGCGGTAAAAGCATGCATGCTGAGTTGGCCCACAAAGCTCAGAGCATCCCCCCCACTGGTCCCTGCGCGGGGTGGGGGTACGGAAGCCTTTCCCAGAACAGAGTTTACTCGGGGGCACGGTGGCTCTGTCAGTTAAGTGTTTGCCTTTGGCTCAGGTCATGACCTTGGAGTCCTGGGATTGAATCCCACATTGGGCTCCTTGCTCAGTGGGGAGTCTGCTTTTCCCTCTCCCTTTCCCTCTGCTCCACCCACTGGCTCTGCTCTCGCTCTCTCTCTCTCTATCAAATAAATAATCAGAAAAAAAAGGAAAAAGAAAGAAAGAACAAAGTTTACTCTGTATTGATTTACCGCACCTATCTTCTCATCCCAAACACCAATACCTTCGGCAAGAAGAGCTGAGTTGTTACTGTTGCTTTACGGTTCTCTACCCTTTCTAGGATATGCCCACTGTCACTGGTAGAATGAACTTACCCTGGGGAGTCACAACTCAGATAAGTTGTTAGGGAGTGACTGTCAGGAGCTGTGATCCAGCACTGTGAGGGGAGGAGTGACATGACGTCATGGCAGGAAAGAAATGTCATGCACATTGATACTATGGGCTTCCAGATTACATTTTGGGTCTGAAACTAAGGTGTCTTTTGAGCAAATCTTCAAACTGATGTGCCCTCATGTATGCAATATAGATAATAATATGTATTTATTATGTAATAATAAATAATAATATGTATTTATAGGGTTGGTATTACTTACACAGTGGAGCAATTTCAAATAACCTATATTTCTGTACATAGTAGACTATCAGTAAATGTCAGTTTTCTTTTTGCTTGATTCTACCACCATTGAGAGATTCAGGTTCATTTATTCACTGGTGCTTGTTTAGTTGCTAACAGGCACCAGACACCATTTTAGGCTCTAATAAGACAGTAGGGAGCCAGACGATAAGTCCCTGTTCTCATGGAGACTCCATCGTATTGGGAGTTTGGGTAAAAGTTCTCTCTTTCTCTCTTATCTATCCATCTATCAATCTATCTTTCTATCATCTACTGATCAATTTTGGAGGGCTCAGAGGGTAGTGGGAGCTCTGCTCCCATTCTATTACCTTTAATAAGAATAGCTTTTTATCTGTTTTAGAAATTGGGCTTTTGAGTAAGGTTTGGTTTGAAGAAAACGTTATCTAGTTGAAAAAAATAAGAGAGAGAGAGAGAGAGAGTTTTGAAAAACACTCCACTGTCTCATTTGCCATCAGGGAATTCTATGTTTTTCCTTACATAAATGATTTTCCAAGTTAACTCAAACTTACTACTTGAACTTGAAAATGTTACAAAAATATATAGTATATAAAAAGAAAATTTAAAAAGTATATGCACACTTCTCTTTTTAGCGTATGTTGAACATAGAATATGTTGAACATAATGCACACTTTTCTTAATGGTTCCAAATTCTCAACCTCTCTGAAGCATTTGACAACACTGACATCCTACTCTTTGAAACTTTCCTAGGCGTTCACAAGACTGTATCCTTCAGTTTTCTTCCTCCTTTTTGCACCATTTTTTTTTCTCAGTTTCTTTAACCTACTCTTGTTCCTCCTCCTACTCCTTAAATGTCACTGAGTTTCTTCTTTTGTTTTCTTCGTTCTTTAACAAAATGATTCTATTCCTCTGGTCTCAACAGTCTTCTCCTCTTCTCCTTGCAGATGGCAGATGACCCCTCATTTCACATCTCTACAGAAAATAAAACATTTCAGCTTCTATGGGGCAGGCATGGCTACCCAGAGGTCCTGGAGACTGCACAAATACAAGTCCAAATCCTGATTCCTATACGTCTTAAAAGCAGCTTCTATTCTTAGCTTCTGAGCCATGTCTGTTGGTCACTTATTTGAGAACCTGAATCCCTATCATCTAAAGTTCCTTTTTAATCCCTAACCTCCATGGGTTTTAAGATCTGTTGATTGATAATACAACTATTTTATCTATTTCTTTTTCCTCAAGCAGAGCTCTAATTGCATTAGTTGCCTATTGGAAAATCTCTATGGCTTCCCAGTGCATAAAAAATAAATTCCTAATTTCTATGAATATCATCTTCCCCGACTTGGCCCCAACTTGCCTTTCTACCTTACTCTCTATACATCTTTGACTTAGAAACTGTCTTGTACTTAAAATTGTTGGTTTGTTTATTTTTATCTTTATTTTCACCTTTGTCCATTTGTCTATCTTTTGCCTCTTTCAAGGTACAATTTAGATTTATTTATTTATTTATTTATTTGTTAGAAGCCAGACTGAGAGAAAATATTCATACTACATGCATTTGGCAAAGAACTTCTTTGTATCCAGAAACCCGTACAATTCAATAATAAGAAACTACAAATCTCAATTAAAAAATGGCTAAAAAATCTCATTCATAAAAGAATATAAAATCTCATTCACAAATGGCCAATAAGTATGTAAAAACATGCTCAACATCATTAAAACTGAAACACAATACACTGATACACTGTATCTTGAATAGAGTAGCTAAAATAAAAACTGACAACCCCAAGTGTTAGCGAGCCTGGGGAATAATTTGAACTCTTAAGACATTTTCTAGTGGAAATGTAAAATTACACCATAACTTTGGAGAATAGTTTGAGAATTTCTCATTAAGTTAAATATACACTTAATATATGACCCAATAATTTCCTTATGAGATATTTTATTCAAAATAAATGAAAACCTATGTTCTTACAAAAACTTGTACTTGAATGTTCATAGCAACTTTACATATATTAGCCCCAAACCAGAAAAAACTCCATGTCCATAAGATGATAACTGGTAAACCAACTGTAATATATTTTTAAAAATGTGATTCTACTAGGCACTAAAAAGGAATGAACTATAGATCTTTATCATAATGCGGGTGAATCTTAAGATATTATGTTTAGTGAAAGGAACCAGATATAAAAGACACATATGGTATGATTCCACTTATATAAAATTCTAAAACAGTCATAAATAATGTATAATGAAAGAAACATGTGTGGTTGCATGGGTCTGGAAGAAACTGGTACTAACTTCAAAGGGACACAGAGGAACTTTCTGGGACAAGGGATTATTCTGTATCATTTTGGGGATGCTAGTTACATAAAGATAGACATTTGTTACAACTCACTGAACTATACACTTAAAATGGGTACATTTTATTATATGTAAATTATACCTCAATACAATTTTATTATGAATAAGGAAAAAAATAGTGTTTTTTCTTTCTTTTTAAAATTTATTTATTCTTTTTAGCATAACAGTATTCATTATTTTTGCACCACACCCAGTGCTCCACGCAATCCGTGCCCTCTCTAATAGCCACCTCCTGGTACCCCCAACCTCCCACCCACTGCCCCTTCAAAACCCTCAGATTGTTTTTCAGAGTCCATAGTCTCTCATGATTCACCTCCCCTTTCAGTTTCCCTCAACTCCCTTCTCCTCTCCATCTCCCCTTGTCCTTCATGCTATTTGTTATGCTCCACAAATAGGTGAAACCATATGATAATTGACTCTCTCTGCTTGACTTATTTCACTCAGCATGATCTCTTACAGTCCCGTCCATATTGCTACAAAAGTTGGGTATTCGTCCTTTCTGATGGAGGCATAATACTCTATAGTGTATATGGACCACATCTTCCTTGTCCATTTGTCTGTTGAAGGGCATCTTGGCTCTTTCCACAGTTTGGCGACCGTGGCCATTGTGTTTTTGATTCCTTTAGGCCTTAACTCAGATACTATTTTCTTTATTTTAAATGAACTATGAAGTATGTTTTACATTTTTTTTTTCTCAGCTCAGATGAGACAAATGACTAACAGAATGAATGCTTAAACCAGACTGACCAGATTTGAGGACCCTGACACTTAAAGACTCTGGGCAAATTATTTTATTTTTCTGCACTTTAGTTTTCTCATCTGCTAAATATAGGGTTGACAATGGTTTCTTTCTCATTAGGCTGTTACAGGGTTAAATATATTAATATATAGAAAAGACTTACTACACTATTTGGTATAGAGTAAGCAATATATATGTCTTTTTATCTTTCTATGGAGTATCCATCTCAAAATATTTGTCACATTCTGACTTGAGTTTGAGCTGTTCCTGCCATTTGATTGAAAGCCACTTGATGGCAAGGGGCATGTTTTCTTCTTGATGTCTCACAAAGATTCTACCACTATATTTTGGGTAGTTGGTTGAAATGATTCCACTAGTAGAATGTGCCTAAATATAGAAAATAATACTAGAAGCTAATCTGTAACTGCATGTCACTACATTTGAACATTTATCATTCAGTCTTCAAAACAACTTGGCAAGATAGGCACTAACGTTGATTCCATTTCATAAGTGAGGACCCTAGGACCAGAGAGGTTAAATGACTTGCCCAAGGTCACACAACCAGGGAGGGAAGCTGGATTTTAATGCTCTCTTATGGCTTTGGAGTTTTATGGAAACTTTTGCTTCTATTCTAAGGAGACTGATATGAGTTTATTTCATGTTTTCTTGGGTATGATTTTTATGTTCTTGTTTTTTCCTTCCTATTTTCTCTATTTCTTTTTATAATGTCACAGTTTTGCATCGTCTGTGTACCTGAGACTGGTAGAATACACCACTGGCTTCCCCCCAACCCCCCGCATCCAATCACTTCCATTTTATGAAGGCCAAGAAATTATGTAATTTGCTTTGGTTGAATTTTATCTGAAACAAAAATAAACAGGTTTGAGGGAAGGCATAGGGAGTTTTCCTATAAATAAAATTTTGAAATTCTGGGACAGGAAGGTTTCCATTTTTTTTTTTTTTTAAATTGAGATATAACAGAGTCATTGCACAAATCATAAGTGCATAGTCTCTTGAATTTTTACAAAGTAAATATCCAGGCAACTACCACTTAGATCAAGATATAGATAATTGCCAGTGGCCCAGAATACTCTTTTGTTTTGGGCAGGGATTTACTTTTTTTTGACACCTATTATAGTTCAGAGTTCTTCTTTGCTTATGTCTGGGTTCTGGATGGTTGCATTCCTGAATAAAGCAAGTTAATAATATTCAATGATTTTAATAGTCTTATTTTTTCCACTATACTGTATACCCCTGCCATACACAGATAATGGATAGTGCTTTCAACCTTTCTTCATTCTGGGAAGCATGTTGCACGGTGGCAGGGGTAAGAAGGACGAGTAGATGGGGGGCTGTGGGGCTGCTGAACTCAGTGCTCCCAGAATTGGCTCTCTTCTGCAGAAGCAAGTCTCTCAGAGTGACACTGTCTGAAGCTTCATACTGCCCTGAGTCTGTGTGCAGACTCCTGTATTTCCCAAAGATGGCTTCAGGCCACACTCTTTCCCAGCCCCCAGAGTGTCCCTGAAAGCAGCTAGTCTTTCTGTGTGGGGATCACATCACCTGCTCCTGCTCTGTGACTGTGTCCCTTTCATGCTCACTGTGTTCCTTTGATCTGCTGAAAATGTCCTTCTCTATACTTCTGATGAACATGAAATTAAACCTGGGGAGCAGAGCAGGGGAGGCTGGGGCTGGAGCAGGAATGTGTTGCCCGAGGCCCTGGCTGGGCTGTATTCCAGCGACTGAGAGACAGCTGTGGCCAATGGCCTTTGGAGAGGTAGCCTCAGGAAGGGACTGGCTGATGAGCGCCTCGAGAGCCCCATCTCCCAGGGGTGCAGGGGCTGCCCATCAGGCTGCATTCTGAAGATTAGCAGCGGGACCTGGGAGCTGAGAGGGAGGGGAGGAGTTGAGAGGGCTTTGGGGAGACTTGATCACCTGCTCTGCCTTCTGTAGATAATGCCCCTGCCTCCCTTTTTTTCATCTGGTGAGTCGGTGATGAGACAAACAACCCTTGGCAGAGTCAGGTGTGTTTTAGGTAAACCATCTCTATGAGGCAGATTGACTCAGAAGCCAACTGGAGAGATCTGGCCCCCTTATGGGTTCAAACCTCAACTCCTAATGATTAGCTCTTGAAGGGGAATCTTCACGAGGGAGGGGCCATAAGCCAAGTGCGAGGGGATCCTCAGGATATTGGCCCACATGTTTGGCATGTGCTGACTTTCTTCTTTAGCCTGATTTGGGCCCAAATGCCTTTCTGGGGCCCCTGATCCCATAGGGACAAGATAGACCTTTGGCAAGCCTTCACTAAACCCTAGAAGAGATCAAGAGTGGGAAAGAAGTGGGAGAAATAGAAGACATATTTTAAATATCCTGGTCCACTTCTGTAATGGGTTCCCAATGCCAGCACATCCTGCTGTAAGGGGCATGTGTCCTACCCTCCAACCCCTCAAGGCCTTGCAAACCTTAGATGGCCCTTTGCCCAGGATCCTGACACATTTCATCTTAGTCTGTACCTGCATGGGGTAGGGGGTTGTTTGTTGAAAATGAGAATGAAGCATCTGCCTTTTATTAACTGATAATATGTGCCTGTAAAATACTTCACATGCATTGTTTAATTTCCTGGTTCCCCAAATCTTATGTTATGGGTATTCTGAAGCCCACTTTACAGGTGAAGAAACAAAGTCTCAAACAGATTAATAACCTAGCTCATGGCCATGTGAGCTAGTAAGTGGTGAAGTTAAGATTGAAATCCATGTCTCACAATGTACTACTCAAGACTTCCTTTAAATGCCGTCACACCTTCCAGGTCAAACCTGAGAGAAAACCAGCCTGCTGTCTTACAGGAATCTCTCCTTTGCTCCAGTTTCCAGGCTGAGCAACAGGACCCTTCTGGTCACTGCCCCAAGAGGGACCTGGACCTGGGTGACAGGTATACAAATTTGCCCACAGGTGCCAGCATTGTAGCCCCATTACCCTGCATCATCCTTCTCCAGCATTCATAAAAGTACTCTACAAATTAAATAAAGAGGGGAGGGGTCACCACTTCACAGGCCGATTTTATGTTTTACAAAAGACTTCAACATAAGATTCTTTCATGGAGTAAACACGAGAGCCCATTTCAAGTACCACTGATTTGCATACAGTAACTCAGGAACACAACTGCTCTGCATGAATAATCATGGTTATGGTAAGAGCGGCCACCACTTACTGAACACTTACTATGTGCCTCATGAACTATTTACATATTTCATTTGTTCATCACGACTTAGCAAGAAGGCATGTTCTTCCCCATTTCAGAATTGAAAGCATTGAGATACTCTCCATGTTTACAGACACTGTGGGTGTAGTGGAAGTACAGATTCTTCCTGCTGACTTTAGAGACAATGCCTCTTCCTACTCCAGATGGACATGGTAATAAGAACTTGTCTTAACAACCTCCCTCACCATCAGATCATTAGCACAAATAACCTTTCTTCTTTCTCTTCCGAATGGGGCACTAAATGTCAAATACTTGTCAATCGCTGATAAAATATCTTATTTGAACTCGTTTTTCTCCTTTTGCTCATATTGAACTGTTCTCCAAAGTCACTGAGCCCCCTTCAAATCTTACTTCCTTGGGATGCATCTTATCTACAACTCTTTCTAACCCCCCTCAGTATTCTTGATCAAATCAATTCAATTGGCTCCACAAATATTCCTTGATGGCTTAGCTCCTTCCACTCCCTCAGAATATAATGAGGAAGGAGAAAGATTGTTCTAGGCCCTCAGGGATCTTATATTCAATTAGAGGTTGTCAGGAGTTAAATAAATAATTATACAAATTATTTATTGAATTAAAATTGTGATAAATGCTACCATGGAGAAATACAGTACAAAAAAAAAAAGAATATAATCTCAATTCATTTAGTGCCTATAGAACACTTGGGACTATTCAATGTACTTTATAAATGTTAGCTTATTTGATTTTCTCAATAATCTTTTGGGAAAGGTCCTATCGTTATCCCCACTTAGAGGATTAGTAAACCAAAGCACAGAGCAGAGGTAAAGTTCAAGTCTCTTAGTTAGTGAATGGTGAAGACAGCACTTGGCTCTAAGAATTGTGGTTCCAGAGCCTGGATTATTATTATTTTTAAATTTATTTGAGAGAAAGAAGAGACAGCACAAGCAGGGTGAGGGGCAGAGGGAGATGGAGAAGCAGACTACCCAGTGAGCAGGGATCCCGGTGTGGGGCTTGATCCTAGGACCCTGAGATCATGACCTGAGCCAAAGGCAGACGCCTAACCGACTGAGCCACCCAGGCACCTCCAGACACGAGATTATTAATCACAAACTGTAAGAAATAGAGCATTGACTCCTGAAAATACTGTTTTATTGGACACACTGTAGGGGGAGATGAGAGGGGGTGACAGGACAGGCCAGGGGGTGAGAGAGCCTATTTGTCAGAGTTAGGCCTCTGCCTGCACTCTTACACTACCCCATCATCATTCTAGAAACCCTGTTCTGCTGGTTGGCTCCTTCCACTTCCACTTTTCCAAAATGTTCCTCTTTTCTGCTACAGTTTCCGAAGCTGATGAAAATTCTGTATCTCCACTGATTAAAAAGCAAACAGACCAAGAAATGGCAAAATGAACAAAAGGCAGAAGCAATGGCAGCTTGGTCCTTCTCAGCTGCAATTTCACATTTGTCTTTCATGTTCGCTTCCTTCGTCTATACCTTAAATGCTGGTGTTTCTTAGGTTCTCACCTGGCATGAAAATTGCCTCTATCTCCAGTCTTGCCCCTGTTTCTTGGGTCTTGGTTCCTCACATACCTGTGTCCCCAGCCTGGACTTCCCATTGGAGGCTCAGTCCTTGTACACTAGATCCCTCTGCCCGGATGCCTCTGGCAGGGCCCTCAAATCCATCAGGTCCTGAACAGACCAGATGACTTTCCTTCCCTCGCACTGTTCTGTTTTGAATAAATAACTCCACTCTGCTCATTCGGCTCAAAATATGGGACTCATCCTACCCTCTTCCTACTCTTCTCCCGTATCACCACCTAAATAAATAGGAAATTCTGCCCACTCCTCCTTCAGCCCAGCTTCTCTCTCCCTTCTCTTTCTGACACCCTAGTAGCTGCTTCCCCACATCCCCTTCTCTGGTCTTTGGCAACGGACCCCTAATTGACCTTCCTGCCTCCAGTGGCTCTCCTTCCATCACACACTCTGCTGCTCCCAGTGCCATTTTTCTGAAGTGCAAACCATGGTGTTCCCTTGCTTGAAAGTCCAAGAAGAATTGCTATGGACTGAGGGCCCAATGCCTCAGTGTAGCTTACATGGCCTCTTAGGCCCTTACCTCTACTTCCCTTCACCATGTTCCCCTCACTTCAGTCCAGCTCTCTGAAGTTTTCAGCACATGCTGGATTCTGTTATGCTCCTGGACCTTTGCACATGCTGCTTGCTCCTCCTGGTGAGTTTCTCCTCAATCTAAAGGCCCATTTCCTCCCTCATTTTAGCCTCTGTAGCACGTGATGTCTTGCATTTGTTTTTCAGCCTCCACTAGTTGCATTCACGAGGGGCAGCGTGTCTTCCTCTCCCTTTCTTTGGTGCCAGTGCCTCATGCAGTACTTGGGACGGGACAGCTGTTTGTCAAGTGTTTGTTGAGTGAATGAATGAAGGCATAATTTTTCTGTGTTACAGTAGGAAATGGTGACTTTTGTGTTGTTAACAATTCTGTCTGAGGTCAGTTGACTCATCGAGGAACTTTGGATTTGTATTAGCTTCCAAGTTGAGAGATGGGCCCTTAGAAGTAGTTTAAGGTTACTCTAAGATTTAGGACACTTGTAGTGTGAAAGCATTTGAAAGTGGAACAGTGTTTACTGTTGAGGGTGTATCCATTCAGATTTCTCTCCTTGCCTAAAACTGTTTTAATGGAAGGCATTTTAAATGCTATTAAGATTTACTGAGTCCTCACTCTCTTTTGTGCTGGTCTGTTAAGTGCCTTAAAAGGGCAATTGTGGTGTTATCCTGACAAAAGTGCACCAATGAGATGTCCTCATTATCCCCATTCAGCAGATCACAAGTCTGAGTCTCAGGGTCACTAGCTAGTAGGGGGTGGAGTCAGGACTCAGACTCAGTCCCATCCACTGTGATTCACCTGTCACCTCCTCCTACTCTATATTATCTCAATTTTTTGAAACTGGTTGGGGAGCCAAAGTTTCATTTATTATAACATAGGCCAAGGGTTGGCAAACTTTTTCTCTAAAGGCTTAGACAGCAAATATGTGATTCTCTGCTGGGGTATATTCTTCTTTTTTGTTGGATGGGAGGGATATTCTTTTATTTTTAGAATCCTTTAAAAATGTAAAAACTGGTTTTAATGCATGGACCATAGAAACACAAGTCAAAGGACCGTGGCCTCTGCAGGGTTTGCCTTCTGTCTACCTGCGCTTACCAAGTCAGGACACTTTTTCCCTCAGACCACGGAAACAACCCATGGAATTAAGTAGTATTTTAGCAAATCTTGTTATCTAGAGATCAAGTAGTATAATTCCACAGCAAACAGACTGACAGGCCCAGCCTCCTCCGCAGCTGCCTCCAAGGGTTTCATTAAATGCTGACCAGCCAGACCACTAATGTCAATTGTCTGCTCCGTGAACAGTTCTGTTTTATAGAATGTCAGGTACTGTTGGGAGCAAATATCTTAACTTTTCCATTCTGACCTCAACAATTTACATCAGGGCCCTCTCCCAGAAGATCTGTGGTAAAGCAGGGGAGGGGACTTAAGGTCTCTGACCGTCTGGTCTTAAATCTAAGTCAATCAACAGACAAAGATTTTATTCTACACCTCCTCCCTAAGCTCCAGTATTATATCTGGGAAGTACGGAAAAAAGCTTCCTCAAGGAATTTGAAATTCACAAGGGGAAGGGAAACCCAGTGGTCCTTCATCTTTTGGGGGTGAGAGAGTATTGAGTATTGAGTATCAGGGTATTGAGTATCAGGGTAGACCTTTCAGTATTGAGTATCAGGGTAGACCCTATCCTCCCTGCTAGCGGCTGGGTGGAGAGACCCAGCAGCTAGTGTGGGGTTCATTTTCAAGATTTTTACTCTCCCAGAAGTCTAGGCACAGGCTCAGTTTAAAACCTTTTGCTTTAAACAATTGGAGAAAAACTAAATGCTTAAGTGTGTGGTATTGATCGAAGAATCGAAACTCTTCTGAGCCAGGCATGTCTCTGGAGGAATCTGTCCTCAGGCTGTCAACCACCTGTTTCTGGGTCAACGCCATCACTCAGCCACCAGTAGGAAAGACCCATTTTCTTGGCGTTTCTATCTGTGTTGTTCAGGGTGATGTGAGACCAAGTATGGAGCCCCAGAGGTTTGCTCCCCTCAGTCCTCTGCTCCTTATCTCTGCGTGTCATGTTTTCTAGGCAGCGCCTTTAGCAGGAGGGCATGGTTCCCTCGTAAGCAATTTCCTGAGAGTGTTTTACCACAAATGCATGACAGCCCTCTGGGAAGAGGGAAGCACGAGCTATCTCCTCAGACTCCTGCTCAATGAAACATGTGTTCAATAGAAATTTTATTCTCTTTTCAAAATGGTGACCTTTGGGGTGCACCCACCTGATGGGTACCGAGGGGCCAAGATGGCAAAACTGAGGGGTGGGGACAAGGGTCCTCTGGGGCCCCAGAGCGGGGACCTGAGGATTGTCACTATTGATATCCGGCACCAAGAGAGTGGTACCAGGGGCGGCTCTGCTGAAATGGCCCTTCCCAACCCGACATTTGGTTCTTGGTGTTTGTTCTCAGGGCTGCTAGAGGGGTTTGGATGGTGTCCCCCAAGTACTCAGGTGCACTTGGAACCTTAGAATGTCAGCTTATTTGAATATAGGATTTTGTAGATATGTTGGTTAAAGGATCTCAAGCAGAACTCATCTTGGCTTTCGGGTGGCCTCTAAATTCAACGGCGGGTGAGCTTCTAAGAAGAAGAGTTCGCAGACCCCAGAGCAGGTGGCCCTGGGAAGACGGAGGCAGAGACCAGAGCGATGAGGCCACAAGCCAAGGAGTGCCGGGAGCCACCAGAAGCTGGAGGACCCACGGAGGCTTTCCTCATTAGAGCCAAGCACTCTGAGGGAATATATTTATGTGATGTTAAGCCACCCGGTCTGTGATGCTCAGTTACCACAGCCCCAGGGAACAAAGATGGCAGCTTTCTGATTCTGTGCAGAGCCCGTGGGCCCACCTCTTCCGGGAAGGAGAACCTGACTCCCCGCATGCGCAGGATGATGCTTGTAGAGAAAGGAGGGCGGTCCCAGAGCCCCGGATGTGTGAGGGACCTGCCATTCTTGTTCTTGGATGTGCTAATTTATTGAAATATTCAGCGAATCACTTGACCTTCCTGGGTGTTGGTGTCTCTAGTTTGAAATGGAGCCAAATCTCTTCCCTACTTCTGCTTTTCCACCAGTTTCTCTAACACAATTTCAGAAATTCTAACTGATAACTTTATTGTCGCTACCATCCAATCTTCCCCACCTCCCTTCTTTACTCCCTCAGTGTCTTCCCTCATAATTTCTTCTCCATCTGGGATCAGCCTCCCCACATCCATCATCCCAAATATTAAATCCACAATGAACTGAACTGTGATGTGTGAGACTCTACGTTAGTTGAGGTAGAGATCATTCATGCCCACTTCACAGCCAACTCCAACTGCAGCATTTTCTAAGCCCTCATTTGTAATGCAGGCTCCACATTATCCGGTATAAAGGGACGGTTTAAGTTCAATGTAAATGCTAAGGGTAATGTACTCATTTTGGTATTTTTAAATGGCAAAGAGCCATGTTTTTCTCCATGTGATTTTTCTCTCCAGCCCCTGCCCAAATGTCACTGAGTTTGGTTAAAATTACAGATCTGTAGCATATTATTTATTGCTATAGAAGTGAGACTTTAGAGTTAAATTAACTGGGTTTCACCCTCATTCCAGCATTGCCTCATGCGGCCACGGGCACAATGAATGCCTGACATGCACCTGGTTTCACAGGCCACTAAGGAAAAGACACCCCACTTAGTGTTTATAGACTATACTGTCCTCATCAGATAGATTGTAGCCACTGGATGTTAGCTCTCCTTGGTCCCTTTTCTATTTTTATTGGCTCTCTTTTTGTTTCAAGGTGGAAAACTGACCTATATCCAACGCAAAGCATTTCTTGGTATCTAGAAATTATAGCTAAGACTTACAAAATTCCTATCATGTGTCAGGCAATGTACTAAGCGCTTATGTATGTTAACTCATAAGGGAGGTACTATTATTCTTCTCATTAAGATGAAGAGACTGAGTTATGAAAAGATTAGGTAACTTGATCAGGTCTTTTCAGTTTCCTGGAGATAATGTCAAGACTTTATTCCACGACATCTGGCTCTAGAATATGACTTGAATCACTGTACACACCACATTGAAGTTATTGAGGTCAACAGACAGTGAAACATATGGACTTCCTGAGTGGCCCAGTTGGAACGCGAATCTCTTTCCTACAAATTTTAATCAGTGGCAGAATCTTAATAGTTGACCTCACGGAGGCCTCTGTTTTAAGAATGGGTACAGGAGCGCTTGTGTAGTTCAGGGGGTTAAGCATCTGCCTTTGACTCAGATCGTGATCTCAGGATCCTGGGATCCAGCCCTGCATTGGGCTCTCTGCTCAGTGGAGAGCCTGCTTCTCCCTTTTCCTCTGCCCCTTACCCTGCTCTCTCTTTCTCTCTCTCTCTTAGATAAATAAATCTTTTTTAAAAAATGGATATAAATGGCAAAAACTCAAAACAATTTAGCAGTGGTCAAAATTCCCTTCCCTTGAGGACTATCCTAAAAAAAAAAATAGGTAGTCAAGAACAATGGTTCCCCACAAAGGTTTTGGTAGCAGAACTGAGTTGGAAGCCACTCAGGAGTGCTAGGACTTCGGCTGGGTAGTTGTTGATCTCTCTCAGGCTGAGTTTCCTCTCTGGAACCCCCTCACAGAGTTACGGTAAGGATCCAGGGAGATGATGCAACGTATGTCAACTGCCAGACAAAAATAACAGCCAATAAATGCTGTTGTGCTCTCACGAAAACCCCGGACGCAGACGCAGTGGTGTCAAGCCCGTTGTCAGGATATTCTGGGTGCCGGAGTCACTTGGAAAGTATAGAATTCCTTTAAAATAGGAATGAAAATACCAACATTTATAAATGAAAAGTTCTTTATTTTTCCATAGATTAGAGTAGAATAAAGGCTATCTCTGCATGGATGCCACTCTGGCTTACATTTTTACATGGGCTCTGGAGGACGGAGAGAGGAGTAGAGTTAATTAGTGAGAAGGGATTGTGCCCAACCTGAGTATATGCAGGGAAAAATGTCAGATGCCAAGTGTGAGGCGGTAGGAAACAGCCAGTGGAGGCCCTCACCACTCATCCCACTTGAGTGGTCAAGAATCTACCTGTGAGGTATGGTTCCGGAGAGAGCCAGAGATGATTCTAGATGCTGTAGGCTAAGCATTGCCTTAAGAAAGAGCAAAAAATATATTTTACTCTTACTCATACAACTTGTTTTCAAGTATGTGTGTGTGTGTGTGTGTGTGTGTGTGTTGTGTGTGGATTGTTGATGTGTGTGTGTGTGTGTGTGTGTGCTGTTGGGGTTAATAAAATAAAAAGTCATTTAAAGACTTCATTGAGGGGTGCCTGGGTTAAGTGGGTTAAGCCTTTAAGTGCCTGGCTCAGTGGGTTAAGCCTTTGCCTTTGGCTCAGGTCATGATTTCAGGGTCCTAGGATCGAGCTCCGCATTGGGCTTTCTGCTCAGCAGGGAGCCTGCTTCCCTCTCTCTCTCTCTTTTTGCCTCTCTGCCTACTCATGATCTCTCTCTCTGTCAAATAAATAAAATAAAATCTTAAAAAGACTTCACTGAATTCGTAGTAACTCCTTGTTAGTATTCTTCAAACAGCAAATAGTCAAAATATCAATATATCAAAGTAATTTTTTTATATTAGAAAGTGTGTACACACTACACTGTACACACTACACTGATGAAAGTGTGTAGCACAATGTCTTTGTGTTTAGCTGCTCAGCAACAGTTTCCATCCTTGGCCTTGCAGTCATAGACACAGGTCTGGCTCTTGTCAGGAAAGGGTCATGTGCCAAGACTGCAGGTCAGGGGTAGAAGAAACAGAACTTTAGATGGATCTAGACTGGGGTAAACTCCGAGGCCACAGGGACATGGGAGACCTCCTTGATAACTGCATTGTTCCCCAGGAGACGGATTCAAATTCATGGTGAGGATATACAGATGGGCTTCTCTGTAGGAAAGAGCTATACCAAGGTGCAGTGTTTCTGGTCTGTTGAGGTAGGGTTTGAGCTTCCCTGGGGCATGAGAAATGACAGGAAAAGCCAAGGAGCAGAGAGGAGAGAACTCATCTGGTCTCCCTAGAGTGGGGACAGAGAGAAGGCTGCAGCCCAGTGCCCATGGGGTCCCTAGCAGCAAATTCTACCTGAGGCGCTGCTGATATCATTCATATGGGCAGTGAGCTCCTACAGATTTCCAGAGTGGGTTCTCTATTTCAGTAATTGATGGTGTGGTGTTGGCGGGAAGCACAAGCTTATTCCTCACAGCTGGGCACATCAAAGGCAGTCAGGAAAAAAAAAATGTACGATTTTCCCTCCCTCCCCACACCTTACTTGGGTGGTCATCCAGTCTCTGCATATGCATCTTTAGTGATATCCGTCCCTTTAGGGGTCAGGTGGGGTCACATTACACTTAGGGGACAGTAGACCTGTTTATTATTGAAGATGGGGTGTTGCAAATTATCCCAAATTCCCAGATTACTACTTGGAAAGAGGTGAGGTTATGATGTTGAATGGCAAGTCTGTAAGTTTCCAAGTTAGGAGCTGATTATCTTTGCAGAAATTTTTAGTAGCACATTTGAATACAAGTAAAATTGTTACATGGGGAGTGTGTGTATGTGTATGTAAAAGAGAGACAGAGACAGAGAGGAGGCAGACGGATAGGCACAGATTAGAGAGGACAGAAATTTTTTCTTTTATTTCTTTCTTTCTTTTTTAAGATTTTATTTATTTAAAAGAGAGAGGAGTGGAAGAGCAGAGCAAAAGGAGAGGGAGAAGCATGTTCCCTGCTGAACAGGGAGTCCGATGCAGGGCTCAACCCCAGGATCTTGAAATCATGACCCAAGCTGAAGGCAGACACTTAACTGACTGAGCCACCCAGTCACCCCAGGAACTTTTTCATAAGCGTTGAGAAATATGGCATCCTTTCAGGAGGAAGGACCTAAAACACAAAAGTGTCCTTTCAACTGCACACATCTGGAATTCTCTGTCTTCTCTGAAGTTTATGATTGTTTCAGTTGCTAATCATCACGCAGGTGTGCTCTGCCAGGCCCCCAGCTAAGTGATTTCTCTACTGAGCGGTGCCCACCCCTTGCAGCAGAGGAAGCATCTTCTCCATTTAAAGTGAGGAAAGCGAGGCTCAAATTCATTAAATGACTTTCTCAAGATCACAAATTCATCCAGAGCTGAGCAGAAGCCACGCTTCGTGAATCACCCCTGCACGCACCGCTCATTTTTATACTTCCCTGGACCCGAGACTGCCTTTCCCTAGTAGGATCTCCGAAGCTAGAATTAGAATCTTAGAATTACTATTCAAACCTTTCTCCCAAATTGTGCATAATGGGATCACAAATTTAGCTCCCAACTTCGCACAGAGGTGCAAAAGAATAAAATATGAAATTTTACTTTCGTCTGTAATTAACTTGTTCTTTCTTCTGCACTTCCACTTAGTGCGAAAATAAATTAACTCCATGTCCAGTCTTATATAACCTTAGTCCCATTTTAAGTTAAATAATGCCTTCAGGTAATGTGTTAATTTCACACTAGGAAAAAAAGAAGTCTGAAAGTTATGGAGCTCTTCTCTTTCTTTGGAATTTGGGCATAAGGAGGTGGGTTGTGTGGGTTGGTATTGGCAGATATATTAGGACAAATAATGCCAGTTTCTATAACAAACAACCCTCCTCAAAAAAAAAAAAAAAAATCTTTGTGGCTTAACACAAACAAGGTTTATCTCCCCTTCATGTAACATTTGATGTGGGAATGGCAGCTTTCACCAAGTGGTGACTTTGATTCAGACTCCTTTTGTTTCTTTGTTTTGTTTTGTTTTTCCTTTAAAACATCCCTTTCTCTCCAATACATGACCTTAGTGCTTTTCTGGGAAGAGAGTGCATAAAGGGATTGTGCATGGGTGAACATTAATAGTGCTCACGTTCCATTTATCAGAACCTGGTCACAAGGTCTCCGCTGAACTGAATGGGGAGCTGAGAAATGTAGTTTTCCCGTGTGCACAATAGAGGACACAAAACCAGCAGGACCTAGATAGAGTCTGCTGCCGTGAGGAGTTTCTCCCCTGCCCTGTGGCTAGTTCCTCCTGCTAATGCTGGCTGCCAGCTCCCCTCTCCCACCTAGTCACTGGGTACCTCGTCTACTTCTGATGCTGAAGTGGTGCCTGATGTAATTCAGTGTCTTTTGTCTTGGCTCAGCCAACACCTCCAGTGGAGCTCCCTGCTGCGTTGATCTTGCCTTGGCTCCCGCTGGCCCTTACTACTGAGCCTCACACTATGTCTCTGGTCAGCTGGCTGGCCAGAAGGTTCACAGCCAGCCACTCTTGTGGGGTCATCCTGTATTATCATGGGGAACCCAGTGAATCTCAACTTAGGAATAATGGGTGGTGCAGTCGACCTAAATTCATAGCTGCCCTGTGCCTGACCACACACCAGGAATGATCCCTGGCGAAAGCCTATGTTGGTAGGAGGCTGCCTCTTAGCCAAGATTCTTTCCAGAGTTCCAGAAGAACAAAAGGATGGATGCCTCCTCCCATTAGTGCTTCTGTCCTCTTACCTAGTATACCTTCTTCTCTGTACCAGGTCCAGATTGGGGGAGCGGTGAGTCTGGGCTGTTCTCTGTGCCCAATCCTTCCCACCTTCCCCAGGATCGCTCAAGGGTGGGCTTTTCTTCCTTCTCCCTCTGCCTTAGCCCCTTCCTCACAGAACAGACCTTTGCACTTAGAAAAACACCGAAGACTGAGTCCGGGAGCTGATTGAGACCAGGTGTCTGAGTGTTAAAGAAGGAGATGAAGAGATTTGAGTAATCCTGTCGCAGGACAATAGCCTGGCTTGCTGGTTTTTGCTGAGCGTCAACAATCTAGATTTTGACTCCTAGAATTGACTATTACCTCTGTTTTTTTTCCTTATATTCATTCTATAACAATTTCTAATCTCTCCCAGGCAGGCAGATGCCGAGGCTGGAGAGTAAAGGAATGTATATTCAGACAAAAGAGAAGCCTCATTTAATTTAGAATGCATCTGTTTAATGAGGATCCTCTCAGGATTATGGGCCAGGATGCCTTCATTTAACAAATATTTATTATCTTCTGAGCACTGTTCTAGGTAATGGGGATACTGCAGTAAACAAAGCAAACTGCCCTTGAGAAGCCTGTATACCTGCACAGTGGAGGGACACAGAGTCAGAGAATGTATCTATTCTAGAATGCTAAGTAAGTGAGGGTCTATGTACATGATGCGAAGCAGTGGTAAGTGCTGGGGGAAAACACGGAGGGGAAGGGATGGACAGGGAAGACCTCACTGCAAAGACAGCTTGTTATTTTGTTTTTATTTTTATTTTTTTTAAGATTTACTAGAAAGAACGCACGAACATGTGTGTGTGGCAGGGCAGAGGCAGAGAGAGAATCCCAAGCAGACTCCATGCTGAGCATAGAGCCCAACGTGGGGCTTGATCTCACAACCCTGAGATCATAACCTGAGCCAAAACTGACAGTCAGAGGCTTAGCTGACTGGGCCACCCTGGCACGCACTCCCAGAAGGTAGCTCTCAAGTAAAGACCTGAAGAAGGTGAGTCAGAAGGACCTGTAGCTTTTGGAGTAATAACGTGGCAGGCAGAGGGGACTATGGGTACAAAGGTATGAGGAGGCCACTGAGGCCAGTGGAAAGCAAAGAGATCAGGGGTAGTGGGTAGGGGTGTGCAGATGATATTGAGTCTTTATGCTTTATGCTAAGTGAGACGAGGAGCCCCCGGGGGGTTCTGAGCTGAAGAGGGATTTGGTCTGACTTCCATGTTAACAGAACAGCTCTGGGCCAGTGTTAGCATGAGGGTTCGGGCCACAGTAGCTCATGCAGACACCTCTGCAGGAGATCCCAAGGGGGCAGGGAACGTGTTCCTGCATGCAGAGGTCCATAGAGGTTGGACAGGCTTCATCATCAGGAGACTCTTCTCTCTTATTCAGTTCCTATAGGACCGAGGTTGCACTCTTGCCTCCAAGCCAAATCTGTGCTGCCTGTTTTTATAAAGGTTAATTGGAACACAGCCATGCTTATTTTGCTGAATTATTGTCTGTGGTTTTTTTCTGAACTACAATAGCAGGGTTGAATAGCTATGACAGAAACCGTATCATCCGTAAAGCCTAATATATTTACTGGCTGGCCCTTTTAGGAAAATGTTTGGTGACCCCTGCTACAGGAAACAAATACTGGAAAACATCCAGGAAGGAAAATCAAAGACATATGAAATGTGGGAATAAAATATAGTGGAAACTAGAAGATGTCAAAACACGATGCAAATTCACTGGCACCAAAAATATGCCATAAAATGAAAAGGAAATAGGAATTAAATTGAAATCTAACTTCCTAGAAGTTGGGTGATTTGGAGATGTCAGAGGTGACATTAGTTAAGGTGGTCACACTGGTAACAGCATTGGTGAAAGAGTTATCTGCTGTATACCTGCTTTCCCCACTAGGAAACTTAGTGGCTCACAAGCCAGGCTGAAAAATTCCATTGTAGGTTAGACGGGGTACATCTGCATTTGACCTGATTTGTTAATTGCCTTGCCTTTTTTTTTTTTTTTTTTTTTTTTATCAAAGTGTCTCGCTTAAGTATATGCAGATTTAGTCTAAGAGATCAGCAACCCCTTTCCATTATCAGCTCCTTTATATTAATGTCAGATAATAGCTAGTAATAGCCTTAGTACTTTTAGAAGTGTGTTTAATTTCGCAAAAATAATGGGGGCTTTCTTCTTCTCCCACATCCCATTCCATGGTTCATTCCCTCTGCTGAACATCACCAGCTCAGCCCAAGGCAGCCATGGGGCGCGGACATTTCCGGCGGATGTCGGACTGTCGGGTACTGGGTGGATAGCTCCCAGCTCCTTTCCCACCTGAGCCCTCTGTGAAGCAGCTGCCTGGTCTCCTAAGTGGCTGGCTATAGCAGTTTAATCGGTTCCACTCAGTGCATGCATAGTCACCAAGACATTTTCCAAATTACTTATAATTAATGCTCTAGTTATTACAAATGAGTTGTTTCAGACCAACTCCAATTCCCTATTCAACGGCCCAAGCAGGCGGCATAGTCCGAGCTGAGGTCACGGGTCCCACAGCCACCCGAGAGGATGGTGCCATTGCCCAGAGTCATACCTGTTGCTGCAAATAAAGACACGCTGATAAGTGGTGTTGGTGTGGATGGCAGTTATTTAAGTTGTCTTTTGCAACCTCCAGTGCAGGAGTATCGTTGGCCACTCATATAGCTCTGGCTCTTCCTGCTGGGTCAAGCGAGATTCATGCATTCTCAACCCCATCAGTGAATATACACAGGTACACACACGGAGGTGTGCAATCACACCATAGGATATTTTTATACGATGTCAAAAAGGTGTGGTGTCTATTCAGTACCATGTGGAGATAAAAATCTTTTGTATTTATAAATTCTTTCATCTTAGCCCAAAGTGCTATTCTAGATCGACTTCATCTCATTTCTCTGCTCCTCAGCCCATAAAGTCAGAGCATTGAGGATGACCCCCCTCATGTGGCATGTGAAGAGATTTGGGATGGGGTGGATTAAATGATGCGTTGTCAGTTGGAACTTGCGGAGTCTGCATTAGAAAGTCTGGTTCCCTCTTCTCTTCCTTCTTCTTTTGCTTTCCTTCCCTTCTTCTCTTCTTCTTTCTCTTCCTCCCTTCCCCCCATGTTTCTATGCCTCCATCTCCCTCCCTTTTCTCTCTCATCAGTTTCTTGTAGGGAACCTGGAGGTACTTTCCTAGGTGCTGGCGATGAGGAACAGGCATCTCAGTGAAACACGGAACCCAGACATGGTCAACACATCAGAAGGATGCAGTGTTGGAAAGGAACAACAGATGCCTAAGTAAGGCATTGTGGAACTTTCTAGGTGGGGGGAGCCTAAATCCTCCTGGGGGATTAGTAGAAAATTTTCTCTGTAAGTAGTATCTGTGTTAAGGATGGAAGGAAGCATAGGAATTTTACAGATGAAAGAAAAGGTATAGGCAGAGGGTAGAGCTTTTGCAAAAACACAGTCTTGTGTAGGGTGGGAACTGCAAGACTCTCAGCATTATGGAGGCACAGGGCTCTCTTCTGATCAGCCGCAAACCCTAACCACAGTTCCGCCCATTCTTGAGACCAGAGGAACAGACACCAGGAGCTATGTCATAAACATTGTCTGATGTGGATTAATCCTTCCTGCCTATTGCCAGCCTTTGATAGCTGTTCCTCTTTCTTCAACAATGAAAAGAGCCATGTCAGTCTAATGACTGTCATATTACCTCCCATTAACTTCATTATTGGACACTAACTGTTTCTAGTAATAATTCATTCACTGGTAATGACTTGGTGTCTGATTCCTGGATAATTGCTGTCACAAATGCGATCAGACGGGTGCTCCGGGTTGTTTCTCCATCTGGGATTGAGGCACAGATCAACTGAGGGCTCAGAGCTCATAGGATCTTCCTCGATTTGACAGGGAGAAGTCACCTCATGAGTGACAAGGCCAGAGATTACTCCTGGGGATTCTGGAAACCTGACATCGATTTTTTCTTGCCTTTGGGATTGTGGACCGCCACAGTGAGTCTGGGTATGTCTGTGCGCATGCACTTGGTCATTGCTCAGTGGAAACATTAGGCCCTTCTTTCACTTAAGAAATAGTAATTGAGGGTGCCTGGGTGGCTCAGTTGGTTAAGCAACTGCCTTCAGCTTGGGTCATGATCCCAGAGTCTGGGGATCGAGTCCCCAGCTCCGCAGGGAGTCTGCTTCTCTCTCTGACCTTCTCCTGTCTCATGTTCTCTCTCTCTCTCTCAAATGAATAAATAAAATCTTCGGGGCGCCTGGGTGGCTCAGTGGGTTAAGCCTCTGCCTTCAGCTCAGGTCATGATCTCAGGGTCCTGGGATCTAGTCCCACATCAAGCTCTCTGCTCAGCAGGGAGCCTGCTTCCTCCTCTCTCTCTGCCTCTCTGTATACTTGTGATCTCTCTGTCAAATAAACAAATAAAATCTTTAAAAAGATAAATAAATAAAATCTTCAAAAAAAAAAAGAAACCGTAATTGATATCTGGCCAGAAGCTTTGGAGGATTAAATTTTTTAAGCCACGACATACAGAGGTCTTGACTGCAAATTACTCAAACTTCACTCAAATTGCCCACCTTTATTTGTGAACAGAGATATGGTACTTGTTTGGAAGACCAAGAAAGGAACTTCTGGGATAATGTGTGGTTGGTGGTAATATTAGAAAGAGGACTGAAATCTACTATAGAATTAATGGGCCAGGCTGTTTCAAAATATCAAAGAGCAGAGAGAAGGAACCAGAATGAAAACGGAGAAGAAAGGAAAATGGAAAGATGTTCATGAGGGACCTCAGGCCAGCCTACTAAGTTGCTTTCCCACCAACATCGTTGGGAGAGACCATTTCTACAGAAGTAAGGCTGACAATGTGAGGTAATATTGCATTATTATTATTATATATTATATTTTATTATAATTATATTATATATAATATATTACATATATTATTTTGTATACTATAATTATATAAATTTTATATTAATTATATAAAAATTATAATTATATATATTATATTATGTTATAATATTATAATTTAATATATTATATTATTGCATAATATTCTTTGGTCTCAGATTCACATACCTGAGCTGATCGGCCTCCTCAATTCATGACACAATATTAATATTACCCCCGGATATCCTATTCCATAATTTTTGACTGCTCTGTTTCCACTGTTCACATTTTTAGCCCTCCTTCTGTAGGCACCGATTCTTGTGTGCATCATACATAACCTTGCTGGCTCTATTGGTTTTCTATTGTTGCCTTAACAAATGACCCCAAATATAGAAGCATTAAATGACACAAACCTTTTCTCTAATGGTTTCTGTAGGTCAGAATTCCAGTCACCTTGACTGGGGTCTCTCTGTTAAGGGTTCTACAAGGTTGAAATCTAGGCGTGTGCTGGCCTCAGTTTTCATCAGGGGGCTCAGGGTGGGGGGAATCTCCTTCTTAGCTCATTCAAGTTGTTGGTGCATAGACATTCTTTGTTGGCTGTTGGTGAGTGTCATTCTTTGCATCTAGAAGCCACTCCATTTCCTGGCTCATAACCCTCTCCATCTTAAAGCTAGCAACAATGTGTTCAATCTTCTTGTGCTTAGCATTTCTCTTATTAGAATCTCTCCAACTTTCTCTTTTTCTCTCCTCTCTGCTTTGCAGGGGAAGTTGATCCCGCCTCTGCACCCCCCCAAAGGTACAGGATAATCTCCCTACTTTCAGGTCACATGTTTAGAAAATGTACTTCCATCTATAAAGTCCTCTTTGCCATAAAAGATCACATATTCATAGTTCTGGGGATTAATGAGTGTCATCTTCTTAGAGGTCATAATTTTGCTTCCTATTATGACCCAACTTTCATTTGCTTACTTTAAAAAACTGTATCATTTGTATATATCAAAAAATTAAAGGGGCACCTGAGTGGCTCAGTTGGTAAGTGTCTAAGTCATGATTTTGGCTCAGGTCATGATCTTGGGGTCCTAAGATTGAGCCCCACATTGGGACCCACGCTGGACATGAAACCGCCTTAAGATTCTCTCTCTCTCTTCCTCTGCCTCTCCCCCTCCTCCCTCCCTCCATCCCCTCTCTAAAACTAAAATACTAGTTTAAAAATTACAGAAATAATTTTTTGCTTTTAATCTTACTTTCCTTTACTTAAGATCTTTTTATTTTTTTATTTTATTTTTAAAATTTATATATTTTATATATATAAAATAATATTATAAATAAATAAATAAAAATATATAAAATATTTGTATTTTATAAATAAAATAAATAATATATATTTATATAATAATTATATTTATAAATAAAATAAATCAAATATATATTTATGCTTTATATATTTTATTATATATAAATAAATATTTTTATACATAAAATAAATATATTTTAATAAATATATATTTTATATATCATAAATATATAAAAATAAATATAAATAAATATACAATATATAAATATATAATAATAAATATATAAATAAATAATAAATATATAAAAAATATATAAATAAATATATTTTTATGTATTATAAATAAAAATAAATTACATATTATATATATTTTATTTATTTTTATTTTTTTACTTATAAGATCATCTTTTTAAATCTTTCCTGTTCCTTATTTCTAACCCATATGTAGCATTCTTTCATAGACCTATATGAAATACACTACGTTTTATTTATCCATGTTCCTAGCAGGAACACTGCATAAACAGAGCTGTAGTGAATATTTATGTCTGTATCTCGATATGGTCCCATGTGGAAATTCCTGCGTGACGTTACATCCATGAGTAGGATTGCTGGGTATCAGGTGAAGCACATCTAACTCCACGACATCCGGGTTTCCAGATTGCACTCCAGAAAGGATGTCCCAGTTTGATTTCCCATTAGCAAGTACATCAATGCCCATTTCCCCACATCCTTGCCAGTGGTTTCCTTGCCAATATTCAATCTTGGCCCTGTCACTTTCTTGTTATGTACACTTTGGTTAACATACTTAACATCTATTTCCCTCAGTTTCCTCCCTTGAAAACAGAATGACTTTAACTAGCATCTTCTTCATAAAAGTATTAAGAAGGTTAAATGAGTTTTGCTCAGAGTAGGACCTGGCACATAAGAGGTGTTACTATTTTAGTTGATTTTCAAATATTTACAATATACGAGGCATAAAGTTGCAATGTTTTGGTTTTAATTTGCATCTTTTTCATGATTGGGGGGTAGAACATCACTTCATATACTTATTAGCTGTTCTGATTTTCCTTTCCCTTTTTGTGACTTGCCTATTGTACAGTGAATAACGGTTTCCAGTGTTTCATGGCCTGTGTTCATCCTCACAAATACCAAAGCCAAGTCCTCCATATGTCTAATATTTAAACTAGCTTACATACTGTGAACTGTGCAGGAAGATTCTGCCCTTGGAAGAGAATCACTGACAAATAACAGTTCTTGTTACGCACCGGTGTATCTCATAAGCACCCCTACCATGCGATCGTGCTCTGCCTCAGTCTGGTCTTGTTCACTCTCCACCAATAGTTAGCTTCACTGCTTACAGAAAATCACTGTTGGGGCATCTAAGTGGCTCAGTCAGTTGAGTGTCAGACTCTTGATTTTGGCTTGGGTCATGATCTCAGGGTCGTGGGATTGAACCACGTGTTGGGCTCCCCCCGCAGCAGAATCTGCTTGAGATTCTCCCTCCTACTCTCTGTCTGCCCTTCCCCTGACTCCCTCTCTCTGTCTTTGACTCTCTCTCTCTCCAATAAATAAATAAAATCTTAGTAAAAAAAAAAAAAGAATATTACTGTCATTAGGGTTGTAGATTTGGTTCTGGTCTAATTATATCCCATTTATGCTCAATCTGTGCCTCAGGGACAAGTCTGTGGCCTCACCATCGATTGGTCCCAATGGGGAAAGAATCAGAGAGGTGAGAGTCTGACTCCCTGTTACTCCATTTCCACTGCCAGAAACACAACGGAAGGCCTGGACGAGCCACACAAGATATTATTGTGCAGGGCAAGGACTATTATAAATGGGCTAGTCCACAAGCAAATTGACAAATGGAACTTTCTGATATGTATAGAAAGCATGATTCATAACTTAAAAACAAAAGGAATTCAATTTACTGAAACATTCCATGGAGTTAGAAATTGGTGAATTCAAACACCATCAAAATAATGAAACAGTCTCACTTTGTAACTCAACTGGACTATTTTTCATTTCTTAATTTTTAACTTTGTTAATTGTAAAGGTTGTTGATGTATTATTTCTGAAAGGTTGCAAATAGTTTATAGCCTCTGTGTGGTTTCTGGCATACCCAATGGGCAGTATATTCTTACGGTTGTTCAGCATTCTTTTTTTATAAAATTTTTCAAGTTCATGTTTATTGCTTTGGAAATCTTTAAATAAAAATGACCACATGGCTCAAGAGACAAACTCCCTGGAGGCGGGGCCCTGCAGATGAGAGCAAATGATATTAAAGTAGATGGCAGGATGTGGTTTGCTGGGATGGAAAGTTAGGTTTCATGGTTTGAAAGGGTTAGGTTTAAGGAGATCCGTTGTTTTCAAGAGTGAAGAAACCCCTGCTAGACCAACTGGTGTTTGGAAGCAAAGTTTTAGCTGATTTGGGATAATTGATAAAGAGGTGATAAAGAGGTTCTCTCCTAAAACTGTACAGACTTCCAAACCCATGGTGTATAAAAAGTCTCCCTTGCAGCTTGTAGTATTTGGGATAAAATATTGGCATCCATTGACATTTGGACACACCTTTAAAAATAGTTATAGGTAATAACCAAGTACCTCGGAGTGTGGATTTTTCCCTGTCTTAGCCTCAATGACTTGTGAGAAAGTCAGTCTATTTCACCCAGAGAGGAAACCCATGTGCCCAGAGCCTGCCGCAGGATTCTCCTGAAGACCTCTACCTGTGAGCAGCTTGCTGGGCCAGTGATTGTCTCAGCTCTTAGCACATGCCGAGTTATCTGTGGAAGTGAGCCTTATATTCTATGGGATGGCTTTTCCAATTCAATCAGGCAACAACTTGAATTTAGGAGTCCTTTCCTGATGGAGAACACTTCATAATTTCTGCTCTGGTCAGGAATTTGTCTGACTCCTCTGTCTTGGAAGATTTCCTTATGTTTCCATTTTGCTCATATTTCCCAGGGACATTCTTCTAACCAAATGTACCAGAACAGGAAAATTTTGTCTTTATTTTCCATAAATCCAACAACCTTAGAACAATAAAATCTTGAGTGGAGTCTCTGCTATGACTCAGAAGACTCCAGTTAAAAGAGCTGTTGGTAGAAGGTCATCACCTAACAAAGGGAGTGTCCATAAATCATAATTAAGAACAATAATATCTACTAATACTTATTAGAGATAACACATATTTTGAACATCATGCTAAGCCCTTTAAATGCATTAGCTTACTTAATCCTCTCAAAGACCCTATGATGTCAATATTATGGTCATTATTTCCACTTTGCAATGAGGGAAGTGAAATATGAAGATGATCACTAACTTGCCCCAGCTAATAATTAAAGGGCTTGGTATTAAGCCTGATTTTGTGTGATTCCAGAGCCCCAACTATCAATCGCCACTATATTAACTGCTGCCCCAGCTGAGAAAGTTTAGATTTTATCACCTATTACATATGCTGTGAAGGATGCAAGAGGGATTGCAAGTGTTTATAATGAGGGTCAAGACAGTGATTCAGGCCATAAGTACTCAGTCTTTGGCAGAAAAGAAAGCTCTGTGGGCTGGAGTTGTCAGGGAAGTAATTATGTAGTAGGTGGGTCTGGGAAAATGGGAGAGGATTTATCCAACACTTTAAAGAAGAGGATGATTTCTGGATAACAAGGTAAATTAAATAACCACCCCCACCCTGCCCAGAAATACTTAAAAAAAAAAAAAAAAAAAGACAACTGAGTCATATAATAGACTATCTTCTGACCAGTGCCTAGAATAATATTATGAAGTCCTATGACAACTTTTGCATTCTCAAGAAAAGCTGTTATGTTATCTCTTATTCCAAGAGACAGGGAAAGATCTATATCTGAAAGACCTGCCCTGAAGACCTCATTCTAAAGCCTTGTGTAATGAAACTAGTCAGATACCAAGGTTCTTATTACTTTTCAACACTTGGGAAGATTCCAAAATGGCAGCTGTTTTGACAGATCCATGATATTAATGGAATTTTGTCTAGAAGGAAATAATTTACTTAGGCATGCCAACTCAGAAGCAAGGATCAAGAAGAACTTGAGCTGCTGATAGGAACATAGGTCTCCTCTTCTGAATGAAGAGGTGATATGACGGAAAGAAGAGCTTGCCTTTTGTTGGTTGTGTCCTCTGGTCCGTGGCATGGTCTTCTCCATCCTGAATTATTGGGTGACATAACATGCGCTCTAGCAGAACACATTATTATTATTCAGGAGCGAGTGACTTGAAATTGAAATGCTCACACGGTTGTGAACTCCAACAGTGTTAAAAATAAATCCCTTTATCTGTTCTACATTCCTGGGTTGGCATTCTTTTCCATTGGAGCCCCCTTTAAAAGATGTGTGGCCTGCACGTTGAACAAGATCGAATGTGACTTTGCAAAAATAGAATGCCTGGTGTCTCCTCTTTCCCTCTCCACTCGACAATGCAAGATAAATTCACTCCACGGGAACCTTTTGTGGGCTGTACTGCTCAGGCAATTTGCAGTTTGCTGGGGGAAAGGCAGCTCACGCTACATTTATCACCCCCTGCTGCCGGCTACAATTCAACCCACTTCGAACCACTGAGCAGAGGTGCTGATGGGGGCTCTGGCATTAGAATTCCACATCATAATGGAAGTGCAGGGAAGCAAAAGACAAATGTATCTGGACCACTTGAAGTCTTCACTAAGGAAAGGGTCAAAAGTATGACACTGGGTGATGGGGACCAAAGATGAGTGTTTTGCAATAATAAAAAATATGACTGCATTCTTCCTCCTCTTTTATAGTTTTCCTTCTGGTTATCCTTGCTCAGATAGTGAGTTTTCTATTTTTATCAGAATCATCAACTCATATTGTGAGCAGTAGCCTCAATTTCACTCTACAGTCCCTGTACAATACAACATTGCCCAAACAAATAAAAAATACAAGGATGTGACCCATCTTCTTTTTCTTCTTCTACTTCACCCAGGGGCTTGTTCTCTAAAACAACCAGACAGGCAGACAAAATGAACAACAGAAAATGGGTATAGCTGACTGGTTGGGGGTGGGGTTAATGTGTTAGTCAGCATAGGTTAGGTTATGCTGCAGAAATGAGCAACTCCCAAATCTCTCCAAGCCAAAATGTATTTCTCATGGAAGTTAAGGGAGGAGTCTACATTATGTGGCTACTCAGGGACCCAGTCTGATGGGGCACAAGTTTGTTGTGGCACCATCTAGAACACACAGGCTTGTCAATGGTTCTGGCAGAAGAAGAATCTGCTGGAGTGTTTCCCACTGGCAATGAAGTTCTTTGAAGCATATTCTTTCTAATCATAGTCTCTTGTCCAAAACCTGCCACAAGGTCTGCTATCTGCAAGCAGTTGAGGGAGGATAATGCTCTTGTGTGCTTAGAAGGAGGGGTGAATTGGTCATGGGTGAACCCTAGAAGTCTTTCCTGCTGTTGTATTATGTCTCTACTCTAGGTTGGATTAGTGAAGTAGAACTAAATGGAATGATGGTGTTTGTTTATTTTAAAAATCTGATATACTTATCATTTCTTTTTATTTCCAGTTACAGTGATGTTCACAAATGTCCAAACAGTCATAGGATTTGGTACTAAAAGGACTAAATCAATCTCTTATTTGAAAGGATAGGAAGGCTGAGGCCTGGAGGAGTTATGACTTGTCCATGGCCTCCCAATTGTCATCAAAGACAAGTTAATTTTCAGGCTAGTACTCTCTCTACATCAAGTTGTCTTCCCTTGTTGTATCCCTTGGGTGGCATCATCATGGGGGGAATGTGAGCTCAGAAGGCAATGTGGTGCAAGTCTGACCAATAATGAAAGTGAAACATGATGAGATTCGGTAACAAAATGGACAGCATATGACTTTACTTGCAGTCTTACTACCTAATGTATTCATTGCTTTGTTTAGAACTGACATATTTTTACATTATTAACCCATTTTTCCATATGTTATTATTATTTTTGACTTGTTAATTATCACATTAATGATAAATATTTCCTTTTAATTCATTTCAAGGTTCGCATTTGGTCCTAGGGCCCTGCCTTGATCCATGGCAACACATCCTAATGATTTTATGCCATGGCACACATAGAAAATATTAATATTGGAGAGTATGATGGAGAAAGCCAATGAGGCTGTTCAATCCTTGGGACAATTACTCATGAGTTCTGGCTGCTTTAGGTCCCAGTCTGGCTACCTTAGGAGCTGAGGATCAGTAACTTCGCACACCAGTAACCCAGCCAGAATGCATAGTTGGAGAAGCTCTGGCATTCAGAAAAGAGTGCTGAGCTGGACATAAGCTTATCTTTCACACTGGTTGGATTCACGATCAGAATTTTATGTCTGTATTTATCTGTGCTGATGTGAAAGTGGTATTGGTTACAGGTGATTGTTAGAAGGAAAAAAGTCACCTCACTTTGACCCCACTTGATTTGGGAAGATTTCTTGGAAGAATTAGACTTTTAGCAATATTTAAGGAATGGCTACCCACACCAAGTTGGAATTCACAGGCAAGCTTATAACCCTGGAGTGCTATTTGGAGCCATTCTGGAGGTATAATGAAGCCATTTTAAATAAGGGATATTTTCAGCATAAAATGCTTAACAGATCAAATGCCCCTAGGCTTCTGCTGGTTTTAGAGGAGGCAGAATGGGAAGCCACACTGATGAAACACGGCTAACAAGCAAATGTTCCCTTTTGGCTTGAGGTGAGCAGTTCACGGGGTGTAACTTAGGTGGGAACACTTTGGTGGTCAGTTTAGGTAATGAGCATCTGCTGGGAAGATCTTGTGAGCATTATTTGTGCCAGGGTCTGTGCAAAAATATCACTTCCCTTTATGGTTTGGGGTTTGAAAGGAAAATGGCATCCCATTGGATAAAAAGGGTTTGATCACTGTCTAGCCTTATCTTTTTGGTCCTTTGTAACTCTTTTCTATGTCACTGTTTGACATCTATCATTAGAATGCTGCCAGACAATTTTCTCCCACCCTTTCTACTACATGGAGGTCTCTTTGTTAAAAACAGGACTCTAATGTTGTTTCAACTGGGAGTCTGTGTGTGTGTGTGTGTGTGTGTGTGTGTGTGTGTTTTGAGTATGGACATGTTTGTAGAGCATGGACAGAAGGCTGGAATTTCATCCTAAGGTATTCGCAGACTCTCTGCCCAGCAACCCAAATGCTGTGGAATAGACAGAAGTAGGTCAGGACAGGAATTGTCCTATCTCAGCATATTATAAGGTGGGTGTGACAAGTGAGTGAGCTGTCAGTTCAGAGACAGAAGTAGGAAAAACCAGAGATGGGTAGGGTGACCATACAATTTATCATCCATACTGTGACACTCAGGAAAATGAAAGGGGGTGCTATTAATAATTACACTGGGACAATGTGTGTAAATTAGGGCTGCCCTAGGCAATCTGAAGTGAATAGTGAGTGTGGGGATGGGTTAAGTGTCAAAATGCCAGGAGAGGAGCGGCCACATAATAGAACCTCGTCTTTCCATTGGAATGGAGTCAAGAGCATGGCCAATGCTATATACTGGAATAACATAATGAAATCGCTAAAGACTGAATGGGTTCAGTGAGATAATCAAGGTCTTCCATGGTTAATAGAGACTTAAAAGTAAGTAAGAGCTAACAAGAATTATGCTTGGAACGTGGGAGCTGCATGGACCTGAGTAATCCAGGGCAGTGGGTTGTTAACTCGTTTAGAAGGCCAACAACTGTCTCCCTTCCACTACAGAAATCTTTTCATCCAACTAAAAGGCAAAGTTCCTTATACTTGACATCTGTTGACAACAGGAGATCCACTTAAGAAAGAAGCAGTCTAGCACTGCCGTGTATAAAGATGAAGTGCTAAGAGTACAGGGCATTTCTGGTAGAGAGCTGTCAGTAATGATGGGGATAGTCCACTCAGGAAACACCCTCTATATTTCTTTCCAATTTGTATTCTACACCCAAGACTAATATTGGATACAGTAAAGTGAAAAATAAAAGCCCAAGAATGTCTATAAAAGAGGTCATCTTTTTAAAGATGATACATTTGAAAAGGTAAGAGTTTCTTGAGAATCCTATGAATGCTGATCTTTTAGGGGAAAGCACCTGACACTCAGCAGACCTCAGATTCATTCATTCATTCATTTAATTGAGTATCTGCTATTTTATTAATTGAGTCCCTACTAGTAGCTAGTTCCATAATTGAAACAAGGGATATGGAGAGAAATGAAACATGGCCTCTGTTTTGGAGGAGCAGTCATTCTAGTACGAAAATCATGAGGAATCACACTGTAATAGTAAAGTGCTGGTATAGGAAGGGATAAAGTATTAAGGAGAGTCAGACAAGTGATCATTTGGGATCAAGTTTGGAAGATGTGTTGGACATTGACAAGTATATCAGATAAAAAAATTCCAGCCAAGTGAGATAGCAAAAGGAACCAGGATATAACAAGGATGTGGAGTGTTTTGGAAGAGGATACATGCTTAGCCGGCCTGAAAAGATGGAGTAGGGAAGACAAAAGCGAGTGGCAGAAAATTAACTCTGGGTTGTGTTGGGCTCCTGGATCTGTCAAAGTACAATGGTGACAATGGAGGAGACTCTAAAGACCTGAGAAGAGAAGGAAGAGTATGAGAAGCTATCAGTCCAACAGAAAAAGAGAAAAACATGTAGGAGAAACATAGAGACATTAGATACCCATGGAGAGAGGAGCAAAATTCTCAAAAGAACCATTACAAGGGCTAACAGGCACACAGTTTGACTTCCCTTAACTGCCTTTCTGAGCCTGAGAGTTGTGGCTGAGACTCATGGTTCTGGGGCCCCCGAGACTCAGCACAGATGTTAGGTTAATGACACCACAAAGCCTTCCCATAAAGGGACAGACCCAGCCCATATCTTGCCTCTAAGAAATTTCTACGGGTAGAATAAGCAGAGTTGGGTTTTTTGTTTGTTTGTTTTTTAAACTCTACTCTTCAAAGCAAAGATCGGGACCCAGTGCATGGGGAGGGCAAAGTGGGTTTTGTGGTTGGAAGCTCTGCCAGGAGCACAGGGCCCACCCTTTGGCAAGTCCTGCAGCCAGGTTTTGAGGATGCTTTCAAGGAAAATGCTGGTGCTTTACTACGATGCCGAGCTACCTGCTGGCACAGATTAGCCTGAACAAAAGCCACATTTACGTGAAACAAATGTAGGTCCCTAGATCCTGGGCCACGTATTTAATAAGTGGCTCTTAGACCCACTGTGGTTCTGCTCACTCATTGTCCCACCAGGCTGGCTCCCAGGCAATCCAGATACAGACAGGAACTTGGCTCCTAAGTTTAGCTCACCCCCATCATTATGGCAATGGAATATACAAACCCAGATTGTCAAACAAACACCAGACACAAGGGTATATTTCTTATTTACTCATTTTGCAATTCTGCTTCTTTTGGGAAAATGAAGATTGTTGCCCTCATCCCAGTAGCATGTGACTGTGATGAAGGCCACTAGGAACAACAACTAGCTCCTTTAAGCCTGATGCAGGCTGGTGGGGGCTGGGAGGGCAAGCAAGAGGGTATGAGACCAGAGCCCTGCAATTCTTATTTTTGTCCTTACTTCTCCATAGAGACACATCAGTTAAGAACACTGTTCCTATTGGTCTCAGGTATATGACTCCTATCCAGAGTCTTGTGGTCATTAATTACAGGGGTAGGGACAAAAGTGCCATTCATTTGCTCAGTAACTATTTATTGAACAATGATCACATGCCAGGGACTGCACCCAGTGCTCTGGAAACAGTGACAAAAAAATCTAGGGATTTACATTCTGATGTAAGATATGAACAATGAATGAATGAATAAGAAAAATAGTTACAGATTATAATACCTAACACTCTTACATAAAGCATAGTGGCCTTCTTCTAAGTCCTTATATATGCATATTTGGCTGATTTTTTAAATTGTTCACATTGGACCATTCTTGACAGCCCCCTCCATCATAGCAATTTCATAGATTCAACCTAATATTAAGTCAATCTATACAACAACCCTAGGTATTATCATGATGATTTAATCAGTAGGAAGTAGAGACAGGCAAGTAGGTTGTCCAAATTTGTGGAGTGAGTCTGTGACAGAATCAGATTCAAATGCAGGCAATTTGGCTTCAGGGTCCGTGCTTTTAACATTACCTGCATGCAAGCTGAGGAGACAGGGAGTAAGTGCGAAAGGCCTTGTAGGATTGATAGTGAGGGAAGACCTCTCCAAGGAAGATTGCTGAGCGGACAGCTGAAGGGTAAGAATAATCCAGCCATAAAATGACCTTGAGAGATGCCACTATCATTTGTCAAACACTCCCAAACTTATAAGGGCAACTTCTAATTTTCTTATGCAAGATGTGTAGACCTAGACCACATCCCCCAAGGTATATCCTTCCTGGGGACCACCTCTGGGCTCATGGCCCCTCACACATCCTTCCTTGCCACTGCCTGAAAGGAGAATTAACCTGGGAACTGGCCTTACTCATGAACCTGCCCCTCTTCTCTGTGAACTGAAGGATCCCTTCTCCCCTGAGCCTTCAAACCTATGTCACAAATCAGAAAAACCCTGGCAGTAGCGTATGTCCTGCAGGCCTCCTTCAGTTGTGTGTCTCTTGTGTACAAAAAAGTGCTCCTCAAATGCTCACAAACCTGTGGGTATGAACTTGTCACCACAACCTCACGGACTGAGCTACTTCCAATGCCTGAACACTTTTCCTGTGTATCCTTGACTCTGTGACTTCCCTCGGCCTCAGTCAATGAGACAAATGTCTCCACTGAGCTTCCCAAAGTGACCATAGGAGGGTTTCTGGGGCAAGGAAGTCCACAGAACATTCATTTCTACTTCACCACAGCTGGTCCTTTCTCTTTCTTCCTCTTAGCTGAGTTCTGAGATCCTGTCCTGCAACAAGGACTTAAAGTATCTCACCACATCTTATGGTGGTTTAGCACTGAGTCATGTTCCTTGTTATTCTGGCTGAGGATATGGTTCCTAGTACTAATTCTGGCACTTCATTTTCCCTTTCCACCCACCCCCTTATCCATGGCACACCTGTTCTGAGAACAGCCCTTGCCTTTATCTTGTGCCCAATTACAGTTCTATGAACCATATTAGAAAACAATAATTCTATTTTGATCCCACTCCAAGCTTCTCTCCAGCCTTGTTTTTAATTTTACTGAGTTTTTATTGTGGCTGGAATGTCTTTGAATGGCTATCCGATGGTTGGGTTGGGAGGCTGGGAGCCTCTTTTCCTATTGTGGATGGCCAGAGAAGACCACGTGACCCAGCGGTGTCATTTACCCTGGGCTTCTTTTCCACCCTTCACTTACTTGCTGGGATCTAAGACTATTCAGATCCCTTCTTCGCTCCCTGATCATTGCTCGAATAAGCCAGAATTAAGGAAGTAAAAGAATGTCTGGGAGTTGTTAGAATTGGACTTCAAGTAAAGATGATTCTGGGTTGGTCATGGAGTAGCAGATTCACAGATACCATGGTGTCCCAAGAATAGAGAGATATGCGTTATGATGGCTCTGAGTACAGACCCTGGTGTCACAGGTCTACACAGGTATAAATCCTGAATCATTCACATAGGAACCATACAAACATAAACAAGTTTAAACTCTCTGTCCTTCAAATTAACTTCCAATAAAGTAGGCACAATTTCAATACAAATTTAGTACTTATCAAGTAGTTATGGGATTTAAAAGAAAATTTAAAAGATTTAAAAGACTTCTTTTTCTCGACAAAATAGAATAACATGGACTGGTTTTACCATCCTGTCTGAAGCAACCAAAGGAGAAAAACAGACAAAATATGTGAAACACTGGTTTTGAGGCACTGGACCTCAGGCAACAAAGAACTGTGATCCCTGAGAGGTGGGAAACAGATGAGGTGAGTGCGTCAGTGATATCAGCTGATGGCCTTGAAGAGTTTCTAGTTTGTGACACAGGCAGGGAAATCCAGGTAGAGCCTAAAACTTCCTAAGTTGAAAAAACAGATAAAGAATCCAAAGAGTTCAAAGTGGCCATTGTTTGCAAGACAGAGAAGTGAAGAGGAGAGAATGACACAGAAAGAGAACCCCAGAGGTCTGCAGAGGGTCCCTCTTAAGTATTCAGCAGAGTGTTAATTAATATACGTGTGTTGGGAAAATACCTCTGGCCAAGAAATAGTCATCTAAAAGTATTAGAGGAGCATCTTGGTGGCTCAGTTAAGTGTCCAGCTCTTGATTTTGAGTCAGGGCATGATCTTGGGGTATTGGGATCGAGTCCCACAGGTGGGTCTAAGCTCAACACAGAGACTGCTTAAGATTTTCTCTCTCTCTCCCTTTGCCCCTCTTCCTGCTTATGCTCTCTTTCTAAATAAACAAAGCCTTAAAAATGAATAAATAAAAGTGTTATAGAGAGTAGTGTTGGGTGATAACACAATGCTGCAAATAGTGCTTGTTCCCCCTATCCAGACTGGAAAAACTCATAATTAATGAGGTATAGGATGCATACTCAGGGAGCTCTTGGCTCAGTAGTGGAAATTATTAATTTTAGATTGAACACAAACCTGGTCTCACCTAACCCATCTTAAAGGTAAGACAGAAAAGGATCAAACTATTTTCAAGTAACTCAGTTCTGCCTAGAAACAAAGCTCAAGATATTTGTAGGAATTTTAAAAAATATAGCACCTAATGAAATAAAGTTCACAATGCTTGGAATCTAATACAAGACTATTAAGAATGCAAAGAAATAGGGATATATGACCCATAATGAGGAAAAGAAATCAATTAAAAATTATTAAGATGATAGAGTTATGTAAGGACAATAAAACAATAATTCAAATGTATTTATATGTTCAAAAAGTAAAGTAGAAACATGGAAGGTATACAAAGCATCCAAAGTGAACTTTGAACTTCAGAAATAAAAACTTCAATGTTTGATGTGAAAAATACAGCAGATGGGGTTAATAGCAGGTTACATATTACAGAAGAGCAGATTTTTAAACATTAAGACATAGCAAGTGAAATTACCAGAAGTGAAACACACAAGGAAAAAAGGAACTTAAAAATGGAAAAAGCTATGGGATAACTCAAGCCTCCTGACACACATGTGATTGGAAATCCCTGAGGAAAAAGAAAGGGGAGTCAAAAACCTATTTGGAGACAGATTTGACAGTTGTTTTTCTAAACTTGATGAAAACTGCCAAGTTACAGATCTCAGAAAATCAACAAGGACAAGGTAGACTTGTACAAAGTTATCAACAATTGGACTGATTTACCTTTACAGAGCAATCTCACCTAATAGCAGCAGAATATATATTCTTTTTATTTGTTAGAACATGGTCAAATTTTTCTTAGGAATGTAAGACTGCCCTTAAATGTCTGTCCTGTGGGTGGGGGCTTGGTTGTTATTGCCAGCTGTTAGGATAGACTATATTCTGGTCCAGAAAACAAGTCTCAACAAATTTAGAAGGATTCACATCTAAGAATATATAGTTTGTGATCACAATGGATAAACGAGGAGTCAGTAACAAAAAGATACCTGGAAAATCCCTCAAGATTTAGAAACTAAATAATGTACTTCTGAATAATTGGCCAAAGAAAATTATTGGTCAAAAATTGGTCAAAGATAAAATCAGAAGAATTCTGAATTGGATAAAAAGAAATACATAATATGTTAGAATTCGTGGGATGCTCTATAGCAGTATTTAGAGAAGAAACTACAGCACTAAACATCTATATTAAGAAAGAACAGACTAAAATCATATGATCTCACTTTCCATGTTAAAAAACTTGGAAAGAAAGGACAACTAAATCTAAAGCAAAAGAAACAAAATAATAAAGATCAGAAATCACCAAAAGCAGAAATCACCAAAATAGAAAACAGTCTGTCTAGAGGTTTTTCAGTTTTATCAATCTCCAAGAACCAATCCCATGCTCAGGAAGCAAAGAGAGAACACTATTTACCAATATCAAAAATGAGAGTTGACCTCACTACAGATATTAAATGAATAAAAAGGGAAACATTGTGAACAGCTTTATTTCTATAATTTTGATATTTGAGATGAAATTGACAAATTTCTTGACTGGAAAAAACTACTGATACTCATTAAGAATAAATAGGTATTCTGGATAGCCATCCAGCAAAAAATACATTATATCTATAAACATCTTTCTCCAAAGAAAACTGTAGACTTATGTGGCCTGACTGGTGAATTCTCCCCAACACTTAAGGAAGAAAAAACACTAATCAAGTGCTCCAGAATATTTAAGAGGAGGAAATATTTCTCAACTCACATTTTGAGGTTAGAATTACCTGGATACTAAAACTAGAAAAAGACATGACAGGTAAAGCAACAACAATAGACAAACACACAAGGGAAAAACTATAGACTAATTTCTTTTAACAACATACATAAAGAAATTCTAAACAAACTCCCATCAAATCCAATTCAACAATATAAAAATATAAAAAAAGGAGAATAATATCTTGAGCAAGTGGGATTTATCCTAGGGAAGCAAAGGTTTATGTCATTTTAACATTTGAAAATCAATCAGTGCAATTCACCATATTATCAAACTATTTAGAAAAACTATTAAACTATTATAAACTAAACTGTATAAAAACTATTATAAACTAAACTATTATCAAACTATTAAGAAAAACAACATGACCATCTCAATAAATGTAAAAACATAATGTGACAAAATGTAACATCCAGTCCTTAATCAAACTCTCAGCAATTAGGAATTCAAAGGAATGTTTTCAACCTGATAAAGGCCATCTACAGAAAACCTACAGCTAACATCATCGTTAATAGTGAAAGACTCAATACTTTTCCTCTAAAATCAATAACAAGACAAACATGTATGCTTTCTCCTTTTCTTTTAACATTGGAGATTTGTCTAGCAACTAGGTGAAGAAAAATAAAAATAAAAATCATGAGGATTGGAAAAGAGAAAGTCAAACTTTACTTGCAGATGACTACTTGTCTATGTAGAACTTTTTTTTTTTCTATCTCTGCCAAACTTTTTGAATCTAATAATTTTTTGTTGTGTAGGACTGTCCTATGGGTTGTGGGATGTTTGGCAGTAACCTTGGCCTCCATTCACTAGATGACCGTTTCACTGCCCATGCCCGATTCCAATGCATGAAAACTCAAAATGTCTCCAGACATTGCTGCATGACCCGGAAGGGTAAATCCATCCCTAGTTGAGAATCACTCATATAGCAAATCTGATGGAATTTATAAAAAACTATGGGAATAAGTAAGTTTAGCAAGATTGAAGGCTATAAGGTCAATATATAAAAACCAGTATATTTTCATAAAATAACAATGTATAAATGGAATTGAAATTAAACTACAGTACCATTTACAATTGTATTAAAAATATGAAATACTTAGTAGCAAATCTGATAAAAGATGTGAAAAACTCCTGCAATAAAACTATAAAATATTGTTGAGAGAAATTAAAGACCTAAATAAATGAAGAGATATACTTTATCACATGTGGAAAAACACAACAGTGGTAAAATGTTAATGTCCTTAATTTGATTTGTAGATTTGGTACAATCCCAGCAAGCTATTTTGATACAAGTTGTTAAGCTGATTTTAAAACTCACTAGATATGCAAAAAATCTAGACTTGCCAAAAACAACTGTAAAAAAGAACAAAGTTGGTTTGGGTGCCTGGGTGGCTCAGTTGTTAAGTGTCTACCTTCAGCTCAGGTCATGATCCCAGGAATTGAGCCCCACATTAGGCTCCCAGCTTCATGGGAACCCTGCTTCTCTCTGTCCCACTCCCTCTGCTTGTATTCCCTCTCTTGATATCTCTCTCTCTGTCAAATAAATAAATAAAATCTTAAAAAAAAGAAAGAACAAAGTTGGAAGGCTAACACTACTTGATTTCAAGGCTAGTAAAGCTATAGTAATCAAAACACTATGATGTTAGTTTAAAGATAGACAAATATATCAATGGAAAATAAAAGAGAATCCATAGATAGACCGACACATATCTGGACAACTTACTTGACATAGGTAAAAAAGCAATTCAGTAGTTTGGTAGAGAAAGGATCGTTGTTAACAAATGATGCTGAACAATGGAATATCCATAGGGAAAAAAAAAAGGAAAAGGAAAAGAAAAAAGAAAAAAAGATTAATCTATACCTTGCATATTATATAGAAAAGTTAACTCAAATGGATCACAGACTTAAATGCAAAACCTAAACTATATAACTTCTAAAAGAAAATGTAATATGAAATATTTGTAATCTTCAATCGGCAAAAGTTTTAGAGATAATATGCCATAAGGATAAGTTATAAAAGAATATATTGATCAATTGGCCTTTATGAAAATTAAAACTTCTGCTTTTAGAAAGATTATGTTAAAAGATTAAAAGACTTGGGGCACCTGGGTAGTTCAGTGGGTTAAGTCTCTGCCTTTTGCTCAGGTCATGATCCCAGGGTCCTGGGATCTAGCCCCACATTGGGCTTCTGCTCAGCAGGGAGCCTGCTTCCCTCTCTCTCTCTGCCTGCCTCTCTGTCTACTTGTGATCTCTGTCAAATAAATAAATAAAAATCTTAAAAAAAAAAAGAGATTAAAAGACAAATCACATTAGGAGAAAATATTTGCAAAGCATATTATCTCATGAAGTATATATATATTCTTATATTACATATATATATAATTTATATATTATATATTTATATTTATATATATATTTATATATTATATATATTATATAATATATATATACATTATATATATATATTATATAATATATATATACATATATATTACGT